>NC_092707.1:400582425-400909617 GCF_047496885.1 Scyliorhinus torazame
TATTCTGGGCCACCGTGTAATATCACCGTTTCTCCCTCTTGAGGAACCATTCTTTGAAAGGGTGTCAGCGACTATGGTCTTCAGTGCGCTTGGCAAGTGCTTTTCCATTGCCTCCTATAGGCTCTGTCCGACCAGGAAACATTATCACTCGTACCCCATGCCGCCAGGCGTCATTGGAAGGATTTGTAGGCTGAAAATCGTCCTGATTGGCCACGGTTTAGAAAACACATTCAGCTACCATCACATCTTGGACTGGGACCAGCTCGTTGACCAATAGGAATGTACAATTCTACTGGATGGTCTTGATAGTATGTGGACTCTGGAGCACAAACGCAACTAATTTTTGAGGGAGCCCAGGCCACTTATGTCTGACAATATTAATCTGAACCTCCCCATTTCCCAACTTTTTTTTAAACGAATTCTAAGGCTGCGTGACCATCTGGTCCAGGGTTCAACATACATTTTTATGTTGTGCTTTGAGTCTCTATGGCAACATATGCCTCCTCTACATATTTTATACGTTCCTCAGCCAGTTTGAGTAAATTATTCCTTTAATGTATTTGGCATTTTTGATCACATATAATTCTTCCCATATTGTTCCTTAAATCATTTAGTAGGTGGCTTACTTTGCACATTTTTGGCGAGGATTCTCTTTTCCACCTTGTCTATATTTCAAAGATTCTCGGCTCATCCCATCATCATCAGATGCTGTTTCATTCTTTGATAAAAGAACACCTTTCAGTCATTACTTTTTAAATGTATTCCCAGTGTGTTGGTGTCTCTGCCCTTGGGGAAGGTGGGGGATTTTTCTTGTAACGCAGCTGAAAGGCAAGGGGAGGTGGTTGCACTATGGTATTGTCACTGGGCTAGGAATCCTGCGACTCAGGGTGACGCTCTGGGGACCTCGATCGAATCCCACCATGATGGTGAAATTTCAAACTCATAAAAACAAATCGAGAATTAAAAGTCTAACCATTGTCAGCTGTTGGAAACACCAATCTGGGGAGGGATTCTCCGACCCCCCCCGCCGGGTCAGAGAATCGGCAGCGGCGGGCGTGAATCCCGCCCCCTCCGGTTGCCGAATTCTCCGGCACCGGATATTCGGCGGGGGTGGGAATCGTGCCGCGCCGGTCGGCGGCCCCCCCCCCGGCGATTCTCCGGGCCGTGATGAGCCGAAGTCCCGCTGCTGGAATGCCTGTCCCGCCGGCGAGAATCAAACCACCTCTCTTACCGGCGGGACAAGGCGGCGCGGGCGGGCTCCGGGGTCCTGGAGGGGGCGCGGGGCGATCTGGCCCCGGGGGGTGCCCCCACAGTGGCCTGGCCCGCGATCAGGGCCCACCGATCCGCGGGCGGGCCTGTGCCGTGGGGGCACTCTTTTCCTTCCGCCTTCGCTATGGTCTCCACTATGGCGGAGGCGGAAGAGACCCCCTCCACTGCGCATGCGTGGGGATGCAGTGAGCGGCCGCTGACGCTCCCGCGCATGCGCCGCACGGCAAAGTCAGTTTCGCGCCAGCCGGCGGGGCACCAAAGGCCTTTCCCGCCAGCCGGCGGGGAGGAAATCAGTCCGGCGTGGGCCTAGCCCCTCAAGGTGAGGGCTCGGCCCCTCAAGGTGCGGAGGATTCCACACCTTTGGGGCGGTGCGATGCCGGACTGATTCGTGCCATTTTTGGCGCCTGTCGGCAGACATCGTGCCGATTGCGGAGAATCTTGCCCCTGATTCCCGAACGGAAATGAAATCTGTTGCCCTCACCTGGCCTGGCCTACCTGTGACTCCAGACCTACAGAAATGTGGTTGACTCTGAAGTGGCCCACCAATGAATTCCAAAAAAATTCTTTCAAGAGTCAACCATGTTCGTGATGAATGTTGGGTTTTCAATGACATTCTGTCAACTTTAAGGTCACTTTTACTGAGACCTGTTTATTTTGTTTTATTTAAAAAAAGCAAAATTCAATTAATTGCATGGAGTGTACAGCACTTCAATCCAAGCTGGAGTTCATGCTGTACATGGGCCTAGTCTCACTTTACTTCTCCCAACCCTCCCAACAGATTCTTCTGTCATTTTCTCCTGGTTGTGTTCATCTAGAATTAAATTCTCACACTGCCATGGCTGGAGTAGGAGATTTTGTGGAACAATGGGTAGCTTTCCTGCCTCTGAGCCGGAGTACGTGTCCCACCCCAGGATGCTGGTCTAGGAACATGTGCTCGTAATGTGTCCAAAAAGGTGGAGCGTCAACCTACAAATCCCTCCGCCAATGCCAATGGCAGGCGATAAAAGTGATGGAAAGAATGCTGGAGCCTCTTATCACCAGGACCCGTAGCTCCAGACTGCAACATACATGTAAAAGTGCATGTTGCCACAGAAATTCGAAGTTCAAGTGAACATAGAGCTGTAGAATTACTGCAGTGCAGAAGGGGTCCATTAGGCCTATCAAGTCCTATCATGCCCAGCCTCTGAAAGAGCACCCCACCTATGTCCAAGCCCTCCACCCCCCACCACCCCCCCCCAACCCTACCCCATCCCCATAGGCCCATTCCTCTGCCTCATTCCCGTAACCCCACCAAATCTGCACATCCCTGGACACTAAGGGGAAATTTAGCATGGCAAATTCACTTAACTTGCACATCTTCGGATTGTGGGAGGAAATTGGAGCTCCCGGAGGAAGCCCTCGCAGACACGGGGAGAACGTGCAAACTCCACATAGTCACCCGAGGCCGGAATTGAACCCGGGTGCCAGGCGCTGTGAGGCGGCAGTGCTAACCACTGTGCCACTCCGCCAATAATAATAATCTTTTTATTGTCACAAGTAGGTTTACATTAACACTGCATTGAAATTTATGTGAAAAGCCCCTAATCACCACATTCCGGCGCCTGTTCGGGTACACGGAGGGAGAATTCAGAATGTCCAAATTACCTAACAGCACGTCTTTCGGGACTTTTGGGAGGAAACCGGAGCACCCGGAGGAAACCCGCGCTGACACGAGGAGAACGTGCAGACTCCGCACAGACAGTAACCCAGCCGGGAATCGAACCTGGGACCCTGGCGCTGTGAAGCAGCAATGCTAACCACCCACTCTGCTTGGAGTTGAACTAGTCTAGTTACTAATCTAGTAACATAATAACCCCTACATGTCCATCCAAGAACATGTCAGTAGGTACTTTTCAGTGTTAATGTAGATATTCTTGGCAATATTGACAAATTGGCAATCTGTTCTGTGGATTCAATGGTTTCCACGTAAACTAATGAAACTGCCTCCCCAATAGTTTAGCAGGTTTAGAGAGTAAGTAACTGAGCCAATTAGATGAAGAAGGTCAAGGACTTGATTCCTTGGCATACGTTTTAGTTTGTTGGTCTTGGTTACTGTGCTGACAGGAAACGCCTTCACACTCTTGGATAAGATAAGGGAAAATTGGCCAGAATCTCTGCTTCTAATTGCTGTTTAATGACCCTATTCAACCTGCAGCTCAGAAACAGGCCAAGCTGTCTTAGCGATATTTATTCTTTACATCAGGCTCCCTTCCATCTGGGTCCAGGCAGACTCACCCCATGCTAATTCCCATTCCCAACTTATTCCAGGTCCCTGAGGACCGTTCTCGCTCAATAGCTATTCAAATCTCCCCTTGAATGCAGCAATGCTAGCAGGAAATGATTGGCTTGGACGGGCGAGTGAATGGTCTGCCAGCAGTGATTATCACAGTTCATAATAGAACATCGCAGTACAGCCCCTTCGGCCCTCAATATTGCGCCGACCTGTGAAACCAATCTAAAGCCCATCTACACTCTTCCATTATCATCCATATGTTTATCCAATAACCATTTAAATGCCCTTAATGTTGGCGAGTCCACTACTGTTGCAGGCAGGGCATTCCACGCCCTTACTACTCTCTGAGTAAAGAACCTACCTCTGACATCTGTCCTATATCTATCTCCCCTCAATTTAAAGCTATGTCCCCTCGTACTAGCTATCACCATCCGAGAAAAAAGGCTCTCACTATCCACCCTATCTAATCCTCTGATCATCTTGTATGCCTCTATTAAGGCACCTCTTAACCTTCTTCTCTCTAACGAAAACAGCCTCAAGTCCCTCAGCCTTTCCTCATAAGATTATCCCTCCATACCAGGCAACATCCTGGTAAATCTCCTCTGCACCATTTCCAATGCTTCCACATCCTTCCTATAATGCGGCAATCAGAACTGCACGCAATACTCCAAATGCGGCCGCACCAGAGTTTTGTACAGCTGCAACATGACCTCATGGCTCCGAAACTCAATCCCTCTACCAATAAAAGCTAACACACCGTACGCCTTCTTAACAACCCTCTCAACCTGGGTGGCAACTTTCAGGGATCTATGTACATGGACACCGAGATCTCTCTGCTCATCCACACTGCCAAAAATCTTACCATTAGCCCAGTGCTCTGTCTTCCTGTTACTCCTTCCAAAATGAATCACCTCACACTTTTCTGCATTAAACTTAATGTCTAATGGCAGTTGAAGTGAGTTGCAGGCTGCAATCCAATCGAGGATTTCAGCTAGCAATGGGGGGATGTGGCCAGTTTGGCAATTCACTTGGGGTGTAGCCGATCTGTACAATAATTGCACCCATTGTGGTTCTGTAACTCTTGCTTTCCTTATCCAAAAAAAATCTATCAATCCCAGTTCTGCAATTTTCAATTGACTAAACCCCCAAAGCTTTTACAGGCAGAAAGTTTTCAGATTTCTTCTATGTGAAAATGTTCTCCCTGACATCTCCCCTGGGCGGCAAGGTAGCACAGTGGTTAGAACTGCTGCTTCACAGCGCCAGGAAGCCAATTCGATTCCCGGCTTGGATCACTGTCTGTGCGGAGTCTGCACGTTCTCCCCGTGTCTGCGTGGGTTTCCTCCGGGTGCTCCGGTTTCCTCCCACAAGTCCCGAAAGACGTGCTTTTTAGGTGAATTGGACATTCTGACTTCTCCCTCTGTTATCCGAACAGGCGCCGGAATGTGGCGACTAGGGGATTTTCACAGTAACTTAATTGCAGTGTTAATGTAAGCCTACTTGTGACACTAATAAAGATTATTATTGTTAACAGCCAAGCTCTAATATTGAGGTTCTTTCCCCTTGTTCTGGGATCTCGCAACAGAAAGAGAAAATCGTTTCTCATTCTCTCTCCTTACAAATTCTAAACCATCTCTGCACCTCAATAAGGTCACGTCTTAATCCTTCAAGTTCAAGGAAACCAATAGTGCAAGCTAGCCTCGCAAGTTAACACTTCCAACTGGTTTATGCATAGAAGACAGCTGAAAGTGAGTTCCAGATTGAGGGGTTCAGATGGATTATATGCAGGTGGAGTATAAAGCTGGAATCCAGTCAAGAGGCTCAGAACGTTCATACATAGAACATAGATTAATTGCAAATGGGATCATGGATTTTGGCCGTTGTCCAAGCCTAAAGTTCAACCCATGGCTGAAGTAAAATTTGAAGAGACATTAAAGTGTAAACACATTCCTTGTACTCTTTCCACAAGAGTCATTATGCAGAAAGTGGACACCTATGGATAAAAACAGGGCCTGGATTCTCCCCTACCCGCCAGGGCGGGGGTCCCGGCGGGATGGAGTGGCGTGAACCACTCCGGCGTCGGGCCGCCCCAAATGTGCGGATTTAGGGGCCAAGCCCTCGTGGTTGGCGCACCGCCGGCTGGCGGGAAAGGCCTTTGGGTGCCACGCCAGCCGGGGCCGAAGGGTCTTCGCTGGCCGGCGATGTCCGCGCATGTTCGGGAGCGTCAGCGGCTGCTGACGTCATCCCCGCGCATGGGCAAGGGGCGTCACTTCCGCACCGGCCATCGCGGAGGCTGTGGCTGAGGCGGACGGAAAAAAGTGCCCCCACGGCACAGGCCCCCCCCCCCGCGGATCGGTGGGCCCCAATCGCGGGCCAGGCCACCGTGGGGGCAGCCCCTGGGGCCAGATCGCCCCCCCCCCCCCCCGGAGCCCGCCCGCACCGCCAGTCCTCCCGGTAAGGTAGTTGGTTTGATTCTCACCGGCGGGACAGGCATTCCGGCAGCGGGTCTTCGGCCCATCGCGGGCCGGATAATCGGCAGAGGGGGCCCGCCGACCGGCGCAGCACGATTCCTGCCCCCGCCGAATTTCCGGTGCCAGAGAATTCGGCAGCCGGCGAGGGCGGCATTTACACCGCCCCCCGGCAATTCCCCAACCCGGCGGGGGGTTTGAGAACCCCGCCCACAGTACAGAACTGGAATCTACCACTGATCAGGTCCGGACAATTTAATATAATGTGATAACATTGGAATTAATAAGGCTGGCAGATGTCGATGTGTTATTAATTACACTGTAAAGATTTAATGGCCAATACATTGTTGAACAGGTGATAGGTGTTTGTACACCTATAAATGGAGCTAGCTGGGACACTGGGTGTGCAGTAGTGGTGACTGTGAACTAAGTCAGTAAACTCTCCACAGCAAAGGAAACTACTGTGTCTTAATTTTAACGTTACCAATCACCATGGATCCACTTAACAGCAAAGACCATGTGCTGGATTCTACACCGTCGGGGTGCTCCGTTTTGCCAGCAACCCAGGGTTTCCCGACAGCGTGGATCTGCCACACAATGGGAAACCCGGTGAAAAGCAGCATCCCGCCGGCGTGCTGAACCAGGAATCTGGCGCAGCGGGACAGAGAATCCAGCCCCATGTCCTCATTCCAAATACTTTTTTTTAAAAACTCTCTCTGACAATGTGGCCAAAAAGACTGCATTTATTATGGGTCATCCTGATTGATTAGATCAAAGGATGAGCTGATTGATTGAAGCTAATGGTCGCTTACTGTTTGCAGTACTGCAGCTGGACAGAGCGTTTGTCCTATTTGCACCCCTTGGTGCAGAGGTGGGGCCTGGGTGAATGTTCGAACCTCAATCCCCTCCCACAGCAAGGGAGCATTTTCGTGGGAGTTTCCAGACTTCGCCAAGCAATGCTTCACATTATATCCTGGGGAAGCCTTGTAGGAACTCATGCCAGTTGAAACATGCTTCAGACCTATCAGAAGGCACTAACGTGTTTTCCAGAGTCAGGCTATTGATCCAGGGAGACGTAGCTGGAGAGCGTTATGGGTTTTCAGCTCCTTTAGTGTCCTCGGAATGGAATGGAGATGGCTTCTGTAACAGAAGGGTGATAAATTCTGCTAGATCGCTGTCCCAAGTCTCATTTTTGCTGGAAGGCAGCCATTATTTTATTAATTTAAAGAATGTTGGCATTGCTGACAAGACCAGACTTAATTGCCTTTGGGAAGGTGATGGTGAGCTGCCTTTTGACAGATGTGTGGTTTGCTGGGCCATTTCAGAGGGCAGTTAAGAGTCAACTATGTTGCTGTGGATCTGGGGGCAGGTAAGAACACAAGGGGAGGGTTTCTCCGACCCGCCGCCGGGCCGGAGAATCGCCGGGGGACGGCATGAATCCCACTCCGCTGCCCCGCCGCCGGGCCGGAGAATCGCCGGGGGACGGCGTGAATCCCGCTCCGCTGCCCCGACGCCGGGCCGGAGAATCGCCGGGGATGGCGTGAATCCCGCCCCGTCGCCATCTGCCGGATTCTCCGCCGCCGGTTTTTCGACGGGGGCAGGGATATCCAGGCTGCGAGGTTTGCTAGTGTCACACGGGAGGGTTTAAACTAGTATGGCAGGGGGGTGGGCACGGGAGCAATAGGTCAGAAGGTGAGAGCATTGAGGGAGAACTAGGGAATAGGGACAGTATGGCTCTGAGGCAGAGCAGACAGGGAGAAGTTGCTGAACACAGCGGGTCAGGTGGCCTGAAGTGCATATGTTTTAATGGAAGAAGTATTACGGGTAAGGCAGATGAACTTAGAGCTTGGATAAGTACTTGGAACTATGATGTTGTTGCCATTACAGAGACCTGGTTGAGGGAAGGGCAGGATTGGCAGCTAAACGTTTCAGGATTTAGATGTTTCAGGCGGGATAGAGGGGGATGTAAAAGGGGTGGCGGAGTTGCGCTACTGGTTAGGGAGGTTATCACAGCTGTACTACGGGAAGACACCTCAGAGGGCAGTGAGGCTATATGGGTAGAGATCAGGAATAAGAAGGGTGCAGTCACAATGTTGGGGGTTTACTACAGGCCTCCCAACAGCCAGCGGGAGATGGAGGAGCAGATAGGTAGACAGAGGTTGTGGTGATGGGAGACTTCAACTTCCCCAATATTGATTGGGACTCACATAGTGCCAGGGGCTTAGACGGGGCAGAGTTTGTAAGGAGCATCCAGGAGGGCTTCCTAAAACAATATGTAGACAGTCCAACTCGGGAAGGGGCGGTACTGGACCTGGTATTTGGGAATGAGCCCGGCCAGGTGGTAGAAGTTTCAGTAGGGGAGCATTTCGGGAACAGTGACCACAAATCAGTAAGTTTTGAAGTGCTGGTGGACATTGATAAGAGTGGTCCTAGGGTGAATGTGCTAAATTGGGGGAAGGCTAATTATAACAATATTAGGCGAGAACTGAAGAACCTAGATTGGGGGCAAATTTTTGAGGGCAAATCTACATCTGACATGTGGGAGGCTTTCAAGTGTCAGTTGAAAGGAATTCAGGACTGGCATGTTCCTGTGAGGAAGAAGGATAAATACGTCAATTTTCGGAAACCTTGGATAACGAGAGATATTGTAGGCCTCGTCAAAAAGAAAAAGGAGGCATTTGTCAGGGCTAAAATGCTGGGAACAGACAAAGCCTGTGTGGAATATAAGGAAAGTAGGAAGGAACTTAAGCAAGGAGTCAGGAGGGCTAGAAGGGATCACAAAAAGTCATTGGCAAATCGGGTTAAGGAAAATCCCAAGGCTTTTTACACGTACATAAAAAGCAAGAGGGTAGCCAGGGAAAGGGTTGGCCCACTGAAGGATAGGCAAGGGAATCTATGTGTGGAGCCAGAGGAAATGGGAGAGGTACTAAATGAATACTTTGCATCAGTATTCACCAAAGAGAAGGAATTTGTAGATGTTGAATCTGGAGAAGGGTGTGTAGATAGCCTGGGTCACATTGAGATCCAAAAAGACGAGGTGTTGGGCGTTTAAAAAAATATTAAGGTAGATAAGTCCCCAGGGCCTGATGGGATCTAACCCAGAATACTGAAGGAGGCTGGAGAGGAAATTGCTGAGGCCTCGACAGAAATCTTTGGATCCTCACTGTCTTCAGGTGGTGTCCCGGAGGACTGGAGAACAGCCTATGTTGTTCCTCTGTTTAAGAAGGGTAGCAAGGATAATCCAGGGCACTACAGGCCGGTGAGCCTTACTTCAGTGGTAGGGAAATTACTGGAGAGAATTCTTTGAGACAGGATCTACTCCCATTTGGAAACAAATGGACGTATTAGTGAGAGGCAGCATGGTTTTGTGAAGGGGAGGTCGTGTCTCACTAATTTGATAGAGTTTTTCGAGGAGGTCACAAAGATGATTGATGCAGGTAGGGCAGTGGATGTTGTCCACATGGACTTCAGTAAGGCCTTTGACAAGGTCCCTCATGGTAGACTAGTACAAAAGGTGAAGTCACACGGGATCAGGGGTGAGCTGGCAAGGTGGATACAGAACTGGCTAGGTCATAGAAGGCAGAGAGTAGCAATGGAAGGATGCTTTTCTAATTGGAGGGCTGTGACCAGTGGTGTTCCGCATGGGATCAGTGCTGGGACCTTTGCTGTTTGTAGTATATACAAATGATTTGGAGGAAAATGTAACTGGTCTGATTCGTAAGTTTGCAGACGACACAAAGGTTAGTGGAATTGCAGATAGCGCTGAGGACTGTCAGAGGATACAGCAGGATTTAGATTGTTTGGAGACTTGGGCGGAGAGATGGCAGATGGCGTTTAATCCGGACAAATGTGAGGTGATGCATTTTGGAAGGTCTAATGCAGGTAGGGAATATACAGTGAATGGTAGAACCCTCAAGTGTATTGAAAGTCAGAGAGATCTAAATGTACAAGTCCACAGATAACTGAAAGGGGCAACACAGGTGGAGAAGGTAGTCAAGAAGGCATACGGCATGCTTGCCTTCTTTGGCCGGGGCATTGAGTATAAGAATTGGCAAGTCATGTTGCAGCTGTATAGAACCTTAGTTAGGCCACACTTGGAGTATAGTGTTCAATTCTGGTTGCCACACTACCAGAAGAATGTGGAGGCTTTAGAGAGTGTGCAGAAGAGATTTACCAGAATGTTGCCTGGTATGGAGGGCATTAGCTATGAGGAGCGGTTGAATAAACTCGGTTTGTTCTCACTGGAATGACGGAGGTTGAGGGGCGACCTGATAGAGGTCTACAAAATTATGAAGAGCATAGACAGAGTGGCTAGTCAGAGGCTTTTCCCCAGGGTAGAGGGGTCAATTACTAGGGGGCATAGGTTTAAGTTGAGAGGGACAATGTTTAGAGTAGATGTACGAGGCAAGTTTTTTACACAGAGGGTAGTGGGTGCCTGGAACTCGCTGCCGGAGGAGGTGGTGGAAGCAGGGATGATAGTGACATTTAAGGGGCAACTTGACAAATACATGAATAGGATGGGAATAGAGGGACCCAGGAAGTGTAAAAGATTGTAGTTTAATCGGGCAGCATGGTCGGCACGGGCTTGGA
Source organism: Scyliorhinus torazame (assembly GCF_047496885.1). NCBI lineage: Eukaryota > Metazoa > Chordata > Chondrichthyes > Carcharhiniformes > Scyliorhinidae > Scyliorhinus > Scyliorhinus torazame. The sequence continues at coordinate 400,593,022 of NC_092707.1, forward strand.
GGGCCGATGGGCCTGTTCCTGTGCTGTACATTTCTTTGTTCTTTGTTCTTTGAATCGCGTCGCGCCGGTCAGGGGCCGTTGGCAGTGGCCCCCCCGGCGATCCTCCACTCCGCCATGGGCCGAGTGGCCGCCCGCGTTCAGCCAATCCCGCCGGCGGAAATCAAACAATGTCCTTACCGGCGAGACCTGACTCTGCGGGCGGCCTGCAGAGTCCTTGGGGGGATCTGGCCCCGGGGAGGGCCCCCACGGTGGCTTGGCCCGCGATTGGGGTGTAGCCTCTTAAAATGGCCAACTCCCGATTCAAAATGGCGAACGGCAAAGCCTGATGGGAAAGTCAGCCAACAGGACAAAAACGAGCAGCTGCAGGTTGGCTGTGTATTTACCTCTGGAAAGCCCAGGCAAGATCGATACCAGCAACCATCAGCATAACAAAACACCAGCCATCTGCATATTAATGAGCAATCCCCGGGAACAATGAGCAACATTTAGACACACAAAGCAAAACCAGACTCTTCGGCGCCAGCAGAAGCCTACACAAAAGGAGGTGAACGAGCACCTCAGGACCGCCCATCGATCAGGGAACCGCTCCAGCATTGGAGAAAATCGAACCAAGTGATTGGGACAAAGTCCAATCACTTGGGACCAGGTGCAGGGTCCGCCCCGAAAGGCGGGAAGCCCCTGGGGACTATAGGAATTGAGCCCCAAGTTCAGGCGCTCTCTCTTCCAGCTCTCATCACTCTTCAGCAGCCGATCGAATCTGTAAGTCTGACTTCAACGCTCGCTACGAGATAGGTGCTCCTAGCTACCAATCTGAACCAACTTCGAATCCCGCAGGCTCAGAACCCGAACGAAAGGCCATTTATTTCCCTGACCTGGTGGGCCAGTTCCAAGTTAAGTATAGGCCTGTTAGTTGTAGAAGTAGCTTCGACGCAGAATTTGTGCAAGAGTAGCGATTACTGTGTATAATAAATGTGCTTTGATTTAAATCTTACTAATCGGTGTATTGAGTTATTGATCATTACTCGGACTTGAACCACGTGGCGGTATCATAAAGATACCTGGCGACTCAAGAGCAAAAGTGATAATACAGAGCAATTAAACTAAGGCAAAGTTAGCAACAGGGGCCCACCGATCTGCGGGCGGGCCTGTGCCGTGGGGGCACTCTTTCCCTCCGCGCCGGCCGCTGTAGCGGTCTGCCATGGCTGGCGCGGAGAAGAACCCCCCATGTGCTGGGATCACGCCAGAACACGCTGGTGCTCCCGTGCATGTGCCAACTCGCCCCGGCCAGCAGGGGCCCTTCGCCGCTGGTTGGTGCTGCGCCAACCCCGCCGGTGCCGGCCTAGCCCCTGATGGTGCGGAGGATTCCGCACCTTCCGGCCGGCCCGATGCCAGAGTGGTTCACGCCGCTCCTCGGCGCTGGTACGGCCAGCCCCGCCGGATAGCGGAGAATCCCGGCCAAGATCCAGGAGCAGGAATAGGCCATCTGGCCCCTCGAGCCTGCTCCGCCATTTAATATGATCGTGGCTGATTTTTTTGCGGACTTAGCTCCACTTTCCCGGCCGTTCACCACAACCCTTAATTCACATGTAGGCCAGCCCAGGTATGTTAAATAGATTTCCTTCCCTGACGGTCTGGTTTAGCTGGTTTAGCACAGTGGGCTAAACAGCTGGCTTGTAATGCAGAACAAGGCCAGCAGCGTGGGTTCAATTCCCGTACCGGCCTCCCCGAACAGGCACTGAAATGTGGCGACTAGGGGATTTCCACAGTAACTTCAGTGAAGCCTACTTGTGACAACAAACAATTATTATTATTAGTGGACCAGGTGGATTTTTAAACAACAATTTGGTGATTTCATGGTCACCACTACTGAGATTGTCTTTTTATTTCACATTAATTTAATCAATTGAATCTAAATTTCCCGGAATGTGAGGTGGGATTTGACCTCTGTCAATAATTAGCCCAAATCTTTGGATTACCGTAGTAACATAATCGTCAATCCCATGTTGCATAAAGCAATGAATAGCCAACTTGTCCATTTTGAAACTATTGGCCGAATGTACAAGAAGCTGGAGATAATAAGAAAGGAGGAGTTGCATTTATATATCAACTTTCACGTCTGCGGCAAATAACCAGAAGATCACAGCCAACACTGCACTTTTGAAGTGCAGCCAAAGAATCATATGAATCATAAAATAGAATCATAGAATTTACAGTGCAGGAGGCCATTCGGCCCATTGAGTTTGCACCGGCCCTTTGAAAGAGCACCCCATTTAAGCCCACGCTCCCAACCTATCCCCGGAACCAACTTACCACACCCAACCGTTTTGGACGCTAAGTGGCAATTTATCATGGCCAATCCACCTAACCTGCACATCTTTGGACTGTGGGAGGAAACCGGAGCACCCGGAGGAAACCCACGCAGACACGGGGAGAACGTGCAGACTCCGCACAGACAGTGACCCAAGCCGGGAATCGAACCTGGGATCCTGGAGCTGTGAAGCAACCGTGCTAACCACTGTGCTACCGTGCTGCCCTGTTGTTTTGTTGATGGGTGTAGCAGCCAAATTAATGTGCAGCAAGACCCCAGCAAACGTGATAAATGACCAGTTAATTAGTCTTGCTTCAGGATAGATGTTAACCAGGACACAAGGCGAACTCCTCCTGCTCCTTTTTCAGTAGTTGTACTAGTGGCACCTTGTATATCCAGCTGAGAACTTGGCCATGGCTTTATGTCCGATCTGCAAAGCGGCACCTCTGGCAATACAGCACCCCGGACGGAGTGTCACAGTGGGTAGTGCAAAATAAACGACCCAAAGATTTTGAAAGGCCCTTTGCCTCATAGTTTATCTGCATCTAAAAAAATAAATAATCCCACAAACTATTTGTTTACAGACATAGATACTTTAATATCAATTTCAAATAGCAATTACAAATATCTATCTGAATAAAACACATACAACAGAAAAAAATAAGGATTTGTACAAAAACGATAAGTTTGTATTATAAACAATGGTTTCATAGTGTTGTTGAATTTCCCTTTAACCCAGGATGTTGCTTCTAGTGGTGGCATTTAGCTTGGAAAGTTTCCATTGGAAAATTAAACATGTCTCCTCATAAAACACTTTGATTCTCTGACTGAAAATTTAGTCAGACCCTTCCCAGTGAGGGTTGGGAGAGGGGAGGAGGCCCTCACGAGATCCGTCCTCTGATGCCCGTCGCTTTTGTGGACAGTACCCTTTCCCCCACCCCTCCCCCATCACCCTCACCCTCCCCATTGCCCCCTCCCCCCCCCAAACACTTCAGCTTGATGCTGACCTGTCCAAGAAGAAGATTTAAGGAGCATGTCACCCAGGAGGTTTGGGCAATGTGGGTGATGCAGGGCCCATGCATGTGCTAATCAACCAAGGCTGAAGTTCATGACCCTGACGACCTCACAATGTTTGGCTGTTTCAGTGGGTGAGTCTCTTAGAATTGTCGACCAGAAGACATGACAAGCACGTTGAAGTTTTACATTGGTGCAACTACGCCATCGTAAGGACCATCTGTGTTCAAATTCTGACCCGAGTTAGCAAATGAGAGTGATTTTGAAGTGATCAGTTAGAAATTGACAGCACTTAACTCTGTTTGAAGTGATCCAGGAGCTGTCAATAAAAGCTCCATGTTTATAAACATTGCAGTTAGAGCACTACAGAGTTACTCAACTGTGAAGGAAGATGAATAGAACAATGCAGACTGCTGGGTATGTGTGGAAGCTGTGAATCACAGCTTAGTAAAATCAATATCAAAAAGAAATGAACCGATGGCTTGCAGATCAAAGATCTGAGAGGTTTTAAGCACATCTGACTGGTTTTCTCTTTCAAGGAATTGACAGGTGCTGCCTCCTCTGCCTGAGCTGGCAGGTGTATTGCCCAGGGGAGTGTTAAAGCAGTAATATTTTTCACTGCCTCTGTCTGGACTGTTCTCTCGCTTCTAGACAGGGGTCTCTCTTCTGGGCAGGGGGGTGGGGGGGAGCATCCTGACAGGGATCCTTCTTCTGGGGGGCTTCTTGAGGAGGGTCTGTCTTTTGGGGAGGCTTCCTGACAGGGGTCTCTCCTCCAGGGATCACTTTTCAGGGTGGTCTGTGGGGGGAATCTGCTTACTTAGGATATCTCTTTATTTAGTGGGTCTCTGGATGGGTTGGCGGTGGGGGGGGATTCCGAATGCAACCATTATCTTCCAGTGGAGAGTCACCATCATACAGCAGAACAATGCTGGAGGCCTAGCCCGACACAAGCTACCTTAATTTTCGGTTAATGAATGGTGCACTAACAAGGGAGGAGCAAGAGAGTGACAGAAATTTTCTTTAAAGGTGTAACATCCTTGAAAAATGTTGCGGGTGTTATGTCAGTAGCATTCTTCATTGTGGGAAGTAAGCCACAACCTTTGTCAGAATACCTGCATCTATTTTACAGCATTGTGACAATGGAGCTCCGCAATTATTTACCTGAGCCCCTTGAACTTGCATGCAGGCCCCAGGCCTTCCACAAAGCACGCGTGAAGCTTCACTATCACACCCGGAACACAGTTCAAAACTACCTGCTTTATACAGCTCCAGAAGTACATCAGAGTGACAGGCAGATCTCATTTATTCATTGGCGACTGTCACTGTCAAGGTCAGCAATCATTGCCCATCCCTAATTGCCCCTGAGAAGGTGGTGGCGAGTCACCTTCTGCGGTTCCTCTGGCGTAGGTTCACCCGCATTTCTGTCTTGAAGGGAGTTCCAGGTCGTTGACCCAGCGGCAGTGAAGGACACGGCCCCGAAGCAGGATGGTATGGGGCTTGGAGGGGAACTTGCAGGTTCTTCCAAGGGTGTGAGCAACAGCTTCTACACGTGACAAATGCAAAGTAACGTGCGCTGACAGTTCAAAGCAACCTTGCCCCATCCCCCTATCGTAACCCCGCCAACTTTAATTAATTTGACAAGCAGCAGTAAGATTAGTTGGCGTGATTATGGCGTATTGCGGTAGCACAGTGTGGAATGGTATGCCACATGTGGGCAATCGTGAGTGAAGAAGGCGCAGGCTCCTGCCTGCGATTCCCCATCAACTTCATCACCATCACTGCTGTGATGTCAATCTCTGTCAGGCCTCTGTGGGGGCATGAAAACTGAGGACACCAAAAATAACCCATCTGTCTATTTGGGGAGGGGGAGACTGTCCAATTAAAAATGAGCAAAAGAATTGACACTCGATTGGAAGCGATGATAGATGACAATGACGGCACAATTTTATATACCTTTAACTTCGTGAAATACGCCAAGGTTTTCAGAAGCTTGAACAGACTAAATGTGACACCAGGTCATGTCAAGGGATTTGGGCTGGTGATCAAATACTTTGTAAAAGAGGAAGGTTTTAAGGTGTGTCAAAGGAGGAGAGAGAGAGAGACACACACAGGTTTAGGGAGGGAATTCCAGAGTTGAAGGCCTGGGCAGCTGAAGGCATGGCCGCCAACAGTGTAGCAATGGGAGTCAGGGATGCACAAGAGGACAAATGGAGGAGAAGGGGCGTCATTAAGGCTTGTCGGGCTGGAGGAAGAGATGCAGAAGTGAAGTTGAGGTGTTGGAATAATTTGAAAACAAGAATGAAAAGGTTCAAATTTATGCTTTGTGGGACTGGGGGGTAATGTAGGTCACTTCACCCAGGAGTGATGGATGGAAAACATTTGTAGGGCTGGATCTTATCCACTCATTCCTTGGGGTTTGAAGTTAGGGTACCTCATTAAATCATTTGTGTATGGTGGGGAGGGGGCTTGCCAGTTGGTTTGCCAGGCTATCCTTTGCTCCCACCAGTGCGATGGGGTGGCATCAGGGAGAACGTAAGCGGGCAATTAATTCCCACTTGAGGTTCCCATCCCTCTGCTGCCAGCATTTAACAGGGGATGGGGGAGGGGGGGTTTAATAGTCCCCTGGGACCATTGGAGGATCTCTCCTCCCACTGAGATTTTACCCCTATGCCCCCCCCCCCCCCGGTTTCCACCACCACCCATGGCCTCTCAAACCCCAGACCCTGCCCCACCCCGATTCCAATGAGCCCCCACCTCCTTCCCCACCATACACAAATGATCCAGTGCCAAATGTCCCCAAGGTACTGGGAACCCACCAGGCTCTGATTGATTGTCAGCTCTCTGAGATGGAATATCCTAATGCAGAAGGTCAGAAGTGCCACCTACAGCCTATGAGCAGCCAACTGGCCACTCATTACATGGGTGCGGGGTAAGTTAGTGCTCTCCTCAAAGGGTTCCTCCCCCAACACTGACATTTTAGCTGGGAGGGCGAAGAGTCCGGTGCCTCACATAACTCAGCCCATAGAACCGAGAGAAGTGGCACTCATTTTCCATTCAAGATAATTCATCTGTGAATGGTTGTTTTGTTCAATCACATACGATCCCTTCCTCCTCTCGGTAGCTTATGTGTGAATTGGGTGCGGTTAGTTGCTCACCTAAATCATTGCCAGAAAGATCTGAAAACCTTACAGGGGCACAGCATTCAATAACAGATTTTGGTGAATTTTTCTTTGGCCTTTCAATGGGGTGAGGGAAGGGTGCGATTTACTTCATTTTTTTTGGTGCGTGTCCAAGATTCCATTCCTCACCGAGTGATGTTACATACCTGGTGCTAGTTCGCATTAAACCACGTTGTGCGCATGGTCGTCATGTTGTGCTCTGAAGCCCTTAAACTGTTTGCGGTGTTGTGTTGCGTTTGCTCTGCAGATTGTCAGCAGAATCCATAAACAAGCATCTGATCACAAAGCTCAAGCATGGAATTGCGAAGTCTTTTTATGCCTGTACATTTTTGGCAGTTATTATTGCTGTGTCCACCTTGGCTTCTCTAAAATGCCATCCGTGGGGCGTCGAAGAGACGCGCCTGTCCAAACAATGGGGCAGGAGGGTGGGGGAGAGGTGTGTCTCCGTGCCTGAGGCACATCCCTCGTGCTGTTGCTTCAGCCTGAAACACACCTGCCCCCACACCCCCCTCCCACCCCAGTTCTTCCCACGTGCCGCCTTTTTCCCCCTTTAGCTTTCCGACTTCCACAGGGCAGGTCTTCGGCCATCTTCACTTGGCACTCTCTGCGTCCGCTTCCCTGCCCCTTTCCGGGACAGTCCAACGCTTGCATCTCCAACGCGTCTGCAACAAGAAGAACAACAACAACTTATATTTCCTTTGGCTGCCAAAGCATCAGATATAAACGCAAGTCTTTTCCATTGTGCCACTAATATGGAAAATGTCCCAAGGTGCCACACAGGAGTGTATAAAACAAGGAATTCCAATGGGAGAGCGCGAGGGATGGAGGTGAGGGGGATGGAGGTGAGGGGGATGGAGGTGAGGGGGTTGGAGGTGAGGGGGATGGAGGGGAGGGGGATGGAGGTGAGGGGGATGGAGGTGAGGGGACGTTTACAGTGCAGAAGGAGGCCATTTGGACCATCGAGTCTGCACCGGCTCTCCAAAAGAGCACTCCACCCTGGTCCACTCCCCCCGCATTCACCTTACCCCATCCCCTGAACCTATCTTGCACATCCATGGACCTAAGGGGCAATTTATCATGGCTGATCCATCTACCCTATCTATGGATCATGGGAGGAAACCCACGTGGGGAAAACATGCAAACTCCACACAGACAGTCACCCAAGGCCGGAATTGAACCCGGGCGCCTGGCGCTGTGAGGCAGCGGTGATCATCGAGCCACCATGCTGCCGGTTTAGGGAATAAATTCCAGCAGCCTTGGCAGTTTGAATACATGGCCACCAATAGTGAAGCAATTAAAATTGGGAATGAGGAAAATTGCCAGAGCGGCAGGAGTGCAGAGATCTTGAAGGGTTGTGGGGCTGGAGGTGGTTACAGAGATCGGGAGGGATGAATCCATGCCGGAATTAGAAAATGTTAAACTTGAGGCAGGTAGGCCAGCAAGCACGTGGGTGTTGGATGAACGGGAGTTGGGCGCGTTAGGATATGGGACAGCAAAGTTTAAGAGGACCTCATGTTAAAGTGGCGTGAGAGAGAGTACAGAAAAGATTCAGGAGGATAGTTCTGGGAATGTGGAACTTTAGACTCGTGGTCAGATTGAAGGAGTTGGGACTGTTTTTCCTGAAGGAGAGGAGGTTGGGAGATTTGGTGGAGGTGTTTAAAATCATGAGGCGCCTGGACAAAAGTACTCCCATTGGTGGAAAGGTCAAGAACCAGACGATGCCAAATTTAAGGTCATTGAGAAAAGAAATAATGGAGACATGCGGTCGAGCATTTTACAAAATAAATTCAGCGTACCCAATTTGTTTTTCCCAATTAAGAGGCAATTTAGCGTGGCCAATTCACCAACCCTGCACATCTTTTTGGGTTGTGGGGGTGAGACCTATGCAGACCCGGGGAGAATGTACAAACTCCACATGGGCAGTGTCCCGGGGACGGGATCAAACCTGGGTCGTCGGAGCCGTGAGGCAGCAATGCTAACCACCAAGCCACCGTGCCGCCCAAGGAAAAGACTTTTAACGCAGCGAGTGGTTAGGATCTGGAATGTACTGTCTGAGAGTGTGGTGGAGACAAATTCACACAGCGAGTGGTTAGGTTCTGGAATGTACTGCCTGAGAGTGTGGTGGAGACAGAATAACACAGCGAGTGGTTAGCACCTGGAATGCACTGTCTGAGAGGGTGGTGGAGGAAGACTCACACAGCGAGTGGTTTGGATCTGGAATGCACTGTCTGAGAGTGTGGTGGAGGCAGATTCACACAGCGAGTGGTTAGTATCTGGATGCACTGTCTGAGAGTGTGGTGGAGACAGATTCACACAGCGAGTGGTTTGGATCTGGAATGCACTGTCTGAGAGTGTGGTGGAGGCAGATTCACACAGGGAGTGGTTAGTATCTGGATGCACTGTCTGTGAGTGTGGTGGAGACAGATTCACACAGCGAGTGGTTAGTATCTGGATGCACTGTCTGAGAGTGTGGTGGAGGCAGATTCACACAGCGAGTGGTTAGTATCTGGATGCACTGTCTGAGAGTGTGGGTGGAGGCAGATTCACACAGCGAGTGGTTAGTATCTGGATGCACTGTCTGAGAGTGTGGTGGAGACAGATTCACACAGCGAGTGGTTTGGATCAGGAATGCACTGTCTGAGTGTGTGGTGGAGGAAGACTCACACAGCGAGTGGTTAGTATCTGGATGCACTGTCTGAGAGTGTGGTGGAGACAGATTCACACAGCAAGTGGTTAGGATCTGGAATTCACTGTCTCCAAGTGTGGTGGAGACAGGTTCACACAGCGAGTGGTTAGGATCTGGAATGTACTGTCTGTGACTGTGGTGGAGACAGATTCACACAGCGAGTGGTTAGGATCTGGAATGTACTGTCTGAGAGTGTGGTGGAGACAGATTCACACAGCGAGTGGTTAGATTCTGGAATGCACTTTCTGAGAGTGTGGCGGAGACAAATTCACACAGCGAGTGGTTAGGATCTGGAATGTACTGTCTGATAGTGTGGTGGAGACAGATTCACACAGCAAGTGGTTAGAATCTGGAATGCACTTTCTGAGAGTGTGGTGGAGACAAATTCACACAACAAGTGGTTAGGATCTGGAATGTACTGTCTGAGAGTGTGGTGGAGAGAGATTCACACAATGAGTGGTTAGGATCTGGAATGCACTTTCTGAGAGTGTGGTGGAGACAGATTCACACAGCGAGTGGTTAGGATCTGGAATGCACTTTCTGAGAGTGTGGTGGAGACAAATTCACACAGCGAGTGGTTAGGATCTGGAATGTACTGTCTGAGAGTGTGGTGGAGACAGATTCACACAGCGAGTGGTTAGGATCTGGAATGCACTTTCTGAGAGTGTGGTGGAGACAAATTCACACAGCGAGTGGTTAGGATCTGGAATGTACTGTCTGAGAGTGTGGTGGAGACAGAATCACACAGCGAGTGGTTAGGGTCTGGAATGCACTTTCTGAGAGTGTGGTGGAGAGAGATTCACACAATGAGTGGTTAGGATCTGGAATGCACTTTCTGAGAGTGTGGTGGAGACAGATTCACACAGCGAGTGGTTAGGATCTGGAATGCACTTTCTGAGAGTGTGGTGGAGACAAATTCACACAGCGAGTGGTTAGGATCTGGAATGTACTGTCTGAGAGTGTGGTGGAGACAGATTCACACAGCGAGTGGTTAGGATCTGGAATGCACTTTCTGAGAGTGTGGTGGAGAGAGATTCACACAATGAGTGGTTAGGATCTGGAATGCACTTTCTGAGAGTGTGGTGGAGACAGATTCACACAGCGAGTGGTTAGGATCTGGAATGCACTTTCTGAGAGTGTGGTGGAGACAAATTCACACAGCGAGTGGTTAGGATCTGGAATGTACTGTCTGAGAGTGTGGTGGAGACAGATTCACACAGCGAGTGGTTAGGATCTGGAATGCACTTTCTGAGAGTGTGGTGGAGACAGATTCACACAGCGAGTGGTTAGGATCTGGAATGTACTGTCTGAGAGTGTGGTGGAGACAGATTCACACAGCGAGTGGTTAGGATCTGGAATGCACTTTCTGAGAGTGTGGTGGAGACAAATTCACACAGCGAGTGGTTAGTATCTGGATGCACTGTCTGAGAGTGTGGTGGAGGCAGATTCACACAGCGAGTGGTTAGTATCTGGATGCACTGTCTGAGAGTGTGGTGGAGGCAGATTCACACAGCGAGTGGTTAGTATCTGGATGCACTGTCTGAGAGTGTGGTGGAGAGAGATTCACACAGCGAGTGGTTAGGATCTGGAATGTACTGTCTGAGAGTGTGGTGGAGACAGATTCACACAGCGAGTGGTTAGGATCTGGAATGTACTGTCTGTGAGTGTGGTGGAGACAGATTCACACAGCGAGTGGTTAGGATCTGGAATGTACTGTCTGTGAGTGTGGTGGAGACAGATTCACACAGCGAGTGGTTAGGATCTGGAATGCACTTTCTGAGAGTGTGGTGGAGACAAATTCACACAGCGAGTGGTTAGGATCTGGAATGTACTGTCTGAGAGTGTGGTGGAGACAGATTCACACAGCGAGTGGTTAGGATCTGGAATGCACTTTCTGAGAGTGTGGTGGAGACAGATTCACACAGCGAGTGGTTAGGATCTGGAATGTACTGTCTGTGAGTGTGGTGGAGACAGATTCACACAGCGAGTGGTTAGGATCTGGAATGCACTTTCTGAGAGTGTGGTGGAGACAAATTCACACAGCGAGTGGTTAGGATCTGGAATGTACTGTCTGAGAGTGTGGTGGAGACAGATTCACACAGCGAGTGGTTAGGATCTGGAATGCACTTTCTGAGAGTGTGGTGGAGACAAATTCACACAGCGAGTGGTTAGTATCTGGATGCACTGTCTGAGAGTGTGGTGGAGGCAGATTCACACAGCGAGTGGTTAGTATCTGGATGCACTGTCTGAGAGTGTGGTGGAGGCAGATTCACACAGCGAGTGGTTAGTATCTGGATGCACTGTCTGAGAGTGTGGTGGAGGCAGATTCACACAGCGAGTGGTTAGTATCTGGATGCACTGTCTGAGAGTGTGGTGGAGGCAGATTCACACAGCGAGTGGTTAGTATCTGGATGCACTGTCTGAGAGTGTGGTGGAGGCAGATTCACACAGCGAGTGGTTAGTATCTGGATGCACTGTCTGTGAGTGTGGTGGAGACAGATTCACACAGCGAGTGGTTAGGATCTGGAATGCACTTTCTGAGAGTGTGGTGGAGACAAATTCACACAGCGAGTGGTTAGGATCTGGAATGTACTGTCTGAGAGTGTGGTGGAGACAGATTCACACAGCGAGTGGTTAGGATCTGGAATGTACTGTCTGTGAGTGTGGTGGAGACAGATTCACACAGCGAGTGGTTAGGATCTGGAATGCACTTTCTGAGAGTGTGGTGGAGACAAATTCACACAGCGAGTGGTTAGGATCTGGAATGTACTGTCTGAGAGTGTGGTGGAGACAGATTCACACAGCGAGTGGTTAGGTCTGGAATGCACTTTCTGAGAGTGTGGTGGAGACAAATTCACACAGCGAGTGGTTAGGATCTGGAATGTACTGTCTGAGAGTGTGGTGGAGAGAGATTCACACAATGAGTGGTTAGTATCTGGATGCACTGTCTGAGAGTGTGGTGGAGACAGTTTCACACAGCGAGTGGTTTGGATCAGGAATGCACTGTCTGAGTGTGTGGTGGAGGCAGATTCACACAGCGAGTGGTTAGTATCTGGATGCACTGTCTGAGAGTGTGGTGGAGACAGATTCACACAGCGAGTGGTTTGGATCAGGAATGAATTGTCTGAGTGTGTGGTTGAGGAAGACTCACACAGCGAGTGGTTAGTATCTGGATGCACTGTCTGAGAGTGTGGTGGAGACAAATTCACACAGTGAGTGGTTAGGATCTGGAATGTACTGTCTGAGAGTGTGGTGGAGACAGATTCACACAGCGAGTGGTTAGGATCTGGAATTCACTGTCTCCAAGTGTGGTGGAGACAGATTCACACAGCGAGTGGTTCGGATCTGGAATGCACTTTCTGAGAGTGTGGTGGAGACAGATTCACATAGCGAGTGGTTCGGATCTGGAATGTACTGTCTGAGAGTGTGGTGGAGACAGATTCACACAGCGAGTGGTTAGGATCTGGGATGCACTTTCTGAGAGTGTGGTGGAGACAAATTCACACCGCGAGTGGTTAGGATCTGGAATGTACTGTCTGAGAGTGTGGTGGAGACAGATTCACACAGCGAGTGGTTAGGATCTGGAATGCACTTTCAGAGAGTGTGGTGGAGACAGATTCACACAGCGAGTGGTTAGGATCTGGAATGCACTTTCTGAGAGTGTGGTGGAGACAAATTCACACAGCGAGTGGTTAGGATCTGGAATGTACTGTCTGAGAGTGTGGTGGAGACAGATTCACACAGCGAGTGGTTAGGATCTGGAATGCACTTTCTGAGAGTGTGGTGGAGACAAATTCACACAGCGAGTGGTTAGGATCTGGAATGTACTGTCTGAGAGTGTGGTGGAGACAGAATCACACAGCGAGTGGTTAGGGTCTGGAATGCACTTTCTGAGAGTGTGGTGGAGAGAGATTCACACAATGAGTGGTTAGGATCTGGAATGCACTTTCTGAGAGTGTGGTGGAGACAGATTCACACAGCGAGTGGTTAGGATCTGGAATGCACTTTCTGAGAGTGTGGTGGAGACAAATTCACACAGCGAGTGGTTAGGATCTGGAATGTACTGTCTGAGAGTGTGGTGGAGACAGATTCACACAGCGAGTGGTTAGGATCTGGAATGCACTTTCTGAGAGTGTGGTGGAGAGAGATTCACACAATGAGTGGTTAGGATCTGGAATGCACTTTCTGAGAGTGTGGTGGAGACAGATTCACACAGCGAGTGGTTAGGATCTGGAATGCACTTTCTGAGAGTGTGGTGGAGACAAATTCACACAGCGAGTGGTTAGGATCTGGAATGTACTGTCTGAGAGTGTGGTGGAGACAGATTCACACAGCGAGTGGTTAGGATCTGGAATGCACTTTCTGAGAGTGTGGTGGAGACAGATTCACACAGCGAGTGGTTAGGATCTGGAATGTACTGTCTGAGAGTGTGGTGGAGACAGATTCACACAGCGAGTGGTTAGGATCTGGAATGCACTTTCTGAGAGTGTGGTGGAGACAAATTCACACAGCGAGTGGTTAGTATCTGGATGCACTGTCTGAGAGTGTGGTGGAGGCAGATTCACACAGCGAGTGGTTAGTATCTGGATGCACTGTCTGAGAGTGTGGTGGAGGCAGATTCACACAGCGAGTGGTTAGTATCTGGATGCACTGTCTGAGAGTGTGGTGGAGAGAGATTCACACAGCGAGTGGTTAGGATCTGGAATGTACTGTCTGAGAGTGTGGTGGAGACAGATTCACACAGCGAGTGGTTAGGATCTGGTATGTACTGTCTGTGAGTGTGGTGGAGACAGATTCACACAGCGAGTGGTTAGGATCTGGAATGTACTGTCTGTGAGTGTGGTGGAGACAGATTCACACAGCGAGTGGTTAGGATCTGGAATGCACTTTCTGAGAGTGTGGTGGAGACAAATTCACACAGCGAGTGGTTAGGATCTGGAATGTACTGTCTGAGAGTGTGGTGGAGACAGATTCACACAGCGAGTGGTTAGGATCTGGAATGCACTTTCTGAGAGTGTGGTGGAGACAGATTCACACAGCGAGTGGTTAGGATCTGGAATGTACTGTCTGTGAGTGTGGTGGAGACAGATTCACACAGCGAGTGGTTAGGATCTGGAATGCACTTTCTGAGAGTGTGGTGGAGACAAATTCACACAGCGAGTGGTTAGGATCTGGAATGTACTGTCTGAGAGTGTGGTGGAGACAGATTCACACAGCGAGTGGTTAGGATCTGGAATGCACTTTCTGAGAGTGTGGTGGAGACAAATTCACACAGCGAGTGGTTAGTATCTGGATGCACTGTCTGAGAGTGTGGTGGAGGCAGATTCACACAGCGAGTGGTTAGTATCTGGATGCACTGTCTGAGAGTGTGGTGGAGGCAGATTCACACAGCGAGTGGTTAGTATCTGGATGCACTGTCTGAGAGTGTGGTGGAGGCAGATTCACACAGCGAGTGGTTAGTATCTGGATGCACTGTCTGAGAGTGTGGTGGAGGCAGATTCACACAGCGAGTGGTTAGTATCTGGATGCACTGTCTGAGAGTGTGGTGGAGGCAGATTCACACAGCGAGTGGTTAGTATCTGGATGCACTGTCTGTGAGTGTGGTGGAGACAGATTCACACAGCGAGTGGTTAGGATCTGGAATGCACTTTCTGAGAGTGTGGTGGAGACAAATTCACACAGCGAGTGGTTAGGATCTGGAATGTACTGTCTGAGAGTGTGGTGGAGACAGATTCACACAGCGAGTGGTTAGGATCTGGAATGTACTGTCTGTGAGTGTGGTGGAGACAGATTCACACAGCGAGTGGTTAGGATCTGGAATGCACTTTCTGAGAGTGTGGTGGAGACAAATTCACACAGCGAGTGGTTAGGATCTGGAATGTACTGTCTGAGAGTGTGGTGGAGACAGATTCACACAGCGAGTGGTTAGGTCTGGAATGCACTTTCTGAGAGTGTGGTGGAGACAAATTCACACAGCGAGTGGTTAGGATCTGGAATGTACTGTCTGAGAGTGTGGTGGAGAGAGATTCACACAATGAGTGGTTAGTATCTGGATGCACTGTCTGAGAGTGTGGTGGAGACAGTTTCACACAGCGAGTGGTTTGGATCAGGAATGCACTGTCTGAGTGTGTGGTGGAGGCAGATTCACACAGCGAGTGGTTAGTATCTGGATGCACTGTCTGAGAGTGTGGTGGAGACAGATTCACACAGCGAGTGGTTTGGATCAGGAATGAATTGTCTGAGTGTGTGGTTGAGGAAGACTCACACAGCGAGTGGTTAGTATCTGGATGCACTGTCTGAGAGTGTGGTGGAGACAAATTCACACAGTGAGTGGTTAGGATCTGGAATGTACTGTCTGAGAGTGTGGTGGAGACAGATTCACACAGCGAGTGGTTAGGATCTGGAATTCACTGTCTCCAAGTGTGGTGGAGACAGATTCACACAGCGAGTGGTTCGGATCTGGAATGCACTTTCTGAGAGTGTGGTGGAGACAGATTCACATAGCGAGTGGTTCGGATCTGGAATGTACTGTCTGAGAGTGTGGTGGAGACAGATTCACACAGCGAGTGGTTAGGATCTGGAATGCACTTTCTGAGAGTGTGGTGGAGACAAATTCACACCGCGAGTGGTTAGGATCTGGAATGTACTGTCTGAGAGTGTGGTGGAGACAGATTCACACAGCGAGTGGTTAGGATCTGGAATGCACTTTCTGAGAGTGTGGTGGAGACAGATTCACACAGCGAGTGGTTAGGATCTGGAATGTACTGTCTGTGAGTGTGGTGGAGACAGATTCACACAGCGAGTGGTTAGGATCTGGAATGCACTTTCTGAGAGTGTGGTGGAGACAAATTCACACAGCGAGTGGTTAGGATCTTGAATGCACTTTCTGAGAGTGTGGTGGAGACAAATTCACACAGCGAGTGGTTAGGATCTGGAATGTACTGTCTGAGAGTGTGGTGGAGACAGATTCACACAGCGAGTGGTTAGGATCTGGAATGCACTTTCTGAGAGTGTGGTGGAGACAGATTCACACAGCGAGTGGTTAGGATCTGGAATGTACTGTCTGTGAGTGTGGTGGAGACAGATTCACACAGCGAGTGGTTAGGATCTGGAATGCACTTTCTGAGAGTGTGGTGGAGACAAATTCACACAGCGAGTGGTTAGGATCTGGAATGTACTGTCTGAGAGTGTGGTGGAGACAGATTCACACAGCGAGTGGTTAGGATCTGGAATGCACTTTCTGAGAGTGTTCTGGAGACAAATTCACACAGCGAGTGGTTAGTATCTGGATGCACTGTCTGAGAGTGTGGTGGAGGCAGATTCACACAGCGAGTGGTTAGTATCTGGATGCACTGTCTGAGAGTGTGGTGGAGACAGATTCACACAGCGAGTGGTTAGGATCTGGAATGTACTGTCTGTGAGTGTGGTGGAGACAGATTCACACAGCGAGTGGTTAGGATCTGGAATGCACTTTCTGAGAGTGTGGTGGAGACAAATTCACACAGCGAGTGGTTAGGATCTGGAATGTACTGTCTGAGAGTGTGGTGGAGACAGATTCACACAGCGAGTGGTTAGGATCTGGAATGCACTTTCTGAGAGTGTGGTGGAGACAAATTCACACAGCGAGTGGTTAGGATCTGGAATGTACTGTCTGAGAGTGTGGTGGAGACAGATTCACACAGCGAGTGGTTAGGTCTGGAATGCACTTTCTGAGAGTGTGGTGGAGACAAATTCACACAGCGAGTGGTTAGGATCTGGAATGTACTGTCTGAGAGTGTGGTGGAGAGAGATTCACACAATGAGTGGTTAGTATCTGGATGCACTGTCTGAGAGTGTGGTGGAGACAGTTTCACACAGCGAGTGGTTTGGATCAGGAATGCACTGTCTGAGTGTGTGGTGGAGGCAGATTCACACAGCGAGTGGTTAGTATCTGGATGCACTGTCTGAGAGTGTGGTGGAGACAGATTCACACAGCGAGTGGTTTGGATCAGGAATGAATTGTCTGAGTGTGTGGTTGAGGAAGACTCACACAGCGAGTGGTTAGTATCTGGATGCACTGTCTGAGAGTGTGGTGGAGACAAATTCACACAGTGAGTGGTTAGGATCTGGAATGTACTGTCTGAGAGTGTGGTGGAGACAGATTCACACAGCGAGTGGTTAGGATCTGGAATTCACTGTCTCCAAGTGTGGTGGAGACAGATTCACACAGCGAGTGGTTCGGATCTGGAATGCACTTTCTGAGAGTGTGGTGGAGACAGATTCACATAGCGAGTGGTTCGGATCTGGAATGTACTGTCTGAGAGTGTGGTGGAGACAGATTCACACAGCGAGTGGTTAGGATCTGGAATGCACTTTCTGAGAGTGTGGTGGAGACAAATTCACACCGCGAGTGGTTAGGATCTGGAATGTACTGTCTGAGAGTGTGGTGGAGACAGATTCACACAGCGAGTGGTTAGGATCTGGAATGCACTTTCTGAGAGTGTGGTGGAGACAGATTCACACAGCGAGTGGTTAGGATCTGGAATGTACTGTCTGTGAGTGTGGTGGAGACAGATTCACACAGCGAGTGGTTAGGATCTGGAATGCACTTTCTGAGAGTGTGGTGGAGACAAATTCACACAGCGAGTGGTTAGGATCTTGAATGTACTGTCTGAGAGTGTGGTGGAGACAGATTCACATAGCGAGTGGTTAGGATCTGGAATGTACTGTCTGAGAGTGTGGTGGAGACAGATTCACACAGCGAGTGGTTAGGATCTGGAATGCACTTTCTGAGAGTGTGGTGGAGACAAATTCACACAGCGAGTGGTTAGGATCTGGAATGTACTGTCTGAGAGTGTGGTGGAGACAGATTCACACAGCGAGTGGTTAGGATCTGGAATGCACTTTCTGAGAGTGTGGTGGAGACAGATTCACACAGCGAGTGGTTAGGATCTGGAATGTACTGTCTGTGAGTGTGGTGGAGACAGATTCACACAGCGAGTGGTTAGGATCTGGAATGCACTTTCTGAGAGTGTGGTGGAGACAAATTCACACAGCGAGTGGTTAGGATCTGGAATGTACTGTCTGAGAGTGTGGTGGAGACAGATTCACACAGCGAGTGGTTAGGATCTGGAATGCACTTTCTGAGAGTGTTCTGGAGACAAATTCACACAGCGAGTGGTTAGTATCTGGATGCACTGTCTGAGAGTGTGGTGGAGGCAGATTCACACAGCGAGTGGTTAGTATCTGGATGCACTGTCTGAGAGTGTGGTGGAGACAGATTCACACAGCGAGTGGTTAGGATCTGGAATGTACTGTCTGTGAGTGTGGTGGAGACAGATTCACACAGCGAGTGGTTAGGATCTGGAATGCACTTTCTGAGAGTGTGGTGGAGACAAATTCACACAGCGAGTGGTTAGGATCTGGAATGTACTGTCTGAGAGTGTGGTGGAGACAGATTCACACAGCGAGTGGTTAGGATCTGGAATGCACTTTCTGAGAGTGTGGTGGAGACAAATTCACACAGCGAGTGGTTAGGATCTGGAATGTACTGTCTGAGAGTGTGGTGGAGACAGATTCACACAGCGAGTGGTTAGGATCTGGAATGCACTGTCTGAGAGTGTGGTGGAGACAGATTCACACAGCGAGTGGTTAGGATCTGGAATGTACTGTCTGAGAGTGTGGTGGAGAGAGATTCACACAATGAGTGGTTAGTATCTGGATGCACTGTCTGAGAGTGTGGTGGAGACAGATTCACACAGCGAGTGGTTTGGATCAGGAATGCACTGTCTGAGTGTGTGGTTGAGGAAGACTCACACAGCGAGTGGTTAGTATCTGGATGCACTGTCTGAGAGTGTGGTGGAGACAAATTCACACAGTGAGTGGTTAGGATCTGGAACGTACTGTCTGAGAGTGTGGTGGAGACAGATTCACACAGCGAGTGGTTAGGATCTGGAATTCACTGTCTCCAAGTGTGGTGGAGACAGATTCACACAGCGAGTGGTTCGGATCTGGAATGCACTTTCTGAGAGTGTGGTGGAGACAGATTCACATAGCGAGTGGTTAGGATCTGGAATGTACTGTCTGAGAGTGTGGTGGAGACAGATTCACACAGCGAGTGGTTAGGATCTGGAATGCACTTTCTGAGAGTGTGGTGCAGACAGATTCACACAGCGAGTGGTTAGGATCTGGAATGTACTGTCTGAGAGTGTGGTGGAGACAGATTCACACAGCGAGTGGTTAGGATCTGGAATGCACTTTCTGAGAGTGTGGTCGAGACAGATTCACACAGCGAGTGGTTAGGATCTGGAATGCACTTTCTGAGAGCGTGTTGGAGACAAATTCACACAGCGAGTGGTTAGGATCTGGAATGTACTGTCTGAGAGTGTGGTGGAGACAGATTCACACAGCAAGTGGTTAGGATCTGGAATGTACTGTCTGAGAGTGTGTTGGAGACAGATTCACACAGCAAGTGGTTAGGATCTGGAATGTACTGTCTGAGAGTGTGGTGGAGACAAATTCACACAGCGAGTGGTTAGGATCTGGAATGTACTGTCTGAGAGTGTGGTGGAGACAGATTCACACAGCAAGTCGTTAGGATCTGGAATGCACTTTCTGAGAGTGTGGTGGAGACAAATTCACACAGCGAGTGGTTAGGATCTGGAATGTACTGTCTGAGAGTGTGGTGGAGACAGACTCACACAGCAAGTGGTTAGGATCTGGAATGCACTTTCTGAGAGTGTGGTGGAGACAAATTCACACAGCGAGTGGTTAGGATCTGGAATGTACTGTCTGAGAGTGTGGTGGAGACAGATTCACACAGTAAGTGGTTAGGATCTGGAATGCACTGTCTGAGAGTGTGATGGAGGCAGATTCACACAGCGAGTGGTTAGGGTCTAGAATGTCTGAGAGTGTGGTGGAGGCAGGTTCACACAGCGAGTGGTTAGGATCTGGAATGCACTTTCTGAGAGTGTGGTGGAGACAGATTCACACAGCGAGTGGTTAGGATCTGGAATGCACTGTCTGAGAGTGTGATGGAGGCAGATTCACACAGCGAGTGGTTAGGGTCTAGAATGTCTGAGAGTGTGGTGGAGGCAGGTTCACACAGCGAGTGGTTAGGGTCTAGAATGTCTGAGAGTGTGGTGGAGGCAGGTTCAATCGAGGCTTTCAGGAGCGAATTTGATTATTATCTGAAAAGGAGGAAATTGCAAGGTTATGAGGAGAAGGCGGGGGAGTGGTCTGAGGTGGGTTTCTCATTCAGCACAGGCTTGATGGGTCGAATGGCCTCCTTTTGTGCTGTAATAGCGATTCTATGAGGTATGGAAGATGGAAGGTCAAGCAGGAATGCATTGGAATAGTCAAGCCTCAGGTTAGTGAAGTCATGGCAAAGCACTGCCAGAGCCCTGGTGGCGAGGAGACTAGAACCATATTATCTCGACATTTCTGTGACGGAATATGACTAACCTCAAATTCAAAGGGCAAATTCCATCTGTTCCCCTGCTTCTAGTACAAGGGAATTTATTTATTTGAATAATTTGCATCCATTTGGGTAAATACTCCCACTGCTCCTCCCAGCATGGTGTCTTGCCCGATAGGCGTATGCACCAAAACATGGGGAACTTTCCATTAATGAAGAGCAATAAGAAAAGACATGCGTAACATCGAGGGCTCGAATCTCCAGCCGCGTCGGGCGTAACGCGGCCGGTGAACACGGCGCTCCAACGAGCCTCCTGAGAGCCTGCGTGCCTCGCAAGATGTCGCAGTCGGAAACCCGACCCAAATGGGCTTGACCGAATGACGCTCTCCGAAGTAGGTCGTAAACCTACCTGCACGGGATCCACCAGCCTCCCACAATTCTCCGGCCTCCCCAGTGAGGCTAAAGCCGGGCACCGATCAGTGTTGGTCCACACAGACGTGGACCAGGCGCAACAGTTCCCCGAGGGGTCTCCCGGGCCACCAGAGACCCGTGGGTGGTCAGGGTGAGTGCAAGGTGGCTCCCTGGCCCTCCCCCTTGGAACGTGTGCACATTGGCACAGCCCAGCTGGCACCTTGTCACTGCCGCCCTGGCACTGCCAAGCCGGCAGAAGCACTGTGTGAGTTCCAAGGTGGCAGTGCAAGGGTGCCCGAGTGCCACGGTGGCACTGCCAAGGGTCAGGGGGCAGGAGGGGGGGCCATGCACATGAAATGAGGGTGGGGGGGGGGGGTTATGAAGGGTGGGAGAGTGCAGGGAAGGTACATAGGGGCCTCCGGAAAGTTGGAGGAGCTGATGGGTGGTGGTCCTGGAAGGGAGGGGTTGCTGCAAGCGGACTGAAGAGGGGGGACCCCCCAGGGACACATAGCGGGCTGTCCTCACTTGGGGGGTGTGGGGTACTGCCCGCGTGTGTATGTGGGGGGGGGGGGGGGGGTGACATTGCCCATGTGTTCAAAGTGTGGGGGACCCACAAGCTCACATAGAGATCGGGGACCCTTTCAAAATGGCAGCCCGATCTCTGAGTGCAGCTCCCCAGTGCTGAAAAACATTCCAAGCGTGGGCTAAACCTGTGAGAACCTCCCCAGGACCCCAAAAAATGTTGAATAGCGAGATGCCAGCAGAGCCGGTAGGAAACTTCCTGACAAACCCGCCACAAATAAACTTAGAAATTGCGGGGATAATCGGGCCTGATGGGTGGGTTTGTTGATGTGGACGCAGAGAAAATATTTCCACTTGTGGGGCAGAAAACATATTGAAGGGCCATGAATATGAACACATCCCTCTCGAATTTGGGCAGCACAAGTGGATAGCACTGTGGCTTCACAGCGCCAGGGTCCCAGGTTTGATTCCCCGCTGGGTCACTGTCTGCGGAGTCTGCATGTTCTCCCCAGGTGTGCGTGGGTTTCCTCCGGGTGCTCCGGTTTCCTCCCAAAGTCGAAAGACGTGCAGGTTAGGTGGATTGGCCATGCTAGTGTCCAAAAAATAAGGTTAGGAGGGGTTATTGGGTTACGGGGATAGGTTGGGTGTGAGGGCTTAAGTGGGTCGGTGCAGACTCGATGGGCCGAATGGCCTCCTTCTGCACTGTATGTTCTATGTTCTATAAACAGTCACCAATAAATCTAGTA
Organism: Scyliorhinus torazame; assembly: GCF_047496885.1. Classification (NCBI taxonomy): domain Eukaryota; kingdom Metazoa; phylum Chordata; class Chondrichthyes; order Carcharhiniformes; family Scyliorhinidae; genus Scyliorhinus; species Scyliorhinus torazame. Next base: position 400,615,283 of record NC_092707.1, read on the forward strand.
TAAAATGCAGGAGACGTCTTTACCCAGAGAGTGAGGAGAGTGAGCGAAAATATTTCCTCAGTTTGGAATACCCAGAACAGGATCTGAGATATGTTGTGCAATTAGGAAACAGTTTATCATTCGGGGTGGGGGCGGGGTTGGGCGTATGGAAATCCGGAACTCGCTTTCCCCAAAAGTGAGAGTGTTGAGAGTCAAACTGCATGGTTCAAGAGTTTAGAGGGGCTGAATGGCTATGGCTGTTCCCAAGTTGCTGTGCCGAGTCGGGCGAGTGGACACACGTCCGGCTGAATGAGCTGTGTGAAATGACTCGTGTTCCCAGCAAGCTCCCAACGAACGTTGCCATGGTAACGTGGGCGCATTAATTTGCCTAATTTCAGGTAGTTTGCTCAGTGCACAGCCCATCATAGCTGAACCTGTTTGACTGCTCTTGCTTCTGAAACATACCGTCGCACTCTGATTGATGATTGGCAGAAGATCCGACACTGCCAATCACTGCCCTTGGCGCAGAAACATCGACTCAGCTCTCGTCTCCGCCGCCTCAGAGGATTTCCCAGTCCGTATGGAACAACCTGGCTGTGGGGACAAAGTCACGGTTAAATATCCAATTGGCAGCAGTTCATCACGCAGTATTCCCTGTTTTCGGCAGGCGTTCCCAAACTGGGTTCCACGGAAGCCCCAGGGGTTGCTTGGCCATTTTACGCTGTGAAAAAAGCTGCCCTTTCCAAATTGACCAATCGAAGGCGGGGCTTTCACTTTGTTGGCTATCGCGAGGCACACTCGTCAGCCAATCAGCAGCCACTGAACCGAGAAGCTGGCCTCTGATTGAGCAAGCTGGAGAGAGGCCGGCACCGTGGGCCCAGGGGCCAGGGCCATGGGGGCCTGAGAGAGCTGTGTGAGTGTGTGATGTTTGTGTGCATGTGTGTGCATGTGAATGTGTGTGATAGAGATGAATGAGTGTGTGTGTGTGCGAGAGAGAGTCTGTGTGTATTTGTGTGTGAGGTAGAGGGAGTGAGTGTGTGTGTGAGAGAAAGGTGTGTGTGAGAGAGGTGAGTGAGAGTGTGTGTGTGACAGTGTGTGTGAGAGAGAAAGGTGTGTGTGTGTGAGAGAGAGGTCAGTGAGTGTGTGTGACAGTGTGTGTGAGAAAGGTGTGTGTGTGTGTGTGAAAGAGAGAGTGAGAGAGATGAGTGTGTATGTAGAATTATAGAATCATAGAATTTACAGTGCAGAGGATGGCCATTCGGCCCATCGAGTCTGCACTGGCCCTTGGAAAGAGCACCCTACGCAAGCCCACACATCCACCTTATCCCCTTAACCCTACCTACTATTTTTAAACACTAAGGGCAATTTAGCATGGCCAATCCATCCTACCTGCACATCTTTGGACATGTGTGTGTGTGTTTGAGAGAGGTGTGTGTGAGGGAGAGAGAGAGGGGTGAATGTGTATGTGAGAGAGTGGGGTGAGAGAGAGAGAGGTATGTGTGTGTGAGAGAGAGAGAGAAGGGGGTATACGTATGTGTGAGAGAGAGAGTTGTATTTATGTGAGGGAGAGAGGTGTAAGTATGTGAGAGAGAGAGAGGTATGTATGTATCTGTGTGAGAGAGAGAGGTGTGTATGTAAGTATGTGTGTGAGAGAGAGGTGTATGTATTTGAGAGAAAGAGAGAGAGGTGTGTATGTACATGTGTAAGAGAGAAAGAAAGAGGGGTATTGATGCACTATCAATTACGACGAGAGAGTGGAATGTAATTGAGGTTTTATTACACAGAGATGTGTGGCCTCCTACAGCAGCTTACGAAATGGCTGCTGTTCAGAGAGCACACACATTTATACTCTGCCTACTGGGCGGAGCCAGCAGGCAGGGATCTACCCCCGTACCTGTAGTACATGTATGTAACTGTATGTAACTGGTCTGATTAGTAAGTTTGCAGACGACACAAAGGTTGGTGGAATTGCCGATAGCGATGAGGACTGTCGGAGGATACAGCAGGATTTAGATTGTCTGGAGACTTGGGCGGAGAGATGGCAGATGGAGTTTAATCCGGACAAATGTGAGGTAATGCATTTTGGAAGGTCTAATGCAGGTAGGGAATATACAGTGAATGGTAGAACCCTCAAGAGTATTGAAAGTCAAAGAGATCTAGGAGTACAGGTCCACAGGTCATTGAAAGGGGCAACACAGGTGGAGAAGGTAGTCAAGAAGGCATGCGGCATGCTTGCCTTCATTGGCTGGGGCATTGAGTATAAGAATTGGCAAGTCATGTTGCAGCTGTATAGAACCTTAGTTAGGCCACACTTGGAGTATAGTGTTCAATTCTGGTCGCCACACTACCAGAAGGATGTGGAGGCTTTGGAGAGGGTGCAGAAGAGATTTACCAGAATGTTGCCTGGTATGGAGGGCATTAGCTATGAGGAGCGGTTGAATAAACTCGGTTTGTTCTCACTGGAACGAAGGAGGTTGAGGGGAGACCTGATAGAGGTATACAAAATTATGAGGGGCATAGACAGAGTGGATAGTCAGAGGCTTTTCCCCAGGGTAGAGGGGTCAATTACTAGGGGGCATAGGTTTAAGGTGAGAGGGGCAAAGTTTAGAGTAGATGTACGAGGCAAGTTTTTTACGCAGAGGGTAGTGGGTGCCTGGAACTCGCTACCGGTGGAGGTGGTGGAAGCAGGGACGATAGGGACATTTAAGGGGCATCTTGACAAATACATGAATAGGATGGGAATAGAAGGATACGGACCCAGGAAGTGTAGAAGATTGTAGTTTAGTCGGGCAGCATGGTCGGCACGGGCTTGGAGGGCCGAAGGGCCTGTTCCTGTGCTGTACATTTCTTTGTTCTTTGTACAGGGGCCTTACCGTAATCCCATATATACAATATAATACAACAGTGGTGACTACCACAGGTACGCATGTGTCTGTGTGTGCGCGTGTGTGAGAGAGAGAGTGATGTGTACGTGTGTGAGAGAGAGAGAGAGAGATAGAGGTTTACAGCATGGAAACAGGCCTTTCGGCCCAGCCCATCCATGCCGCCAGATTTTACCACTAAGCTAGTCCCAATTACTCGCATTTGGCCCATATCCCTCTATACACATTTTTCTCATGTAACTGTCTAAATGCTTTTTAAAAGACAGAATTGTACCCGCCTCTACTACTGCCTCTGGCAGCTCGTTCCAGACACTCACCACCCTCTGTGTGAAAAAACTGCCCACCTGGACCCTTTTGTATCTCTCCCCTCTCACCTTAAACCTATGCCCTCGAGTTTTAGACTCCCCTACCTTTAGGGAAAGATGTTGACTATCTACCTTATTCATGCCCCTCATTAATTTATAGACCTTTACAAGATCACCCCTAAGCCTTCTATGCTCCAGGGAAAAAAGTCCCAGTTTATCCAGCCTCTCCTTATAGCTCAGACCATCAAGTCCCAGTAACATCCCAGTAAATCTTTTCTGTACTCTTTCTAGTTTAATAATATCCTTTCTATAATAGTGTGACCAGAACTGTACACAGGCTTCCAAGTGTGGCCTTACTAATGTCCTGTACAACTTCAGCAAGACGTCCCAACTCCTGTATTCAATGTTCTGACCAATGAAACAAAGCATGCTGAATGCCTTCTTCACCACCCTGTCCACCTGTGACTCCACTTTCAAGGAGCTATGAACCTGTACCCCTAGATCTCTTTGTCCTGTAACTCTCCCCAACTCCCTACCATTAACTGAGTAGGCCCTGCCCCGATTCGATCTACCAAAATGCATCACCTCCCATTTATCTAAATTAAACTCCACCTGCCATTCGTCGGCCCTCTGGCCCAATTGATCAAGATCCCGTTGCAATCCGAGATAACCTTCTTCACTGTCCACTATGCCACCAATCTTGGTAAGAAGTCTTACAATACAAGGTTAAAGTCCAACAGGTTTGTTTCAAATCACTAGCTTTTGGAGCGCTGCTCCTTCCTCAGGTGAATTCCTCTTTCACCTGAGGAAGGAGCAGTGCTCCAAAAGCTAGTGATTTGAAAGAAACCTGTTGGACTTTAACCTGGTGCTGTAAGACTTCACACTGTGTTCACCCCAGTCCAACGCCGGCATCTCCACATCATGGCTACCAATCTTAGTGTCATCTGCAAACTTACTAACTATGCCTCCTAAATTCGCATCCAAATCATTAATATAGATAACAAATAACAGTGGACCCAGCATTGATTCCTGAGGCACACCGCTGGTCACAGGCCTCCAGTTTGAAAAACAATCCTCTCCAACCACCCTTTGTCTTCTGTCGCCAAGCCAATCTTGTATCCAATTCGCTACCTCACCCTGGATTCTGTGAGATTTAACCTTATGCAACAACCTACCATGCGGTACCTTGTCAAAGGCCTTGCTAAGTCCATGCGGACAACTTCGACTGCACTGCTCTCATCTACCTTCTTGGTAACCCCTTCGAAAAACTCCATCAAATTCGTGAGACATGATTTTCCACTGACAAAGCCACGCTGACTGTCCCTTATCAATCCTTGCCTCTCTAAATGCCTGTAGATCCTGTCTCTCAGAATACCTTCTAACAACTTATTACCAGTTAGGCTCACTGGTCTGTGGTACCCAGGCTTTTCCCAGGCCCTTCTGAAACAAAGGCACAACATTTGCTGCCCTCCAATGTTCAGGCACCTCACCTGTGGCTGTCGACGATTCAAATATCTCTGCTAGGGAACCTGCAATTTCCTCCCTAGCTTCCCACAACATCCCAGAATACATTTCATCAGGTCCCGGGGATTTATATACCTTGATGAGATTTAAGACTTCCAGCACCTCCTTCTCTGTAATATGTACACCCCTAGGGTTTAGAGAACCCCAAAGTGTATCATGGAGGTCACCTGACCCACAACTTTTAATAGATTGTGGTATGGGGAGCACACGGCCCACTCTACAGGTGTGGTACAGCAGAAATGGAAAAGTATTTTTTAAAGCAAAACAATGTTTATTCTATGAACTCAAGTTAACCTTTTTAAAACATACAGTGAACATCTTAGCAACCATTAATTCAAATACAACCCCCAAAGACTACAACACTAAGTAAATCTTTAAGCTTTCCTTTTTAACATCCATACGACTTAAAACACCTTTTACCAGAAGCACATCAGGTTAAAGTCACTACTGAAAACATTTATAATTCTAAATTCACCAAATGATCAAGAGATAGTCTTTTGATGGCAGAGAGAACAGCAGTATACCTGCTTGGTCTGGCTTCAGCTCCAACACTGAAAACGAAACCAAAACATATCCTGCAGCCTGCTCAAAAACGAAAGTAAAAGGCTGACAGACTGCCCAGCTCCACCCACTCTCTAACATCACTGCAGTAGTAAATACCCAATTCTTAAAGGTACTCTCACTACAGATACTTATATACACACCCATTTATAAACACCCATTTCTTAAAGGTACTCTCACATGACACCTCTCCCCAAGAAAAAATAAATAAACCGTCAACTTTAAATGGTTTCATTTTTCACCTTTTCACCATCCTTTAAGAAATGCACACAGTAAATATACTTTATCGTTTCAAAAAACAACACATGCAAACAGGTATAATAATATAGTCCATTTTGTTTTCGTTCTTCTTCCTCCAACTGAAACTGCTTCCGTTCATCACATTCGTGACAAAGCATCGGCGATCACGTTTTCTCGTCCTGCCACATAGAACATAGAACATAGAAAAATACAGCACAGTACAGGCCCTTCGGTCCACGATGTTGTGCCGAACTTTTCTCCTAGATTAAGAACAAATTAATCTACACCCCATCATTCTACCGTAATCCATGTACCTATACAGTAGCCGCTTGAAGGCACCTAATGTTTCCGACTCAACTACTTCCACAGGCAGAGATTTCCATGCCCCCACTACTGTCTGGTTAAAGAACCTACCTCTGACATCCCCCCTATATCTTCCACCATTCACCTTAAATTTATGTCCCCTTGTAATGGTTTGTTCCACCCGGGGGAAAAGTCTCTGACTGTCTACTCTACCTATTCCCCTGATCATCTTATTATTATGGACCAGGGTTTAGAGAATCCCAAAGTGTATCATGGAGTTCACCTGACCCACAACTTTTAATTGATTGTGGTATGGGGAGCACATGGCTCACTCTCCAGGTGTGGTACAGTAGAAAATGGACCAGTGGTTTCTAAAACAAAACAATGTTTATTCTATGAACTCAAGTTAACCTTTCTAAAACAAACAGTGAACATGTAAGCAACCAGTAAATCAAATACACCCCCCAAAGAATACAACACTAAGTAATCTGTATGCCGGCCTTTTAACATCCAAAAGACTTAACAAACCTTCCAACAGGAGCACATTAGGGTTTACATTGAAGACTGAAAACATTTACAATTCTTCTGAATTCACCAAATGATTAAGAGATAGTCCTTCATGGCAGAGCTCAACAGCAGTGCAGCTCACAGACACACCCAACCTTTCACAAACTGAAACTAAAAAGCAGAAGTGGAGCTCAGCTCCACCCACACTCTGACATCACTCCAGTAACATGAGCAGCTCCATTTCTGAAAGGCACATTTCTTAAACACTCATTTCTTAAAGGGTACTCTCACATGACATTATAAACCTCTATCAAGTCGTCCCACATCCTTCTCCGTTCCAATGAGAAAAGGCCTAGAACCCTCAACCTTTCCTCGTAAGACCTACTCTCCATTCCAGGCAACATCCTGGTAAACCTCCTTTGCACCTTTTCCAAAGCTTCCTTATCCTCCCTAAAATGAGGCGACCAGAACTGCACACAGTACTCCAAATGTGGCCGTACCAAGGTTTTGTACAGCTGCATCATTACCTCACGGCTCTTAAATTCAATTCCTCTGCTAATGAACACTAGCACACCATAGGCCTTCTTCACTGCTCTATCCACTTGAGTGGCAACTTTCAAAGATCGATGAACATAGACCCCAAGATCTCTCTGCTCCTCCACATTGACAAGAACCCTACTGTTAACCCTGTATTCCGCATTCATATTTGTCCTTCCAAAATGGACAACATCACACTTTTCAGGGTTAAACTCCATCTGCCACTTCTCAGCCCAGCTCTGCATCCTATCTATGTCTCTTTGCAGCCTACAACAGCCATCCTCACTAACAACAACTCCACCAATCTTCGTATCATCTGCAAACTTACTGACCCACCCTTCAACTCCCTTATCCAAGTCATTAATGAAAATCACAAACAGCAGAGGTCCCAGAACTGATCCCTGCGGTACGCCACTGGTAACTGGGCTCCAGGCTGAATATTTGCCATCTATCACCACTCTCTGACTTCTATCGGTTAGCCAGTTCATTATCCAACTGGCCAAATTTCCCACTATCCCATGCCTCCTTACTTTCTGCATAAGCCTACCATGGGGAACCTTATCAAATGCCTTACTAAAATCCATGTACACTACATCCACTGCTTTACCTTCATCCACATGCTTGGTCACCTCCTCAAAGAATTCAATCAGACTTGTGAGGCAAGACCTACCCCTCACAAATCCGTGCTGACTATCCCTAATCAAGCAGTGTCTTTCCAGATGCTCAGAAATCCTATCCCTCAGTACCCTTTCCATTTCTTTGCCTACCACCGAAGTAAGACTAACTTGCCTGTAACTCCCAGGGTTATCCCTATTCCCTTTTTTGAACAGGGGCACGATATTCACCACTCTCCAATCCCCCGGTACCACCCCTGTTGACAGTGAGGACAAAAAGATCATTGCCAATGGCTCTGCAATTTCATCTCTTGCTTCCCATAGAATCCTTGGATATATCCCATCAGGCCCGGGGAACTTGTCTATCCTCAAGGTTTTCAAAATGCCCAACACATCTTCCTTCCTAACAAGCATCTCCTCGAGCTTACCAGTCTGTTTCACACTGTCCTCTCCAACAATATGGCCCCTCTCATTCGTCAATACTGAAGAAAAGTACTCGTTCAAGACCTCTCCTATCTCTTCAGACTCAATACACAATCTCCCGCTACTGTCCTTGATCGGACCTACCCTCGTTCTAGTCATTCTCATATTTCTCACATATGTGTAAAAGGCCTTGGGGTTTTCCTTGATCCTACCCGCCAAAGATTTTTCATGCCCTCTCAGCTCTCCTAATCCCTTTCTTCAGTTCCCTCCTGGCTCTCTTGTATCCCTCCAGAGCCCTGTCTGAACCTTGTTTCCTCAGCCTTACATAAGCATCCTTCTTCATCTTAACAAGACATTCAACCTCTCTTGTCAACCATGTTTCCCTCACTTGACCATCTCTTCCCTGTCTGACAGGGACATACATATCAAGGACACGCAGTATCTGTTCCTTGAACAAGTTCCACATTTCAATTGTGTCCTTCCCTGACAGCCTATGTTCCCAACTTATGCACTTCAGTTCTTGGCTGACAGCATCGTATTTACCCTTCCCCCAATTGTAAACCTTGCCCTGTTGCACGCACCTATTACTCAAGTGAAAGTCACAGAATTGTGGTCACTATCTCCAAAGTGCTCCCCCACTGACAAATCTATCACTTGCCCTGGTTCATTACCAAGTACCAAATCCAATATGGCCTCACCTCTGGTCAGACAATCTACATACTGTGTTAGAAAAGCTTCCTGGACACACTGCACAAACACCACCCTATCCAAACTATTTGATCTAAAGAGTTTCCACTCAATATTTGGGAAGTTGAAGTCAGCCATGACTACTACCCTGTGACTTCTGCACCTTTCCAAAATCTGTTTCCCAATCTGTTCCTCCACATCTCTGCTACTATTGGGGGGCCTATAGAAAACTCCCAACAAGGTAACTGCTCCTTTCCTATTTCTGAATTCAACCCATACTACCTCAGTAGGCAGATCCTCCTCGAACTGCCTTTCTGCAGCTGTTATACTATCTCTAATTAACAATGCAACCCCCCACCTCTTTAACCACCCACACTAATCTTATTGAAACATCTATAACCAGGAACCTCCAACAACCATTTATGCCCCTCTTCTATCCAAGTTTCCGTGATGGCCACCACATCGTAGTCCCAAGTACCGATCCATGCCTTAGGTTCACCCACCTTATTCCTGATGCTTCTTGCGTTGAAGTATACACACTTCAACCCATCTCCGTGCCTGCAAGTACTCTCCTTTGTCAGTGTTCCCTTCCCCACTGCCTCACTACATGCTTTGACGTCCTGAAAATCGGCTACCTTAGTTGCTGGACTACAAATCTGGTTCCCATTCGCCTGCCAAATTAGTTTAAACCCTCCCGAAGAGTACTAGAAAGCCTCCCTCCCAGGATATTGGTGCCCCTCTGGTTCAGATGCAACCCGTCCTGCTTGTACAGGTCCCACCTTCCCCAGAATGCACACCAATTATCCAAATACCTGAAGCCCTCCCTCCTACACCATTCCTGCAGCCACGTGTTCAACTGCACTCTCTCCCTATTCCTAGCGTGGCACCGACAACAAACATGTACTATTTTTAAATGAAACGGCTGCAACAATAAACTCCAGCGAAACAGCCTTGCATTGTTATTCCGGAATCGCTCCAAAAACGTCCACGGATTATGATCCGTATATATTACGGTGTCAGACGGATTGCTAGTCACATAAATGTGAAAATGTTGCAAAACCAGCATCAAACTCAAAGTCTCCTTCTCAATCGTCGAATACTTTTTCTGGTGAGAATTCAATTTCTTTGAAAAAGAACCAACAGGCCGCTCTAGCCCTTCGTCGTCGTCTTGTAGAAGCACCACACCTACACCCACATCACTCGCATCAAGCGCTACTTTGAAAGGTTTCAGGCCGTCAAATGCCTGTTGACACTCCGCTGTCCACTGGAATTTGTTACGCTTCTTGAGCAAGTCCATCAGTGGAGCGACTACACTGCTAAAATTGGGTACAAATTTCCAGTAACATCCACTCATACCAGGAAATCGCATTATTTCCCGTCATGTCGAGGGTATCGGAATCTCCCCAATAACTTTCGTTTTCACATCCCGTGGGACCATTCGACCCTGCCCGATTGTATGGCCAAGGAAAGTGACTTGGGCCTTTCCAAATTCACTTTTGGCTCAGGTTTATCACCAAACCCGCCTCCTGAAGTGAATTGAATAACTCCATCAGATGTTTTAAATGTTCTTTCCATGCCTGGCTGAAAATTACCAGATCGTCGATGTATACTGCACAATTGGGTAATCCTGAAACAACGGTATGAGTTAACCGTTGAAATGTGGCTCGGGTGTTTTTCATGCCAAATTGCATAACTTTGAATTGGTATATACCATCTGGAGTCACAAAAGCTGAAATCTCCTTCGCCCTTTCGGATAAAGGTATCTGCCAGTAACCTTTAAGTAAATCCAGTTTGGAAATAAAAGCTGATTGTCCCACTTTCTCAATGCAATCCTCCAAACGTGGGATAGGATAAGAGTCCGTTCTTGTAACTGCATTAACATTTCTATAGTCCACACACAACCGTTGGGTACCGTCTGGCTTTGGTACCATCACTATGGGTGAGCTCCATTGGCTGCAACCCATTTCAATTATGCCATTTTTAAGCATACTCTCAGTCTCTTTGTTAACCTGTGCCAATTTTAAAGGGTTAAGTCGATATGGATGTTGTTTAATTGGAACAGCATTTCCCACATCTACATCATGAATAGCCATTTTAGTACTTCCCAATTTATCTGCACAGTCTTGTCCATGTGATATCAATAACTCTTTCAGGTCAGTCCATTTTTTCTCGGGAAGGTAATTCAACAATTTATCCCAATTCTTAAGAACATCCTCGTTTTCCAATTTAATTTGAGGTATGTCAAATTCACAGTGATCTGGATTTGGTTCGTCACTTTGAGTTAGAATCATTAAAACCTCATCCTTTTTCTCTCCTTCCCTTTCAAAGTACCTTTTAAGCATATTCACATGACACACTCGGTGAGTCTTCCTTCTATCTGGTGTTTTTAACACATAATTCACCTCACTTAATTTCCTTTCAATCTGATAAGGTCCAGAAAACGTTGCTTTTAAAGGTTCACCTACCATTGGTAACAATACTGATACTTTATCTCCAATGGCAAGACTACGGACTTTGGATTCCTTGTCCGCTACCTGTTTCATCACATTTTGTGCAACTTTTAAATGTTGTCTAGCCAATTCACCTGCTCTATTTAATCGTTCCCTAAAATTTGACACGTAATTCAATAATGTAATTTCCGATTTCTCACCCACCAATTTTACCTTAATCAATTTAAGTGGTCCTCTTACCTCATGACCAAAAATTAGTTCAAAAGGACTAAATTTGGTTGCCTCATTAGGTGCATCCCTAATTGCAAACAGTACAAATGGAATTCCTTTATCCCAATCCTCTGGATAATCTTGACAATAAGCCCTCAACATTGTCTTTAATGTCTGATGCCACCTTTCTAACGCTCCCTGCGATTCTGGTGGTACACAGTTGATTTCAATTGTTTTATTCCAAAGCTATCCATAACTTTTTTGAATAAAGTCGAGATAAAATTCGATCCCTGATCCATAAACTACATCTTTATGTAATTCAGGCCAATAAAAATGTTTCTAGATTTAGCTTGAGTCTTCCTTATTCCCAAATGACCTCCCACTGGTACCTCATGTGCAACTTGCAACACCTCCTTTCTATACCCTACCGGCAATACTACTTGATGAACGTCTGCCCACTTTTCATCCACCTGCATATGTAAAGATATCCATTTTCTCATCAAGACATCACTTTTACGGTAATAACACTCTGGTATACACGCAGATTCCTCTTCCGTGTATGCTTTCTGATACATCCGTTTTATTTCTATAACTTTCTGTTGTAACTTCACCAATTTTCCTGAACTAAAAATATCTGACTCATCCTCCACCTGTTCTTGTTCTTTTTCAACCATCTGATCAAAAATTGTTTCTGATAATTGCACTTCATCTTTATCTTCACTCTCTGATTTCTCCTCTTATCTTAACCTGTGACTTTGCGACCTTGTTACTACACAATCCGGAAAAATCCCAGGATATTCGTCCTTCAACACTTCAGTTGTCTGATTTTCCACCGGCTTATCAACCACAGTAGGCATCACTCCCACCTGCGATCCAGCTATATCATTACCCAAGGTAAACTGTATTCCTGGACAAGATAGTTTCTCTATTACTCCTACTACCACTTCATCACTCTTCACTGGACTTTCCAACCTTACCTTATATAATGGAACACTACTCCTCTCACCCTGAATTCCACATATTACCACCTTTTCTGGCAACATTCTTCCCAAACTACATGACTCCACATCTCTTACCATTAACGGTTGACTAGTTCCTTAAAATTGTGACTTCTTTACCTGCTCCTCTTGATACACATGAGTAAACTTCACCCACACAAGTAAATTCTTTAGAGAGATCTGGAACCTTCTTATCAATCACCTCTTGATCAGGCTGTACAATCTTTTGAACATCCTTCGCTTCACTTGGGCTTTTCTTTACCACTTTAACAAACCCCACTGTCTTATCCTGTTTTACCACATCAGCCTTCCCAGTGCTTTTCTTCAACCACCAACACAGTGACTTTACATGACCTAGTTTATTACAGTGAAAACATCTGAAACTTTTCATGTCTCTTCCACCCTCCTGGATTTATTTTTTGTCTGAGGTACACTCTCCTTATTATCTCCCATCAGATCACCTTTACCACTTGAGTATTTCTCACGTCCACAGTTTCTATCCCTCACAGGTTGAAACTGATGTCGGAAACCAAGCTTTGATTTATGAACTAATTCATAATTATCTGCCATTGCTGCTGCTAATCTCGCAGTTTTAACCCTCTGTTCTTCCACATGAGTTCTCACTACATCAGGAATTGAATTTTTAAACTCCTGCAAAAGCATAATTTCCCTGAGAGCTTCATACGTTTGGTCTATTTTCAAAACCCTTATCCACCTATCAAAATAACTCTGTTTGAGACTTTCAAACTCTGTGTATGTTTGATCAAATTCTTTCCTTAAATTTCTAAACCTTTGTCTGTCGGCTTCAGGCACTAGCTCATATGCACCTAAGGTGGATTTTTTCACCTCCTCATACGTCCCAGATACCTCCTCCGGTAGTGATGCAAACACTTCACTAGCCCTACCTACCAGCTGTGTTTGAATCAGTAATACCCACATGTCCTGTGGCCATTTCATTTGTTTAGCCACCTTCTCAAATGAAATGAAAAAGGCTTCTACCTCCTTCTCGTCAAACCTTGGCAATACTTGGACATATTTAAATAGATTCCCACCAAAGCCTTCGACTTTGAGGCTTTTTCTCACTATCCTCATCACTATCATCCATCTGTATGTTTTCCTTTATGCCTGCCAATTTTAACTGACTGTCATGTTTCATGGCCATTTTCTGAAGTTCAAACTCTCTCTCTTTATCCTTTTCCCTGATCTGTATCTCCCTTTCTCTTTCTTTTTCCTCTCTATCTCTTTCGTATTCAAGCTGTTTTAATTCTTTCTCATGTTCCATTTGTTTAAGTTGTAATTGCATTTTTGCCATTTCCAATGAGTCAAACTGTATCTCAGGCAACTTTAAATGCTTAGCCACCACCATAATTACCTCATCTTTTCGCATTTTGTCAGATAATGTTAACTGCCATGTTTTTGCCAAATCTAACTGTCTGCTTTTAGTTTCCATCCGTAAGGTACTGCGTGTGACTGTCTCCACCGCCAAAAACCTCTGAGCCTCTGAAAGAGCCATTGTCCACAACACACTCCCTACTTAAACTGAAATACCACACCTGAAAAGCAACCACAATATGCTCACCCCTCTCTGTCTTTAAGTTCACTAAGCCAATCCAATAGATAGACTTTTATCCCCCTCGAGCCGCCAATTTGTTATGGGCCAGGGTTTAGAGAACCCCAAAGTGTATCATGGAGTTCACCTGACCCACAACTTTTAATAGATTGTGGTATGGGGAGCACACGGCCCACTCTACAGGTGTGGTACAGCAGAAATGGAAAAGTATTTTTTAAAGCAAAACAATGTTTATTCTATGAACTCACGTTAACCTTTTTAAAACATACAGTGAACATCTTGGCAACCATTAATTCAAATACAACCCCCAAAGACTTCAACACTAAGTAAACCTTTAAGCTTTCCTTTTTAACATCCATACAGCTTAAAACACCTTTTACCAGAAGCACATCAGGTTAAAGTCACTACTGAAAACATTTATAATTCTGAATTCAACAAATGATCAAGAGATAGTCTTTGGATGGCAGAGAGAAAAGCAGTACACCTGCTTGGTCTGGCTTCAGCTCCAACACTGAAAACAAAACTAAAACACACCCTGCAGCCTGCTCAAAAACAAAAGTAAAAATCTGACAAACAGCCCAGCTCCACCCACTCTCTGACATCACTGCAGTAGTAAACACCCATTTCTTAAAGGTACTCTAACTACAGTTATTTATATACACACCCATTTATAAACACCCATTTCTTAAAGGTATTCTCACATGACACCCTCAAGACATCATTATTTATTTCCCCAAGTTCCCTAACACCCATGCCTTTCTCAACAGTAAATACCGATGAGAAAAGTAATTTAAGATCTCACCTACCTCTTGTAGATCCGCACATAATTGACCCTGTAGATCCTTAAGAGGTCCTACTCTCTCCCGAGTTACTCTTTTGCACTTTATGTATTTGTAGAAGCTCTTTGGATTCTCCTTTGCCTTATCTACCAAAGCAATCTCATGTCCCCTTTTTACCCTCCTGATTCTCTCGTAACTTTACTCCGACCATCTCTATATTCTTCAAGGATCCATTTGATTGCAGCTGTTTATGCAAGTCAAATGCCTCCTTCTTCTTTTTGACCAGGGCATCAATATCCCGAGTCATCCAGGGTTCCCTTCTTCTACCAGACTTGCCCTTCACTCTACGAGGTGTGCTCACCCTGAACCCTGGTTAACGCATTTTTGAAAGCCTCCCACTTACCAGCCGTCCCTTTGCCTGACAACAGTTTCCCCCAATCAACTTTTGAAAAGTTCCTGTCCAATACCGTCAAAATTGGCCTTGCACCAATTTAGAATTTTAACTTTTGGGACAACCCAAGGAGTCGAGAAGCTTCTCATCTCACTCCGAGCTCTCTTGCTGAATTTCTCGAAATTGTGACCCCCTCCTAATCCCTGACATGGGGCTGATTTAACACAGGGCTAAATCGCTGGCTTTGAAAGCAGACCAAGGCAGGCCAGCAGCATGGTTCAATTCCCGTATCAGCCTCCCTGAACAGGCGCCAGAATGTGGCGACAAGGGGCTTTTCACAGTAACTTCATTTGAAGCCCGACAGCACGGTAGCATTGTGGATAGCACAATTGCTTCACAGCTCCAGGGTCCCAGGTTCGATTCCGGCTTGGGTCACTGTCTGTGCGGAGTCTGCACATCCTCCCCGTGTGTGCGTGGGTTTCCTCCAGGTGCTCTGGTTTCCTCCCACAGTCCAAAGATGTGCAGGTTAGGTGGACTGGCCATGATAAATTGCCCTTAGTGTCCAAAATTGCCCTTAGTGTTGGGTGGGATTGCTGGGTTATGGGGATAGGGTGGAGGTGTTGACCTTGGGTAGGGTGCTCTTTCCAAGAGCCGGACTCGATGGGCCGAATGGCCTCCTTCTGCACTGTAAATTCGATGATAATCTATGATAATCCAAGCCTACTTGTGACAATAAGCAATTTTGATTTCATTTCAACTATCATTCTCCATAGCTATCTTAAAACTAATGGAATTCTGGCCACTGGTCCCAAAGTCATCCATCACCAACACTTCCGTCGCCTGCCCTTCCTTATTCCCCAAGAGGAGGTCAAGTTTTGCCCCCTCTCCAGTTGGACCAGCCACATACTGAATGAGAAATTCCTCCTAAATACACTCGACAAATTTCTCTCCATCCAAGCTCCTAATGTTAGAGCTGTCCCAGTCAACGTTGGGAAAGTTAAAATCCCCAAATATTATCACCCTATTTTTCTTGCAGCTATCTGTAATCATCCATATTTCCTCCCCAATTTCCCTGTGCGGTCAATGGATCACTGGCAGGGCGAACAACAGGGCTAGAAACTCAGTCACACTAGTCATCTCAGTTTATGAATGTAAACAAACCCACAGGGCTGAATTACTGCTTTAAGCTCATAGCCAGACATTTGTTATTCTTTATACCATGCTGTCAATTATTTGCCGTAGGATAACTTTTTTTGCAGCAGCTGATCTGTGCTGGATTCTCAATTTCCTGCTGACTATTTGGGGGCCTGTAGCACAGTCCGATCAAAGTGATCTCACCCTTCTTATTTTTTAGTTCTACCCATTTAGACTCAGTGGGCGAACCCTCGGATATATCCTCTCAGTACTGCCGTGATACTGTCCCTAATCAAAAACACAACTCCCCCTCCTCTCCTATCTCCTGTTCTATCTATAACATCTGTACTCCGGATCATTGAGCTGCCAGTCCTGCCCTTCCCTTAGCCGTGCTCCAGGGTCCCAGGTTCGATTCCCGGCTTGGGTCACTGTCTGTGCGGAGTCTGCACATCCTCCCCGTGTGTGCGTGGGTTTCCTCCGGGTGTTCCGGTTTCCTCCCACAGTCCAAAGATGTGCAGGTTAGGTGGATTGGCCATGATAAATTGCCCTTCATGTCCAAAATTGCCCTTAGTGTTGGGTGGGGTTACTGGGTTATGGGGATAGGGTGGAAGTGTTGGCCTTGGGTAGGGTGCTCTTTCCAAGAGCCGGTACAGACTCGATGGGCTGAATGGCCTCCTTCTGCACTGTAAATTCTATGATCTATGACATAAATGCAGTTTAATCTAGACTTCCCTTGCTCTCGGCCCTGCTTTGTCAGACCATCTGTCCGGTCATGTTTTGTACACTCTCCCTGTGTTTTATTTCTCTTAGCCTCACTGGACCCATTCACTGAGTTATCCACAGTACTCTGTTCTGTGGCCTTTTTTGATTTTTGACTTTTGTGTATGTATCTATATGTGTGTATGCGAGAGAGAGAGAGGGGGGTGTATGTATGTATGTGCGTGTGTGGTAGAGAGAGGCGTGTGTTTATGTGTGAGAGAGATGTGTGTGAGAGAGAGATGTGTGTGGGGGAGAGAGAGGTGTGTATGTGAGAAAGAGAGGTGTGCATGTATGTGTGGTCGTCACCACTGATGTATATATGGTATATAGAGGATGTCGGTGTAGGTGCTTTACGATAAGGCCCTGTACTACAGGTACGGGGTAGTTCCCAGCCTGCTGGCTCCACCCAGTAGGCGGGGTATAAATATCTGTGCTCCTCGTACAGCAGCCATTTCGCCAGCTGCTGTAGGAGGCCACACGTTAGTGTAATAAAGACTCGATTGCATCCAACTCTCGTCTTTGTGTAGTTGATGGTGCATCAATTTATTACACTAAGTTTTCAGAAGATGGACCTCCGCATCAAGCCGGATCGCCTGCGGCTGCATCCGCAATCAGGCAACGCCAAAAAAGCTTGTCGTCCTGCTGGAGGCGATACCACTGCTGAGCAGGAACTGACGCAGCTCATCACTCATGAATGAGGATCCCCTGTCACTGTGGATGTAGGCGGGGAAACCGAACAGAGCGAAGATTGGGTTGAGGGCTTTGATGATGGTGGCAGACGTCATGTCGGGGCATGGGATGGCGAAGGGGAATCTGGAGTACTCATCGACCACACTGAGAAAATACGTGCTACGGTCGGTCAGTGGAGGGGAGGGGCCCTTTGAAATCCACGCTGAGGTGCTCAAAGGGGCGGGAAGCCTACAGCAGGCGCGCACGGTCTGGCTGGTAGAAGTGTGGCTTGCACTCCGCACAGACCTGGAAGTCCCTGGTGAATGTGCGTACTTCCTCGACGGAGTAGGGCAGATTGCGGGCCTTTATAAAATGGTACAACTGTGTGACTCCCGGGTGACAAAGGCTGTCGTGCCGGGCCCTGAGTCGGTCTACTTGTGCGCTGGCACATGTAGCTCGGGATAGGGCGTCTGGGGGCTCGTCGAGCTTGCCGGGGCGATATAAAATCTCGTAATTGTAGGTGGAGAGCTCAATCCTCCACCTCAAGATCTTATCATTCTTGATCTTGCCCCGCTGTGTGTTGTTGAATATGAAGGATACCGACCGTTGGTCAGTGAGGAGAGTGAATCTCCTGCCGGCCAGGTAATGCCTCCAATGCCGCACAGCTTCAACGATGGCTTGGGTCTCCTTTTCGACAGAGGAGTGACGAATTTCTGAGGCATGAAGGGTGCGGGAAAAGAATGCCACGGGTCTGCCTGCCTGACTGAGGGTGGCGGCTATGGCGACGTCTGATGCGTCGCTCTCCACTTGAAAGGGCAGCGTCTCGTCTACTGCGTGCATCCCGGCCTTGGCGATATCGGCTCTGATATGGTCGAAGGCCTGTTGAGCCTCGGCCATCAGGGGAAAATGGGTGGACTGGATGAGTGGGCGGGCCTTGTCCGCATAGTTTGGGACCCACTGGGCGTTGTATGAAAAGAACCCCAGGCAGCGTTTGAGGGCCTTGGGGCAGTGGGGAGGTAGAGCTCCATGAGGGGACGCATGTGGTCGGGATCGGGCCCCAGAACTCCGTTCTGGACCACATAGCCGAGGATGGCTAAGCGGTTCATGCTGAACACGCACTTCTCCTTGTTGTAGGTGAGGTTTAGGAGAGTGGCAGTGTGGAGAAATTTGGCAAGGTTGGCATCGTGATCCTGCTGATCATGGCCGCAGATGGGGACATTGTCTAGGTATGGAAAGGTGGCCCGCAAACCGTACCGGTCGACCATTCGGTCCATCATCCTTTGGAAGACCGAGACCCCGTTAGTGACGCCAAAGGGAACCCTGAGGGAGTGGTAGAAGCGACTGTCTGCCTCGAAGGCAGTGTATGGGCGGTCCGCTTTACGGATGGGGAGCTGGTGGTAGGCGGATTTGAGGTCTACCGTTGAGAAGACCCGGTACTGTGCGAAATCAGATATGTGTGGGAGGGGGTACACGTCGAGCTGCGTGTACCAATTGATGGTCTGGCTGTAGTCCACGACCATTTGGTGTTTCTCCCCAGTTTTAACTACTACCACTTGGTCTCTCCAGGGGCTGTTGCTGGCCTCGATGATACCCTCCCGAAGCAGCCACTGGACCTCGGAACTGATGAAGGTCCTGTCCTGGGTGCTGTACCGTCTGCTCCTGGTGGCGACGAGTTTGCAATCCGGGGTTAGGTTTGCGAATAGGGAAGGTGGGTCGACCTTTAGGGTCGCGAGGCCGCACACAGTAAGGGGTGGTAGGGGCCCGCCGAATTTCAGGGTTAGGCTCTGGAGGTTACACTGGAAGTCCAGGCCGTGTAGTAGGGCAGCGCAGAGATTAGGGAGGACGTAGAGGCGGAAGCTGTTGAATTCTATGCCCTGGACCGTTAGTGTGACCGTACAGTACCCCCGGAATGCCACGGAGTGGGATCCGGAGGCCAGGGAGATTCTTTGTTTGGCGGGGTGTACCGCGAGGGAGCAGCGCCTTACCGTATCTGGGTGGATGAAGCTTTTGGTGCTCCCGGTGTCCAGCAGGCAAGAGGTCCCGTGTCCATCGATTTTAATGCTGGTCGATGCGGTAGCCAGGTTGTGCGGACGAGGCTGGTCGATCGTCACTGAGGCGAGTCGTGGTTGGTCGTCGCTGGTGTCGGATGATGGGGTGCCCGGGGGGCACGGATTCTGGATCGCTGGTGGTGCCCATGTGCCGTGGGGGAGACAAGATGGCGGCGCTTGAAGATCTTGGGGAGGACAAAATGGGCCGCACGTGTTGCGGGGGTTGAAAAAGATGGCGCCGCCAACTGGCCGCATGTGGTGCGGGGAGGTGAAGATGGCGGTGCCCATTGTCCGTAAACAAGGGGGGTGGTGGCGATAGCGGTGACTGCGCGGGCCTGGCACACAGCGGCGAAGTGCCCCTTCTTACCGTAAGCCTTACAAAGGGCAGCGCGGGCCGGGTAGCGTTGGCGGGGGTGTTTCTGCTGGCCGCAAATGTTACATCGGGGACCCCCGGGGTTCGCTGGCTGATGCGTGGCACAGGCGTATTGGCTGGGTAAGGCCCCCGCTGGGGCGGCCGTCAGTGGGGTCCACGATGCGTAGGAGGGGTGGGCCGCGCGGCTCGGGGTGTTGGTCTGGATATTACGCGAGACGACTGTCATAGAGAGCGCTAGCTTCTTTGTCTCTGTGAGATCGAGCGTGGCCCCCTCTAGAAGTTGCTGGCGTATGAGGTCCGACCCAATCCCCGTAACAAAAGCGTCCCCCGCATAAGGAGGTTTGAATGTTCCGTGGCCGTAACGGCCTAATAGCCACAGTCCCAGACGAGTGGGATTAGGGCCCTCCTGAAGTCTTCTATGGACTCATCAGGGAGTACGGGGGGCCAGCACGGCGCTGGAGCGGTTCACGGCGCCCCAGCTGCTGATCCGGCCATGGAACCGGCGCTGGGGGAAGCGCGCATGCGCAGTGGGTCCAGCGCGAACCCGCACATGCGCAGTTCCACCTGCGCGGTCTCCCTTGTCGGCGCCGGCCCCGACCCAACATGGCGTAGTACAGGCATCGGCGCGGAAGAAAAGTGGCCGGGAGACAGAGAGGCCGGCCCACCAATTGGTGGGTCCCGATCGCAGGCCAGGCCAGATTGGAGGCCCCCCCCCGGGGTCGGAACCCAGTTCCCCCCCCCCCACAGGCCGGCCCCAGACCCTTCAACGCCGAGGTCCCGCCGGCTCAGAGCATGTTAGAACGGCGACGGCGGGACTCGTTTTTTTTTACCGCCACTCGGCCCATCCGGGCCGGAGAATCGCAGGGGGGGGGGCTGCATAGAGCGGCCCCCGAACGGCGCCACGCCAACAACACCGGCCCCAATGGAATCACATCCTGCCGTCGGGGTGGCGTGGCGCGATTCGCGCAGCCCCCGGCAATTCTCCCACCTGGCTCGGGGTCAAAGAATCCCGCCCAGGGTGTGAGTGACAGGTGTGTGTGTGAGAGAGAGAGGGTGTGTGTGTGAGAGAGAGGTGTGTGTGCAAGAGAGAGTGTGTATATAACATAGAACATAGAACATAGAAAATACAGCACAGAACAGGCCCTTCGGCCACGATGTTGTGCCGAACCTTTGTCCTAGATTAATCATAGATTATCATTGAATTTACAGTGCAGAAGGAGGCCATTCGGCCCTTTGTGTCTGCACCGGCTCTTGGAAAGAGCACCCGGCCCAAACTCAACACCTCCACCCAACACCAAGGGCAATTTGGACATTAAGGGCAATTTATCATTGGCCAATTCACCTAACCCGCACATCTTTGGACTGTGGGAGGAAACCGGAGCACCCGGAGGAAACCCACGCAGACACGGGGAGGACGTGCAGACACCGCACAGACAGTGACCCAAGCCGGAATCGAACCTGGGACCCTGGAGTTGTGAAGCAATTGAGCTATCCACAATGCTACCGTGCTGCCCTTGAGAACAAATAAATCTACACTATATCATTTTACCGTAATCCATGTACCTATCCAATAGCTGCTTGAAGGTCCCTAATGTTTCCGACTCAACTACTTCCACAGGCAGTGCATTCCATGCCCCCACTACTCTCTGGGTAAAGAACCTACCTCTGATATCCCTCCTATATCTTCCACCTTTCCCCTTAAATTTATGTCCCCTTGTAATGGTTTGTTCCACCCGGTGAAAAAGTCTCTGACTGTCTACTCTATCTATTCCCCTGATCATCTTATAAACCTCCATCAAGTCGCCCCTCATCCTTCTCCGTTCTAATGAGAAAAGGCCTAGCACCCTCAACCTTTCCTCGTAAGACCTACTCTCCATTCCAGGCAACATCCTGGTAAATCTTCTTTGCACCTTTTCCAAAGCTTCCACATCCTTCCTAAAATGAGGCGACCAAAACTGTACACAATACTCCAAATGTGGCCTTACCAAAGTTTTGTACAGCTGCATCATCACCTCACGGCTCTTAAATTCAATCCGTCTGTTAATAAATGCGAGCACGCCATAGGCCTTCTTCACAGCTCTATCCACTTGAGTGGCAACTTTCAATGATGTATGAACATAGACCCCAAGATCTCTCTGCTCCTCCACATTGCCAAGAACTCTACCGTTAACCCTATATTCCGCATTCATATTTGTCCTTCCAAAATGGACAACCTCACACTTTTCAGGGTTAAACTCCATCTGCCACTTCTCAGCCCAGCTCTGCATCCTATCTATGTCTCTTTGCAGCCGACAACAGCCCTCCTTACTATCCACAACTCCACCAATCTTCGTATCATCTGCAAATTTACTGACCCACCCTTCAACTCCCTCATCCAAGTCATTAATGAAAATCACAAACAGCAGAGGACCCAGAACTGATCCCTGCGGTATGCCACTGGTAACTGGGATCCAGGCTGAATATTTGCCATCCACCACCACTCTCTGACTTCTATCGGTTAGCCAGTTCGTTATCCAACTGGCCAAATTTCCCACTATCCCATGCCTCCTTACTTTCTGCATAAGCCTACCATGGGGAACTTTATCAAATGCTTTACTAAAATCCATGTACACTACATCCACTGCTTTACCTTCATCCACATGCTTGGTCACCTCCTCAAAGAATTCAATAAGATTTGTAAGGCAAGACCTACCCCTCACAAATCCGTGCTGACTATCCCTAATCAAGCAGTGTCTTTCCAGATGCTCAGAAATCCTATCCTTCAGTACCCTTTCCATTACTTTGCCTACCACCGAAGTAAGACTAACTGGCCTGTAATTCCCAGGGTTATCCCTAGTCCCTTTTTTGAACAGGGGCACGACCATCGCCACTCTCCAATCCCCTGGTACCACCCCTGTTGACAGTGAGGACGAAAAGATCATTGCCAACGGCTCTGCAATTTCATCTCTTGCTTCCCATAGAATCCTTGGATATATCCCGTCAGGCCCGGAGGACTTGTCTATCCTCAAGTTTTTCAAAATGCCCAACACATCTTCCTTCCTAACAAGTGAGAGACGTGTGTGTATGTGTGTGTGACAGAGATGTCTGTGTGTGAGAGAGAGAGCGGTGTGTGTGTGTATGAGAGAGAGGTGTGTGTGTGAGAGAGTGAGGTGTGTGTATGTGTGTGAGAAAGAGAGGTGTGTGTCTGTGTGTGAGAGAGAGGTGTATGTGTGTGTGAGAGAGAGGTGTGTGTATGTGTGTGTGAGAGAGAGAGGTGTGTGTATGTGTGTGTGAGAGAGAGGTGTATGTCTGTGTGTGTGAGAGAGAGGTGTATGTGTGTGTGAGAGAGAGGTGTGTGTGTGAGAGAGAGAGGTGTGTGTGAGAGAGAGAGGGCGTGTGTGAGAGAGAGGTGTGTGCATGTGTGTGTGAGAGAGAGGTGTCTGTGTGTGTGAGAGAGAGGTGTCTGTGTGTGAGAGAGAGAGGGTGTGTGTGCAAGAGAGAGTGTGTATATGTGAGAGACGTGTGTGTATGTGTGTGTGAGAGAGATGTCTGTGTGTGAGAGAGAGAGTTTGTGTGTGTGAGAGAGAGGTGTGTGTGTGTGAAAGAGGTGTGTGTGTGAGAGTGAGAGGTGTGTGCGCAAGAGAGAGTGTGTATGTGTGAGAGAGACGTGTGTGTGTGAGAGATGTCTGTGTGTGAGAGAGAGAGTTTGTGTGTGTGAGAGAGAGGTGTGTGTGTGTGTGTGAAAGAGAGGTGTGTGTGTGAGAGAGAGGGTGTGTGTGCAAGAGAGAGTGTGTATATGTGAGAGACGTGTGTGTATGTGTGTGTGAGAGGGATGTCTGTGTGTGAGAGAGAGAGTTTGTGTGTGTGAGAGAGAGGTGTGTGTGTGTGAAAGAGAGGTGTGTGTGTGAGAGAGAGGGTGTGTGTGAGAGAGAGGTTTGTGCGTGAGAGAGAGGTGTGTGTGTGAGAGAGAGAGGTGTGTGTGTGTCTGAGAGAGAGGTGTGTGTGTGAGAGAGAGGTGCGTGTGTGAGAGAGAGGTGTGTGTGTGAGAGAGAGGTTTGTGTGTGAGAGAGAGGTGTGTGTGTGAGAGAGAGAGGTGTGTGTGTGTCTGAGAGAGAGGTGTGTATGTGAGAGAGAGGTGTGTGTGTGAGAGAGAGGTGCGTATGTGAGAGAGAGGTGTGTGTGTGAGAGAGAGAGGTGTGTGTGTGTCTGAGAGAGAAGTGTGTATGTGAGAGAGAGGTGTGTGTGAGAGAGAGGTGCGTATGTGAGAGAGAGGTTTGTGCGTGAGAGGGAGGTGTGTGTGTGTCTGAGAGAGAGGTGTGTGTGTGTCTGAGAGAGAGGTATGTGCTTGTTAAAGAAAGGTGTGTGTGTGAGAGAGAGGTGTGTGTGTGAGAGAGAGGTGTGTGTGTGAGAGAGAGGTGTGTGTGTGAGAGAGAGGTGCGTATGTGAGAGAGAGGTTTGTGCGTGAGAGAGAGGTGTGTGTGTGAGAGAGAGCGGTGTGTGTGTGTCTGAGAGAGAGGTGTGTGTGTGAGAGAGAGGTGTGTGTGTGAGAGAGAGAGGTGTGTGTGTGTCTGAGAGAGAGGTGTGTATGTGAGAGAGAGGTGTGTGTGTGAGAGAGAGAGGTGTGTGTGTGTCTGAGAGAGAGGTGTGTATGTGAGAGAGAGGTGTGTGTGTGAGAGAGAGGTGCGTATGTGAGAGAGAGGTTTGTGCGTGAGAGGGAGGTGTGTGTGTGTCTGAGAGAGAAGTGTGTATGTGAGAGAGAGGTGTGTGTGAGAGAGAGGTGCGTATGTGAGAGAGAGGTTTGTGCGTGAGAGGGAGGTGTGTGTGTGTCTGAGAGAGAGGTGTGTGTGTGTCTGAGAGAGAGGTATGTGCTTGTTAAAGAAAGGTGTGTGTGTGAGAGTGAGGTGTGTGTGTGAGAGAGAGGTGTGTGTGTGAGAGAGAGGTGTGTGTGTGAGAGAGAGGTGCGTATGTGAGAGAGAGGTTTGTGCGTGAGAGGGAGGTGTGTGTGTGTCTGAGAGAGAGGTGTGTGTGTGTCTGAGAGAGAGGTATGTGCTTGTTAAAGAAAGGTGTGTGCGTGAGAGGGAGGTGTGTGTGTGTCTGAGAGAGAAGTGTGTATGTGAGAGAGAGGTGTGTGTGAGAGAGAGGTGCGTATGTGAGAGAGAGGTTTGTGCGTGAGAGGGAGGTGTGTGTGTGTCTGAGAGAGAGGTGTGTGTGTGTCTGAGAGAGAGGTATGTGCTTGTTAAAGAAAGGTGTGTGTGTGAGAGAGAGGTGTGTATGTGAGAGAGAGGTTTGTGCGTGAGAGAGAGGTGTGTGTGTGAGAGAGAGCGGTGTGTGTGTGTCTGAGAGAGAGGTGTGTGTGTGAGAGAGAGGTGTGTGTGTGAGAGAGAGCGGTGTGTGTGTGTCTGAGAGAGAGGTGTGTGTGTGAGAGAGAGAGGTGCGTGTGTGAGAGAGAGGTGTGTGTGTGTCTGAGAGAGAGGTATGTGCTTGTTAAAGAAAGGTGTGTGTGTGAGAGAGAGGTGTGTGTGTGAGAGAGAGGTTTGTGCGTGAGAGAGAGGTGTGTGTGTGAGAGAGAGCGGTGTGTGTGTGTCTGAGAGAGAGGTGTGTGTGTGAGAGAGAGGTGCGTGTGTGAGAGAGAGGTGCGTGTGTGTGAGAGAGAGGTGTGTGTGTGAGAGAGAGGTGCGTGTGTGTGAGAGAGAGGTGTGTGTGTGAGAGAGAGGTGTGTGTGTGAGAGAGAGGTGTGTGTGTGAGAGAGAGGTGTGTGTGTGAGAGAGAGGTGTGTGTGTGAGAGAGAGGTGCGTATGTGAGAGAGAGGTGTGTGTGTGAGAGAGAGGTTTGTGCGTGAGAGGGAGGTGTGTGTGTGAGAGAGAGGTGTGTGTGTGAGAGAGAGGTGTGTGTGTGAGAGAGAGGTGTGTGTGTGAGAGGGAGGTGTGTGTGTGAGAGGGAGGTGTGTGTGTGAGAGAGAGGTGTGTGTGTGAGAGAGAGGTGTGTGTGTGAGAGAGAGGTGTGTGTGTGAGAGAGAGGTTTGTGCGTGAGAGGGAGGTGTGTGTGTGAGAGAGAGGTGTGTGTGTGAGAGAGAGGTGTGTGTGTGAGAGAGAGGTTTGTGCGTGAGAGGGAGGTGTGTGTGTGTCTGAGAGAGAGGTGTGTGTGTGTCTGAGAGAGAGGTATGTGCTTGTTAAAGAAAGGTGTGTGTGTGCGTCTGAAATGAGAATGCTTCTCCAGCAGCGCTCCCAGTATTAAATGAATTTGTGAGAAAAAGATCAGAATCATTCCTTCCATTAAAAATGACAAGAAGATAAGACTTGGAGGATCTTGGCGAATGAGAGAGCTTTTTTATTGCAACAAATGTTTACACATAAGAAATAGAAAAAACATTTTAAAATTTGTTTTTGTATCTTTGTACCTATTGCACAATGACCATTTTTGGGTGGTTTAACTCTTCACTATACAAATGTATTTTAGGGTTACAAGAGGCTTCCGTCGTTGAAAACGTTTGGCAAAACTTGGCACGAGATCTACCGGCTGCATTGCGTCCAAAAATCTGTGTAGCGTTGGGTAGATGCCGAGAGATCCCTCTTCCGGGATCAACCCAGCTCTGCCACGCTTCGTGAGATCTAACACGATCTTGCAAGATGTCAAGATGTGAATCGTGCCTATTGTGGGCGGGATCACTTCCTGGATAATCTGCATATTCGAGTGAGACAGTTAGTCTCAGTGTACCATGCATTCGCGAGACCTAACTAAGGCATGGAACTCCTCTCGCCTCGGGGGCCTCAGCGGAGCGCTGTTCAGTACTGCACCCCACAAACGGATACCAGACAGAAAGGCAATTGAGGAGGTCTCCCAGGGGTTTGGGCCCAGGGGTGTCCTGCACGGGTGCAGGGTGGGGTGGGGTGACCATGGACCCCCTGATCGGTGAGCCGAGGCTTGGGGGATGTGCGGGGATCGCATGGCGGCCATTTTAAAATGGACTCTCGACCTCTCCCTGTACTGAGGAAATCCGGCGAGTGGAGAAAACGGGACCAAGTGCGCCCTCTGCTGCTCATTCCCCGTTGATCCCCCGATCTACTCAAATGGCCATTCGCTTGCTTGGTGTTTCCCAGTGCTCTGGGTGCCGGGAAACACCCGACTAATCGTGCGCACTACGGGACTGTTCTCAATTCGGGTAGATCGCACCCAAGGCCTCTGAAATATCAGCTGTGGTTCAGTGTGAAGCAACCCGAGTCAGACGGTCCAATGTGTTCAAGTCCCACTCCAGAGGCCTCAACACACTATCCAAGCCGACATCTCAGCGCAGGACTGAGGGAGTTCTGCCGTCTTTAAGATGCGGACGGATCTGCCTTCCAGGGTGGATATAAGAGATGTTGTGGCATCATTTTGTATGGCAGGGGCGTTGAGACCAGTGTCCTGGCCAATACGTATCTGTCAACCAACGTCACTGGAATAAGTTGTCTGCTCTTTGATCACACTGCTGTTTGTGCGAGCTTGCTGTGCACAAACGGGCTGCCGCATCTCCTACATTACATCCGCGACTGGACTTCATGATCACACCAGGTTGGCTTCATTGACTATAAAGTGCATTGGAACACCCTGGGTCATGAAATGCTCTTCATAAATGCAAGGCTTTCAATTTTTTAATAACTATCTTTCGCTAAGGTAATGCATGTTGGTACATGAAGGTATGTACACGATGCATTGTGGTTTAGAAATTCCAGGGATTTCAAAGCCTGCAAGTTGGATAAAGGAAAGAATTTGGACCTCCAGCGGTTTTCTATCCCTTGAGTAATATCCAATGGGTGGGGGTGGGGGGGGCATGCTTTATCCGCCTGCCCTGCATGCCCGTCCTCTCATGGCAACAGCAGACGAGGCAGCAGAACTGGGCACAGGTTCGTGAATTCTCCCACCGCCTGCTCAGTTGGCAATGTCGGGCCTTTAACGGAAGCATTGCCCCCTTGTCATGAGTTCCGAAGAGCACTGGTCGGATAGTCCATGGGCTAAGGCATCAAAGTTAGAAACTGACGGAGCTGAAACTCATCATCAATTTGTTACGACAGCCTGGGTTAGTGCCCGGTCAATTCCAGCCCCACGTGACCCGGAGTCGCGACACAAGTGAATTAACCAATAATTCTTCGGAAAATACCCAACGTCTTTGGCCCATAGGTGCCCAGTAATGTCAGTCACCAGGTTTGTAAATGTAAACACTGTTCATTTATAACAAGAACTCTAATGAAATACACAGCAAATACAATTGGTTAACTATCATCTAATTCCTAATTTCCCACTTTAACTTGCCCCCCCCCCCCCCCCCCCGCTCTCTATACACACACACACAAGACACACAAACACAGAGGGGCGGAAAGGGGTAAAAAGCATAAATAAAAGGGAAAAAAGAGTTTCAGGTGGTTGTTTCCCGCACCTTACTTCTCTTCAGACTTTGTTTTCAGTTTGAGGTTTATTACTGTAGATTCATTCAGATCTCAGAAACACAGCACTCACAGCCTTTCTGGAGGAAACACGGAGGAGAAAGGAAACAGGAGACAAACCGAGCTCCTTCTGACCCTGAAAATCATTCCACTGGGATAGGATCCGATCACCACCTGATACCGGGTAGAGTACAGCCTTTCGGGCCAATTCATTGGCCACCAAATAATCAATCAAACTGAGTCCCACCCCATCTCTCTCTCTGGTGCTGAAAAGTCTGGGGTCTCCTGTTCAAACTAGCAGAGGCTGGCAGAGTGTTCTCTCCTGTAACTTCTGAATACCTCATTCCTCTCTGATGCCTGACTTAAAGACACAGGTCCATTAATAACATAGAACATAGAACATAGAAAATACAGCACAGAACAGGCCCTTCGGCCCACGATGTTGTGCCGAACCTTTGTCCTAGATTAATCATAGATTATCATTGAATTTACAGTGCAGAAGGAGGCCATTCGGCCCTTTGAGTCTGCACCAGCTCTTGGAAAGAGCACCCTACCCAAACTCAACACCTCCACCCAACACCAAGGGCAATTTGGACATTAAGGGCAATTTATCATTGGCCAATTCACCTAACCCGCACATCTTTGGACTGTGGGAGGAAACCGGAGCACCCGGAGGAAACCCACGCAGACACGGGGAGGACGTGCAGACTCCGCACAGACAATGACCCAAGCCGGAATCGAACCTGGGACCATGGAGCTGTGAAGCAATTGTGCTATCCACAATGCTACCGTGCTGTCCTTAAGAACAAATAAATCTACACTATATCATTTTCCCGTAATCCATGTACCTATCCAACAGCTGCTTGAAGGTCCCTAATGTTTCCGACTCAACTACTTCCACAGGCAGTGCATTCCATGCCCCCACTACTCTCTGGGTAAAGAACCTACCTCTGATATCCCTCCTATATCTTCCACCTTTCACCTTAAATTTATGTCCCCTTGTATTGGTGTGTTCCACCTGGGGAAAAAGTCTCTGACTATCTACTTTATCTATTCCCCTGATCATCTTATAAACCTCTATCAAGTCGCCCCTCATCCTTCTCCGCTCTAATGAGAAAAGGCCTAGCACCCTCAACCTTTCCTCGTAAGACCTACTCTCCATTCCAGGCAACATCCTGGTAAATCTCCTTTGCACCTTTTCCAGAGCTTCCACATCCTTCCTAAAATGAGGCAACCAGAACTGTACACAGTACTCCAAATGTGGCCTTACCAAAGTTTTGTACAGCTGCATCATCACCTCACGGCTCTTAAATTCAATCCCTCTGTTAATGAACGCAATTAATAATCCATGGATCAAAAATTAGAACGGCAAAATAAAAAGGGCAACAAGGGAATATAAACATAGAAAATAGAAGCAGGAGGAGGCCATTCGGCCCTTCGAGCCTGCTCCGCCATTCATTATGATCATGGTTGATCATCACGTTCAATACCCTGGGCGGCACGGTGGTGCGGTGGGTAGCACTTCTTCTTCACAGCGCTGAGGTCCCAGGTTCGATCCCAGCTCTGGGTAACTGTCCGTGTGGAGTTTGCACATTCTCCCCGTGTTTGCGTGGGTTTCGCCTCCACAACACAAGGACGTGCAGGGTAGGTGGATTGGCCACGCTAAATTGCTCCTTAATTGGAAGAAATGAATTGGGTACACTAAGTTTATTAAACAAAAGTTCAATACCCTGATCTCGCCTTCCCCTCACATCCCTTGATCCATTTAGCCCCAAGAGCTATATTTAATTGCTTCTTGAAATTACACAACGTTTTGGCCTCAGCTACATTCTGTGGTCATGAATTCCACAGATTCACCATTCTCTGGGTGAAGACATTTCTCCTCACCTCAGTCCTAAAAGTTTTACCCCTTATCCTCAAACCATGATCCCGAGTTCTGGACTCCCCCACCATCAGGAGCATTCTTTCTGAATCTACCCTGTCCAATCCTGGTAGAATTTTGCAAGTTTCTATGACATCCCCTCTCACTCTTCTAAACTCTAATGAATATAATCCTATCTGATTTAGTCTGTCCTCATATGACAGTCTCACCATCCTAGGACTCAGCCTGGTAAACCTTCACTGCACTCCCTCCATAGCAAGAACATCCTTCCTCAGATAAGGTTAGGTGGATTGGCCATGATAAATTGCCCTTAGTGTCCAAAATTGCCCTTAATGTTGGGTGGAGTTACTGGGTGTTGGGTGGGGTTACTGGGTTATGGGGATAGGGTGGAGGTGTTGACCTTGGGTAGGGTGCTCTTTCCAAGAGCCGGTGCAGACTCGATGGGCCGAATGGCCTCCTTCTGCACTGTAAATTATATGATATAAGGACACCAAAACTGCACACAATATTCCAGGTGTGGCCTCACCAATGCCCTAACAATTGCAGTAAAACATCTCTATTCCTATACTCAAATCTTCTCGCCTTGAAGGCCAACATACCATTTGACTTCTTTCCTGCCTGCTGTACCTGCGCTCTAACTTTCAGCAACTGATACACGAGCGACACCAAGGTCTTGCTGAGTATCCACCTCTCTCAATTAAAATAAACAGGAAGGACCATTACAATTAGATGAGATAAAAGAGTATGGGGTTTCTATGTGTCAAAAAGACCAGGGGTCAGCAAATTCACCTCCTACCAACCTGAATAGTCACATGATCCAACAATAATGGAGTTTGTGATCAATCATAGCTATCAATCTCTATCAGTGAGTCTACAACAGACACAGAATGAGGAAAAACTCCAGTGGTGGAGGGCTTTGGGAAACAAAGGTCCAGGTTTTGGATGCCCCAAGCTACACCCACTACTTCTCCTATCACTCAAATACCGTGTCCTAAAACATTTCTTTCTGAAAGAAATTAGCTGAATTTACACTGGAATAAATCAACGGGGTTTTAATTTAGTCTTTCCTGGGACGTGGGCAAGGTCAGCATTTGTTGCCCATCCCGAGTTCACTGTGAATCACTCGGCCATTTCAGAGGGTTAGTTAAGAGTCAACCCTATTTCTCTGGGTCTGGAGTCACATGTAGGGACGGCAGATTTCCTTCCCTAAAAGGACATTAATGAACCAGTTGGGTTTTCACAACAATCGATGGTAGTTTCATGGTCGCCGTTACTGAGACCAGCTTTACGTTGCAGATTTTATGAATTGGAATAAAATTCCACCTGTTGCTATGGTGCGATTTGAACCTACGTCCCCAGATCTGGGTCTCTGGATTAGGAGAGCAGTGAAACCCACTCAGTGGGTGGGATTTTTGGCGTCCACCCACCGTGGCATCTTTTGCAGCCAAAGAGGCGGTCTGCCATTGTGTTTCTCCATCGTTCTAACCCTCCGCCGTTTGGAAAACCCACGGTGGGGAGACGCTGTCGGCAGGACTGGAAGATCCCGCTGGTGGGAATGGTCGGAAAACCTCGGCCAGCGACTTTGGTCAGTCACTCACGGAAACATGGGGCGAAATTCTCCGGAAACAGCGCGATGTCCGCCGACTGGCGCCCAAAACGGCGCAAATCAGTCAGGCATCGCGCCGCCCCAAAGGTGCGGAATGCTCCACATCTTTGGGGGCCGAGCCCTAACCTTAAGGGGCTAGGTCGGCGCCGGACGAATTTCCGCCCCGCCAGCTGGCGGAAAAGGCCTTTGGTGCCCCGCCAGCTGGCGCGGAAATGACATCTCCGCGAGGCACATGCGCGGGAGCGTCAGCGGCCGCTGACGGCATTCCCGCGCATGCGCAATGGAGGGAGTCTCTTCCGCCTCCGCCATGGTGGAGACCGTGGCGGAGGCGGAAGGGAAAGAGTGCCCCCACGGCACAGGCCCGCCCGTGGATCGGTGGGCCCCGATCGCGGGCCAGGCCACCGTGGGGGCACCCCCCGGGGCCAGATCGCCCCGCGCCCCCCCCAGGACCCCGGAGCCCGCCCACGCCGCCTTGTCCCGCCGGTAAGGTAGGTGGTTTAATCTACGCCGGCGGGACAGGCATTTTAGCGGCTGGACCTCGGCCCATACGGGCCGGAGAATCGCGGGGGGTGGCCCGCCAACCGGCGCGCCGCGATTCCCGCCCCCGCCGAATATCCGGTGGTGGAGAATTCGGCAACCGGCGGGGGCGGGATTCACGCCAGCCCCTGGCGATTCTCCGACCCGGCAGGGGGTCGGAGAATCTCGCCCATGGTTTCAGTGTAAAGTAGACTAAGCTGAGGATCTTGGGCAAGGTGTGGTCAACGTGTACTTCAACGCTTTACTGTGACTGCAGAAAGAGGACACCGTTGACAAACTTTAACTTACACCCCTGGTTACATCATATTCCCTCCAGGGCAAGACGATGCGTTTTCAGTCCCATCTCTGTGATTGTTTAAGGTTCCACAATGTTCTCCGTGTTCAATGTTGCAACACTTAGCTGGCATCAAACATTCTTATGATCCCTCCGAAACAAGATGGCGGATATATATTTTTTTGCAATCATGTGGTGTTATTTTGACAGATTGGCCTGAGCTTCCTCTCTGACTCAGTGCCCGGAGTGCAAACCGATGTTCAAACGGTCTAAGTTAACCCAAGGAAATGAAAGCCACATGTAACCACTGCTTGCAGTGCTGATCAAAATTGCTTTTCTGTGAAGCACTCACTGGGATGCTGAGTGGAGATCTGCCACTTTCTCGGAGTTGGAAGGGAACACGATGTTTCTCTAATTTATCCCGTTTTGTGCTGGCTTTTTAAATGCGCTTATGTGGTATTTTGTCAACCCACCCCTCCCAATTCTCTCAAATTCCTACATTTCAATAGTGACTACAATTCAAAAATACTCCATTGGCTGGAAAGTGTTTTCTTTGGCTTATCCTGAGGCTGGGGGAAGTGTGATACAATTACAAGTCTTTCTTTCATTTTTCTTTTCAACAATCTTATCCTCCTTCAAATATTTATGCACTTGACTTGAAAAGGCTATTGGGGATTATGAATGCACTGCTGTTTCTGATCAAAAGCTCCCGTGACAAACGACCTCTCCTAGCCTCTCCCAGCTTTCTTTTAACAGTGAGTTTGAATTGACATTCCCTGGTTATTATAATAATTACAATAATCTTTATTAGTGTCACAAGTAGGCTTAAATTAACACTGCAACGAAGTTACTGTGAAAATCCCTAGTCGCCATATTCCGGCGCCTGTTCGGGTACACTGAGGGAGAATTCAGAAAGGCCAATCCATATAACAAGCACGTCTTTCAGGACTTTTGGGAGGAAACCGGAGCACCCGGAGGAAACCCACGCAGGCACGGGGAGAACGTGCAGACTCCGCACAGACAGTGACCCAAGCCGGGAATCGAACCCGGGTCTCTGGTGCTTTGAAGCAGCAGTGCTCTCCACTGTGCTACCTGGCTGACTCATTGGCGGTGTGGTGGTGCAATCAGTAGCAAGCAGTCCTCAAAGCTTGAAAATTGGGGTTCGAGTTCTGCTCCACGAAGCAGTGGCCGAGGAAGGAATGTGGCAAAGCAGGTTGGGTATCACACACCGATGGCAGGTGGTAAAAGCGGGCAAATTCCTGGCCAGCCATGTGAAGGAAGGAATGTCGGGGCCTCTATCATCAATACCTGTAGTTCCAGACTACAACAGGCATGTTAACAGCAACTCCTACTCCCCATGTGAACTGGAACTCGCCACCATCAGTGCCTGACTCACCTAAATTTTGAAGACTTTTATCAAGTGTCCTATTAATCCTGCTGTTTCGGTGATGTACAACAAGAGTAAAATCATTGGTTTTAATTATCAACAATGTTACAGGGGCTTAAAGTGTTTTAATAGAGATTGGCTCCATGTACTAGGCTTGGAGATCCTTGGCGATAGCAAATTAAGGGGTGATCAAATTGACATTTTTAAGTTGATTGTGTTTTTATCAGACCATCCACTTATTTTAAGTACAGGAACATAGAAACACAAAAACAGGCCGGGGTTGGGCAATCAGCCTCTTGAGTCAGCTCCACCATTCAATTAGATCATGGCTGGTCTTCTCAATGCCATTTTCCCACAATAACCCAATATTCCCTGGTATTATAGAATCCCTACTGTGCAGAGGAGGCCATTCGGCCCATCGAACCTGCACCGACCCTCCAAAGGAGCACCCTACCTATGCCCATCCCTCTGCCCTATCCCCATAACCCCACCTAACCTGCACATCTTGGGGCACGACGGGTAATTTAGCACGGCCAATCCACCTAACCTGCACAACTGTGGACTCTGGTAGGAAACCGGAGCACCCGGAGGAATCCCACGCAGTCACAGGGAGAATGTGTAAACTCCACACAGGCAGTCACCCAAGGCCGGAGTTGTCCCCGGGTCCCTGAGTGCTGTGAGGCAGCAGTGCTAACCACTGTGCCACCTCACTAGAAATCTATTGAACTATGTCTTTGATACTCAATGATTGAATCTCCACAGATTTCTGGGATAGAGAACTCCAAAGATTCACCTCTGCCTGAGTGAAGATTTTCCTCCTGACCTCGATCCTAAATGGCCGACCCTTTATTCTGAGCCTGTGTCCCCTGGTTCGAGACCTCAGCCAAGGGAAACATCCTTCCTGCATTTACCCTGTTGAGCCCTGTAAGAATTTTATAGGTTTCAACAAGTCACCTCTCATTCTTCTGGACGCTAGAGAATACAGGCCCAGTTTCAACAATTCCCACTCATAAGCCAATCCCACCTTTCCAGGAATCAGTCTGGTAAATGGCAAGTACATCCTTCCTTAGAAAAGGAGGCCAAAACTGCCCACAGTGCTCCAGGTGCACCAAGGCTCTATAAAAGTGCAGCAAGACACCTTTACTCTTATACTCAAATCTTGCCATAAAGGCCAACGTACTATTTGCCTTCCTGATCGCTTGCTGCGTCTGCATATTAGCTTTCAGTGTTGAGTGAAGAATGATACCAGGTCCCTTTGGACATCAATATTTCCCAATTCCTCACCATTGCAGAAATACTCTGCCTTTCTGCATTTTCTACCCATGGTGAGTAACTTCACGTTTAATTCACATCATATTCCATCTGCCATGTTCCTGCCCGCTCACCCAGCCGGTCCAAATCCCCTTCAAGTCTCTTTGCAACCTCCTCTCAACTCACATTCCCACCTAGTATTGCGTCATCAGCAAAATTTGAAATATTACTTTGGTCCCCATGTCCACATCAGTGATGTCGGCCGGATCGCTCCGTACATTCACACCGGCGGGATTCCGCGGTGGTGGGGCAAACCCGGATCAGAGAATTTTGGCCGTAGATTGTGAATAGCTGGAGCCCCAGCACTGTCACTTGTGGGGCGGGATTCTCCACTCCGCCGCCGGAGTGCCCACGCCGTCAAGGTTCACGGCGGTGCGAAACGGCCCCTATCCCGACCGATTCAGGACCCGACAATGGGCTAGGATCGGGGCCGCGACATCGACACGCGCCAGGCCTTGTCGCCCGCGTAAAGGCGGCACCGCATAGATGACGCGGCCGGCGCCGCATAACTGGCGTCACCCGCGCGTGCGTGGTTGCCGTCCTCTCTGAGTCCGCCCCGCAAGAAGATGGCGGACGGATCTTGCGGGGCCGCGGAAGGAAGGAGGTCTTCCTTCAGAGAGGACGGCCCGACGATCGGTGGGCACCGATCACGGGCCATGCCACATTTGAGGTACCCCCGGTGCAGGATCCCCCCCCCCCCCCCGCCCCCGCAGGCCGCCCCCCCCAGCATTCCCGCGCTGTTCCCGACGGCAGCGACCAGGTGTGGACGGCGCCGGGGGGAACCCGCCGTTTTGGCCTGGCCGCTCGGCCCATCCGGGCCTGAGAATAGCCATTTTGGGTGTCTCCGGCGATTCTCCGGCCCGCAGAACTCGACGGGGCCGTTCCCGCCGCTTGGGAGAATCGCGGGAGGACGTCGGACCGGCGTCCTGGGAAATTCTGGCGGCCCAGGCGATTCACCCAACCGGCGCGGGAGTGGAGAATCTCACCCCCTGTACCTCAATGGTCAGAGCCTGCCTGTCGGAGAACAACCTTTTTAATTCTACTCAGAACTCAATTTGTTTACCACTTAATCATCCAAATTGAAAAAGACACAAGGTTCATCTGTGCAATCTAACCTCATAATTTAGCACTTTTACAAATCGCAAATTAATGAAATTCCAACCTGCAGTTCATCAAATGAAATCATAACAACACATTTTGGGTCCCTTGGTTCTGATATAATATAATAATGCACAAGTACAAAACGTATACAGTCCATGTGAGCTTTAATTGTTTAAATTATAATTAGTTTTGTTAGGCAGAAGTCAGCCAGTCACTGTGATTTGCATATTGACTCCGGCTCAAGGTGCGTGATGAACCTCAGATTTAACATCAGAGAATGTTGAAACAATAACAGAAATGCAGGGATAAATTTCAATCACATTCATGATTTGGCCACGATCATTGAGGATTTGGGATTTCTCGAGAACAGCCTGGAGACAATTGCAAGTGGACTTTACAGGAATGCACAAGACCAGTGAGTTGCATATTGAATTGTGGATTTCCTCAGACGTGGAAACAGCAGTGGGGATCCCGTTGAGTGGTGCAGCGGGACCTGGCCTGGCCAACTGATGCACTCCACGTGCCTGCCCCGCTTTAAAGCTCTGTGGATTGTAACCACCATTGCCATGACCACCATCATTGCCACAGCCACCATCGTTTCCATAGCCTCAGTCATTGCCACAACCATTGCCATGGCCATCATCATTGCCATAGCCACCGCCATTGCCATAGCCACCTTCATTGCCAGAGCCACAATCAGTGCCATAGCCACCATCATCATTGTGATCACCATGATTGCTGTGGCAAATGATATTGGGTTTCTCAGCACATTCTATCTTCTGATTAGCACTAGAGAATCGGGCCAGCAATGGTCATAATGACTGCAATTGGCGTAAATACCTCCTTTGCTTGAGTGATAACATATATCAGTTTAAGGTTTGGCTGGATACTCAATGTTCTATTTTTCCTCTTTCAAAGGTGTGCGTTAGTTAATCCAGAAACCTCCTCTACTCCTTTCATGACGCTACCTTGCAGCATCCATCTGTTGTCCCACTCTTACTTTCTCAATCTTTAAATCCCATTGGTTATGGAGGTAGACTGTTGATCCAGCTGTTCACCAAGGGTCCCAGATGCTCCCTAGAACATAGAACATTACAGCGCAGTACAGGCCCTTCGGCCCTCGATGTTGCGCCAACCTGTGAAACCACTCTAAAGCC
Source organism: Scyliorhinus torazame (assembly GCF_047496885.1). Classification (NCBI taxonomy): domain Eukaryota; kingdom Metazoa; phylum Chordata; class Chondrichthyes; order Carcharhiniformes; family Scyliorhinidae; genus Scyliorhinus; species Scyliorhinus torazame. Next base: position 400,652,877 of record NC_092707.1, read on the forward strand.
CATCTACACTATTCCCTTATCGTCCATATGTCTTTCCAATGACCATTTGAATGCCCTTAGCATTGGCGAGGCCACTACTGTTGCGGGCAGGGCATTCCACGACCTTACTACTCTCTGAGTAAAGAACCTACCTCTGACATCTGTCTTATATCTATCTCCCCTCAATTTAAAGCTATGTCCCCTCGTGCTAGACATCACCATCTGAGGAAAAAGGCTCTCACTGTCCACCCTATCCAATCCTCTGATCATCTTGTATGCCTCAATTAAGTCACCTCTTAACCTTCTCCTCTCTAATGAAAACAGCCTCAAGTCCCTCAGCCTTTCCTCATAAGATCTTCCCCCCATACCAGGCAACATTCTGGTAAATCTCCTCTGCACCCTTTCCAATGCTTCCACATCCTTCCTATAATGCGGCGACCAGAATTGCACGCAATACTCCAAATTGTGCCGCACCAGAGTTTTGTACAGCTGCAACATGACCTCATGGCTCCGAAACTCAATCCCTCTACCAATAAAAGCTAACACACCGTACGCCTTCTTAACAACCCTCTCAACCTGGGTGGCAACTTTCAGGGATCTATGTACATGGACACCGAGATCTCTCTGCTCATCCACACTGCCAAGAATCTTACCATTAGCCCAGTACTCTGTCTTCCTGTTATTCCTTCCAAAATCAATCACCTCACATTTTTCTGCATTAAACTCCATTTGCCACCTCTCAGCCCAACACTGCAGCTTATCTATGTCCCTCTGTAACTTGTAACATCCTTCCGCACTGTCCACAACTCCACCAACTTTAGTGTCATCTGCAAATTTACTCACCCATCCTTCTACGCTCTCCTCCAGGTCATTTATAAAAATGACAAACAGCAGTGGCCCCAAAACAGATCCTTGTGGTACACCACTAGTAACTGGACTCTAGTCTGAACATTTCCCATCAACCACCACCCTTTGTCTTCTTCCAGCTAGCCAATTTGTGATTCAAACTGCTAAATCACCCTGAATCCCGTGCCTCCGTATTTTCTGCAGTAGCCTACCGTGGGGAACCTTATCAAACGCTTTACTGAAATCCATATACACCTCATCAACTGCTTTACCCTCATCCACCTGTTTGGTCACCTTCTCAAAGAACTCAATAAGGTTTGTGAGGCACGACCTACCCTTCACAAAACCGTGTTGATTATTTCTAATCAAATTATTCCTTTCCAGATGATTATACATCCTATCTCTTATAAACCTTTCCAAGATTTTGCCCATAACAGAAGTAAGGCTCGCTGGTCTATAGTTGCTGGGGTTGTCTCTACTCCCCTTCTTGAACAAGGGGACAACATTTGCTATCCTCCAGTCTTCTGGCACTATTCCTGTAGACAAAGATGACTTGAAGATTAAAGCCAAAGGCTCAGCAATCTCCTCCCTAGCTTACCAGAGAATCCTAGGAAAGATCCCATCCGGCCCAGGGGACTTATCTATTTTCACACTTTCCAGAATTGCTAACACCTCTTCCTTATGAACTTCAAGTCCTTCCAGTCTAGTAGCCCGATTCTCAGTATTCTCCTCAACAACATTGTCTTTTTCCTGTGTGAATACTGATGAAAAATATTCATTTAGCACCTCTCCTATCTCCTCGGATTCCAATCACAACTTCCCACTACTGTCCTTGGCTGGCCCTACTCTTACCCTAGTCATTCGTTTATTCCTGACATATCTATAGAAAGCTTTAGGGTTATCCTTGATCCTACCTGCCAAAGACTTCTCATGTCCCCTCTGGCTCTTCTTAGCTCTCTCTTTAGGTCCTTCCTAGCTAACTTGTAACTCTTGAGCGCCCTACCTGAACCTTCATGTCTCATCTTTACATAAGCCTCCTTCTTCCTCTTGACAAGTGTTTCAACTGCTTTAGTAAACCACGGTTCCCTTGCTCGACCACTTTCTCCCTGCCTGACAGGTACATACTTGTCAAGGACACGCAGTAGTTGTTCCTTGAACAAGCTCCACATTTCCATTGTGCCCATCCCCAGCAGTTTTCCTCTCCATCCGATGCATCCTAAGTCTTGCCTCATCGCATCATAATTGTCTTTCCCCCAGATATAACTCTTGCCCTGCGGTATATACCTATCCCTTTCCATCACTAAAGTAAACTTAATCGAATTGTGGTCACTATCACCAAAGTGCTCACCTACCTCCAAATCTAACACCTGTCCTGGTTCATTACCCAGTACCAAATCCAATATGGCCTCGCCTCTCGTTGGCTATCTACATACTGTGTCAGGAAACCCTCCTGCACACATTGGACAAAAACAGACCCATCTACAGTCCTCGAACTATAGCGTTTCCAGTCAATATTTGGAAAGTTAAAGTCCCCTATAACAACAACCCTGTTGCTTTCACTCCTATCCAGAATCATCTTTGCAATCCTTTCCTCTACATCCCTGGAACTTTTCGGAGGCCTATAGAAAACCCCTAACAGGGTGACCTCGCCTTTCCTGTTTCTAACCTCAGCCCATACTACCTCAATAGACGAGTCCTCATCAAACATCCTTTCTGTCACCGTAATACTGTCCTTGACTAACAATGCCACCCCTCCCCCTATTTTACCACCTTCCCTGAGCTTACTGAAATATCTAAACCCCGGCAGCTGCAACAACCATTCCTGTCCCTGCTCTATCCATGTCTCCGAAATGGTCACAACATCGAAGTCCCAGGTACCAACCCATGCCGCAAGTTCACCCACCTTATTCCGGATGCTCCTGGCATTGAAGAAGACACGCTTTAAACCACCTTCCTGCCTGCCGGTACACTCCTGTAACTTTGAAACCTTACTCATGACCTCACTACTCTCAACCTCCTGTGTACTGGAGCTACAATTCAGGTTCCCAAGCCCCTGCTGAACTAGTTTAAACCCTCTCAAAGAGCATGAGCAAATTTCCCGCCCAGGATATTGGTACTCCTCTGGTCCAGGTGTAGACCATCCCATTTGTAGAGGTCCCCACCGACCCCAGAATGAGCCCCAATTATCCAGAAATCTGAAACCCTCCCTCCTGCACCATCCCTGTAGCCACGTACTCTCTCTCCCTATTCCTCATCTCGCTATCACGTGGCACGGGTAACAACCCAGAGATAATAACTCTGTTTGTCCTAGATCTAAGTTTCCACTCTAGCTCCCTGAATTCCTGCCTTACATCCCTATCCCTTTTCTTACCTATGTCATTGGTACCTATGTGGACCATGACTTGGTGCTGCTCCCCCTCCCCTTTAAGGATCCCGAAAACACGATCCGAGACATCATGCACCCTGGCACCTGGGAGGCAACACATCAACCACGAGTCTCTCTCGTTCCCACAGAATCTCCTATCTATCCCCCTAACTATGGTGTCTCCAATGACTAATGCTCTACTCCTCTCCTCCCTTCCCTTCTGAGCAACAGGGACAGACTCTGTGCCAGAGACCTGTACCCCATGGCTTACCCCTGGTAAGCCCCCCCCCCCCCCCCCCAACAGTATCCAAAGTGGTATATTTGTTACTAAGGGGAACGACCACAGGGGACCCCTGTACTGACTGCTTCCTCCCAGCCCCTCTCACCGTCACCCATCTATCTTTATTCTTCGGAGTAACTACATCCCTGAAGCTTCTAACTATGACCACCTCTGCCTCCCGAATGATCCGAAGTTCATCCAGCTCCAGTTCCCTAACGCGGTTTCTGAGGAGCTGGAGATGGGTGCACTTCCCACAGGTGAAATCAACAGGGACACTGACGGCATCCCTCACCTCAAACATTCTGCAGGAGGAACATTGCACTACCTTCCCTGCCATCCCCTCTAGATAAAAAAAGAAAAAGAAAAAGCTTACCTGTTATTCACTCCCCTTCTCAGCACGCACTCACTCAGCAACCTCTGCGCCCCACACGATAACACCTGAGGGAAAATAAAAGATAAACTACTTACCAGTCACCAGCCAGTCCCTTACCTGCAGGCTGTGACATCACGGTTCAACTTCTTTCGACTTCTACCTGCCATCGAGCCTTCCTCTTGATCTTAACAGCGGTTGGGGTTTTTTTTGGTTAGAGGAGGGGGTAGGGAGGGAAACACTGAAGAAGTGTTTCGGGTTTAAGTGTCACTTGACAGCAGCTCCTCCACAAACCACCTTCAAGTTAGGGTGAGCACATGGACGTATGCAAATTTCCCCCACAACAGCCAATCAGCAGCTCTGCTCTACTGACCTCTGCTGGATGCTTGTCTTCACTTGAACAGCTAGGGTCTCTTGCTGAGGTTCACCTTCAAGTTAGGGTGAGCACACGGACATATGCGAATTACCCCCACAACAGCCAATCAGCAGCTCCGCTCTACTGCCCTCTGCTGGCTCCCATTGTTCGACTTCACTTTCAGGCAAATATATTTTAACCTGAAGGCTCCAGCAGATTCTGAGCCAAAGTCTCTGCTTATCCTTCCTGCCTAAATCACCTTGCATTTCTTCACATTTACTACGCTCCCGTGAAATTTCTTACAGTTCTCCTGATGGTCAATCACCTTGCCTACTTCTGGGTCTTCTGCTTGTACTTCTCCCCCATTCTGCCCCGCAAATACTAAACTTTGCGAAACCACACTTCAAATTATCCAAGTCGCATCCATCAACAACCAATCTCCATGTGATTATGCCAATAGATATTTGATGGATCTTCTATTACCCCAAGGTCAGGCACTTCTTTCTAATGGATGTTAAGTCAAGGCTACATAGAATTCACAGTGCAGAATGAGACCATCGAGTCTGCACCGGCCCTTGTAAAGAGCACCCTACCCAAGCCCACACGTCCACCCTATCCCCGTAACCCAGTAACTCCACCCAACCTTTTAGGACACTGAGGGACAATTTATCGTGGCCAAACCAGCTAATCTGCACATCTTTGGACTGTGGGAGGAAACCGGAGCACCCGGAGGAAACCCACGCAGACATGGGGAGAACGTGCAGACTCCGCACAGACAGTGACCCAAGCCGGGAATCGAACCTGGGGCCCTGGGGATGTGAAGCAACTGTGCTAAACACTGTGCTACCGTGCAGCCCTTTTACATCTACCCTCTCAGGTGGATGTAAAAGATCCCATGGCACTATTTTAAAGCACAGCAGCCGGCTTCTCCGCAGTATCCTGATCAACATTCATCCCTCAACCAATATTTCTGGGACAAATTGATTATCTCATTAGACACCTAACTCACTGCTCTTGGTGGAAGCTTGCAATGCCCATACGTACCGACATAACAACAGTGATTGCATTTTCAAATGGACACAATTAGCTTTGAGATGTCTCGAGATCGTAAAATTCTCAGTATATTTACAACTTCTTTGTTTCAATCATCTCGACGGAGGGAATATCAGTTTTGAGGTCTCTCTCTCCAGGCTTCACTCTCTCACTCAACTCAAATGATGATCATAGAAATGTTTCCCTTCATAGGGCACTAGCTTTGACAATGTGCTGATGAATGATGAATGAATGAATGAATGATGAATGAATGAGTGAATGAGTGAGTGAATGAATGAGTGAATGAAGGAATGAATTACTACTCATAACATCTGCTCCTTCTCTCGCTACCAACCATACCAACACACTGCGTAACTTGTTTCCTATAGCAAGACTTCTGTGTTCATCCACAGATGCCTGACTGCTGAAGGGATGTAATTATAGTTCCACACAAATACCTCAATATAATGAAAGCTGATCTCTGATGTTAAATATAGTGTACAGACAAAAAGACCCACCCTGTGAAATATTTATTACTGCAAGTAGCTTGAGAGCTCACTGTTATATGTGAGTGCCTGTGGGTGTGTATATTTGTATGAAAGAGGTAGGATGCAGAAGCTAGGTAGTGTTTCTAACCCTCTAAATCTCCAGCCTATATTTGAGCTTACTTGTAAAGAAAGAAAGAATGCTCATTTATGTTTTACCTTTCATGGACTCAGCACATTTACAGCCAATTAAGTGCCATCGCCACGGTAATGCAGAGAACGCAGCAATCAATTTGTGCACAGCAAGCTTCCACAAACAGCAATGGGGTGGTGAGATAATCTGTGCCAGTGATTTCGGTTCAGGGATAAATATTGGCCAGTACACTGGGGAGGACAGCCCACCCCTTTTTCAAAAGTGCCAAGATGTCCTACAGCCACAAGAATGACTGACAGGGTCCTTGTTTAGGGGCAAGGCTAACAGTCAGCAGATCTAGCAATGCCAACATTGCCGTGCTACGGTCTAGATTAGGAATAATAATAGTAACAATAATCTTTATGAGTGTCACACGTAGGCTCACATTAACACTGCAATGAAGTTACTGTGAGAAGCCCCTAGTCGTCACATTCCGGCGCCTGTTCGGGTACGCAGAGGGAGAATTCAGAATGTCCAATTCACCTAACAGTGCGTCTTTCGGGACTTGTGGAGCAAACCGGAGCACCCGGAGGAAACCCACGCAGACGCGGGGAGAACGTGAAGACTCAGCACAGACAATTACCAAAGCCGGGAATCGAACTCGGATCCTTGGTGCTGTGAAGCAATAGTGCTAACCACTGTGCGACCGTGCTGCCCATGCTAGGAAGTGAACCCACAACGTTCTGACCCAAAAGTAAGAGCCAGAACTGAAAACGCACAGTTGGCGTGGGGAATGTTGGATTGTGAGGGGGAGGGAGAGAATGGGAAGAAGTGGGAGGGTGAAAGAAAGGGAGAGAGAGTGGGGAATCATAGAATCATAGAATCAACAGTGCAGAAGGAGGCCATTCGGCCCATCGACTCTGTACCGCCCCTTGGAAAGGGAGCCCACACCTCCACCCTATCCCCGGAACCCAGTAACCCCACCTAACCTTTTTGGACACTCAGGGCAATTTAGAATGGCCAATCCACCTAACCTGCACATGTTTGGACTGTGGGAGGAAACAGGAGCACCAGGAGGAAACCCACGCACACACGGGGAGGATGTGCAGGCTCCGCACAGACAGTGACCCAAGCCGGGAATCGAACCTGGGACCCTGGCGCTGTGAAGCCACAGTGCGAACCACTGTGCTACCATGCCGCCCTCATGAGGAAGACCAGGCCAAGAGAGAGTAGGTCTGTAGGCTATGGCTGTGACGATGGTGTAATGACATTACCAGTAGTAAATGTTGACGTCCTCATGTTATATATCAGTTCGAGGCTCATTATCTAATTCAGAGTTTAGGTTACTGAGATCACAAATACTGGAATAAACTCCAATGGGTCCACTTCTCCAGGCCAGGCACAAAATATCTGGCTACCCCTAAGGAATGGATACAGACTGCTTCCTACTTCACTGAATCACAGAATGGTTACAGCACAGGGGGAGGCCATTTTGCCCATCGTGTTTGCAATGGCCCTTCCTTTTGAATGCTCCAATTGAACAAGCCTCCACCACGCTCTCGGATGGAACACTGACTGCATGAAAATAATGATCCTCATATTGCCTCTGCTTCTTTTGTTAATTACTTCAAATCTGTGCCCTCTCATTCTAGATTCCTTCCATCTCTACCAGGTCTCCTCTTAGCCAGCTCTCTTCCAAGGAAAGCCGACCCAACTTCTCCAACCCATGTCCGTCACCAAGGTTTCTCATCTCCAGAACCTTTCCCACAAATTTTTTTCCGCGCATTGAAACCTTTCCTAAAGTGTTGTGTCCAGAACTGGCACGAATTGGTGGGAATAGCTCACTCATACATTCAAAGTGGGCTACCCACTATCCTGAAACACTGAGCCCAATCCACCAGTAGATGCAGAGCTGACCACATCTGTTGTGACGTAGTTGAAGGGGTTGGTTGATCGGGTGCGGGTGGTGTGTTTAGTTCGCTCATTCTCAGCCTACTGGGTTCCTGAAGTCGGCCGAGAATGAGCGAAGTAAACCCACCACCCGCACCCTACTTCAGGGAACCCAATTGGCGTAGGCTCGCTGGGTCCATTGATTAGTGTCATGGGTCATTGACGCACAAGGCAGCCACAAAGCTATGCCAAGATGTAAAGGGAGTGGTGCAACTGTGAACAGATCTGGCTGCCATGTTATTTACTTTTCAACAGGAATGACGCCGAACGCATACTGTGCTTCAGTGGTGGTAAATCATTCAGGGATATCCTGAAGTTGTGAAATGTGCTAAATAAATGCAAGTTCTTTTATTCCTTCTTTCTAGCTTGATCCTCTTTCTAATTAGGAGTCCACATCTATTACATGTTTGAGCTTGGGAAACTTTAACACAATCTTTACACCACATTATTTAACCAAAACAAACTTCATCACATTCAGCCCAACAATTTATGAGATAATTTTAAAATTAAGCCACACATCTTTCCTTTTTCAAATTCAATGGTCTTCATCAGTATTCCTACCAGGCCAATGTGATGATGACACCTGGAAATGTCCCACCTGGAAATATCACACCTGTAAATATCACAACTTTAATGTGCCACAGCTGGAAATGACACACCTGAGTGTGTCCCAGCTGGATATGTCAAACCTGAGTGTGTCTCACCTGGATATGTCAAACCTGTGTGTGTCACACCTGGATATGTCAAACCTGAGTGTGTCACACCTGGATATGTCAAACCTGAGTGTGTCACACCTGGATATGTCACACCTGGATATGTCAAACCTGTGTGTGTCACACAGGAAATATCACACTTGGAAATGTCACATCTGGAAATATCGCAGCTGGAAATATCACACATTTTTTATTTGTTCTTGGAATGTGGGCATCACTAGCTGGGCCAACATTTGGTGCCCATCCCTAATTGCCCTTGAACTGAGTGGCTCGCTTGGCGGGGCAGTGGGGGGGCAGTTAAGTCAACCACAACCAGAGCAGGTAAGGACGGAAGATTTCCTTCTCTGAAGGACATTAGTGAACCAGAGGCGTTTTGACGACAATCGGCGATGGTTTCCTGGTCATCATTAGGCTTTTAATTCCAGATTTTTATCGAATTCAAATTTCACCACGGTGGGATTCGAACCTGGGACCACAGAGCATTACCCTGGGTCTCGGGATTGCCAGTCCAACGACAATACCACTACGCCATCGCCTCCCCTGAAATGTCACACCTGGATCTGTCACACCTGGTCATGCCACACACTGGATCTGTCACACCTGAATGTGTCACACTCTTAGAAAAGTTGTACCTTGGAAATGCCACACCTGGAAATTTCACATCTGGAAACTCCAAAGCTGGAACTGTCATTCATGCAAAGTCTTTGACTTGGAACTTCGAGATTCAAACTTTTTGTCCCGAGCTAATGATTTTATGTTTTTCACTATTTGCAGGTTCAGAATGAGAGAAATCTGAGGACCACATTTGCAAATGTGCTGTTACATCAGCAATGTGCTCGGTATTAGCAGCGTGATCATCAGGCAGTATGTGCACAAGTAAAGTTCTTGTGACCTTATCTGAGTCATAGAGTACAGAAAGAAGCCATTCAGTCCATTGTGTCTGTGACGGCTCCTGAGAGACTTTTCCGATTGGTCCCACTTCCCTGCTCGTTCCTCATAGCCTACCCATTTCTCTTTTTTTTCCAAACAAATATCCAGCTCTCTTTGAAAATTTCAGTTGAATCAGCTTCCACTGACCTTTCAGACAGTACGTTCGAGATCGCAACTCGCTGCATTAAAAATTTCTCCTCATTTTCCCTCTGGTTCTTTTCCCAATGATTTAAATCCGTGCCCTCTGGTGACCACCCCTCCTCCAAGTGGAAACAATTTCTCTGTCGAAACCCCTCATAACTTGCTGCAGCTCCGTGAATTCTCCCCTTAACCTACCCTGTTCCAAGGAGAACAATCCCAAATTCTCCGGTCTCTCCTCGTAGCTGAAGTCCCTCCTCCCCGGTTCCCGTTTCAGTTCATCTCCCCTGCACCCTCCCCAAGACGTTGACATTTTCTGATAGTGTGGTGCCTGTAATTAGACACAATTTACTCCTGCTGGATACTAACTGGTGTTTTATAAAGGCTCAGTACAACTTGCCCGCTTTGCGGACTAGTTACATGAAGGTGTGGGTCAAAGTGCCGGGTCAGAGAATTGCTGGAGATCCGCGCCATGCTGCCCCGACGCCGGCTCGCCGATTTGCCGGCACGCCGATCCTCCGACGCCGATTTTCGGGCGCCCGCGGGATCGCCACCGCGCCGGTCGGCGGCCCCAGGCGATTCACTGTGCCTCGACTGGCCAAGTGCCCACCAAGTTCGGCCGAGTCCCGCCGGCGTGGGTTATGTATGGTCCCATCCGGCGGGACCTCGGAGTTCTGTCTGCGGGGGGGTCGTCCTGGTGGGGGTGGGGGTGCGAGGGGATATGACCCTGGGGGGGGTGGGGGCCTCCACGTTGGCCTGGCCCGCAACCGGGGCCTATCGATCAGCGGGCGGGCTATTTCCATGGGGGCCTATGTTTCTCTGCGCTCGGCCCCCGTAGGGCTCTGCCATATTGCCCAGGTGCCGGCGTGGAGACGGGAACCCACGCGCATGCGCGAAATCGTGCCAGCCGTGGGGCGCCGGCTTCCAGGTCCCGGAGCAGCGGAGACCACTCCGGCACCATACCAGCCCCCGAGGAAGGGGTGGATAGCTGCCAGGTGAGGCCCATTGACGCCGGAGTGGCTCACACCACTTTCCACGCCGGCGTCAGAACTTGGCCGCAGGATTGGAGAATCCCGGCCAATGTCTCAAGCAAAACAGAATCAAAGAGGAACTGGATCCACTGCTGTCACAACTTGCATTTGTATAGCACCTTTTTTAAAAAAAATTGTCCATGGGAAAAGGGCATCGTTGGCTGGGTTAGCATTTATTGCCCATCCCTGAGAGCATTTAAGAGACAACCATACTGCTGTGGGTCGGGAGTCACATGTAGGCCAGACCGGGTGAGGACGGCAGATTTCCTTCCCTGAAGGACATTAATGAACCAGACGGGATTTTATGACAATTGACAATGGTTTCATGGTCATCATTAGACTTTTAATTGCAGATTTTTATTGAATACAAATGTCACCATCTGCCATGCTGGGATTTGAACTCAGGTCCCCAGAGCATGACTCTGGGTCACTCGATTATTAGTCCAGTAACAATACCACTATACTACTGCCTCCCCTTAACGTTGCAAATGCTGTGGCAATTGAGTGCATGCTCTAGTTGTGATTAAGAGCGGTGGCTATTGTCAGTGAGAGTACCTTTAAGAAAAGGGTGTTTATAAATGGGTGTGTATATAAATATCTGTAGTGAGAGTACCTTTAAGAAATGGGTGTTTATTACTGCAGTGACGTCAGAGTGTGGGTGGAGCGGGGCTGTCTGTCAGCTTTTTACTTTCGTTTGAGGCTGTTTGCTGCAGGGTGTTTTTTAGTTTCGTTTTCAGTGTTGGAGCTGAAGCCAGACAGAGCAGGTGTACTGTCATCTCTCTGCCATGAAAAGACTATCTCTTGCTCATTTGGTGAATTCAGAATTATAAATGTTCTCAGTAGTGAATGTAAACCTGATGTGCTTCTGTTAAAAAGTGTTTCTTCTGTCTTCTGGATGTTGTTTGGGAAGTTATTAAGGATTACTTAGTATTGTATTGTTTGGGGGTTGTATTTGAATTAATGGTTGCTAAGATGTTCACTGTATGTTTAAAAAAGGTTAACTTGAGTTCATAGAATAAACAATGTTTTGCTTTAAAAAATACTTTTCCATTTCTGCTGTCCCACGCCTGTAGAGTGGGCCGTGTGCTCCCCATACCACAATCTATTAAAAGTTGTGGGTCAGGTGAACTCCATGATACACTTTGGGGTTCGCTAAATCCTGGCCCATAACACAGTGCATTGGGGAAAGACAAAGGAACAAATAGAATTCCTACAGTGCAGAAGGAGGTCATTCGGCCCATCGAGTCTGCACCGACACTCTGAAAGAGCAACCTACCTGGGCTCACTCCCCCACCCTATTCCTGTAACCTGCAGATCTTTGGACTGTGGGAGGAAACCGGAGCACCCGGAGGAAACCCACGCACACACGGGGAGAACGTGCAAACTCCACACAGTCACCCAAGGCTGGAATTGTACCCGGTCCTTGGCGCTGTGAGGCAGCAGTGCTAACCACTGTGCTAACCCGTGCTGCCATATATAAGAACAAGTTTCCGCCTGTGTGTGGGGGAGAATAATGTGGAAGATGAAGGTAGTCAGCACCTATATTACACTGAGTTTTGTAAATCAACCTTTGCTGAAGACAGATTGCCTCCAGGCTCTTCCTTGGACAGGTGAATATTCAGCAGAATAGCACCTTTAATGTGTTAAAAACAGTCAGAGGTGCAAAAGGTTTGACGCACAAAATGTGACATCTGGAACAGCCGATCAGAAACTTGGTCAAAGAGGCGGGTTTTAGGGAACAATTTAACGGGGATGAGAGAGGAGTTCAGGATGGAATTCCTGAACGTAGGACCTAAGGGAGCCGCCAATGGTGGAGTGATGAAAATGGGGCTGTGCAGGAAACCAGAATTGGAAGAGCCCAGAGATCTTGGAGGATTGTGGAGTCGGGGGAATTCACAGATATAGGGAGGGGTGAGGCCTTGGGGAGATTAGAAAGTAAGACTTAGAGCTTTTACAGTGAGGTGTTGTGGGGCTGGGAGCCTGTGTCCATCACCGAGCATAGAGGGGGACGATTGAGGGGGGTGGTGGCATGGTGCAAGTCAAGATATGGGCAGAAGATATCAGCCCAGCCTGGGGGCATGGTGCAAGTCAAGATATGGGCAGAAGATATCAGCCCAGCGCATCACACAAGCTTGCCACCCCCACATTGATTCTGTATGCACCTCTCGCTGCCTCAGGAAGGCAAACAGCATTATCAGAGACCCCTCCCACCCAGGCTTTGCCTTCTTCCAGACCCTTCCATCAGGCAGAAGATACAGAAGTCTGAAGACCCGCACATCCAGACATAGGAACAGCTTCTTTCCCACAGCTACTAGACTCCTCAACGACTCCCCCTCGGACTGATCTGTTCCCTGTAAGAACACTATTCACGACGCCCTATGCTTCTCTTGCTCATGTATTTGCTTTGTTTGGCCCCTTGTTCCGCACTGTAACCAATCACTGTTTGTCGATGTACCATTTGTCAATGTTCTCTGTTGATTATTCTCTTTGTCTACTATGTACGTACTGTGTACGTTCCCTCGGCCGCAGAAAAACACTTTTCACTGCACTTCGGTACATGTGACAATAAATCAAATCAAATAAATCAAAGAGTGGGCAGAAAGGCTCTTGATGGGATCAAGCTTACGGCAGGTGGGAGGTGGGATGCCAGACAGGAAAGCATTGGCACATTCAAGTTACCTGACCCCAAAGCTTTCTGGAATCATCAGACCTGAGTAAAAACAATTGTTGCTGAATCAATCAGCTGCAGAGATCACTTACCCGGGTGTGTTGACCCAGACAATGCCCACGTGGCAGAAGTAAACGCACTCTGTGTCTTGCATGTTGCTGCAGGAGCATCGCTTGGCTCTGTGTAGAGGCGAGTGGGCCCCTCCCGGTCCCTTATCGCCAACCGTCTCTGAATCGACCAAGTCTCCAGCAAGAGGCTCTGAACTCCCTGCGACAACAACAAAAAGATTAAAGCACCGGAGAGGCATTGAAGACTGATCTGGGTACTTTCACCCCAATTCCTTTGGTATCCAATCCCAGGACATTGGCACTGAGGGCATGGTGGTGTTTACCATACATCGCAACCAGCTAAATGGCCTCCTGGGGCAGCGAGGCCATTTGAGAGGCAACCTCATTGCTGAGGATCTGGACTTACAACTAGGCCACAAACACGTAAGGGCTCAACAGATTTCAACATCAGTGAACAAAATGAGTTTTTATGGACAGTTCAATAGTTTCATGGTCACTGTTACCAAAATTGGCTTTTTATTTCAAATTTAATTGATGATATAAATTTAAATTTCCCAGCTGCTGAGGTGAGATTTGACCAAGGCAGCAGGGTAGCACAAGTGGCTAGCACTGTGGCCTCATAGTGCCAGGGTCCCAGGTTCGATTCCCCGTTGAGTCACTGTCTGTGTGGAGTCTGTACGTTCTCCCCGTGTCTGCGTGGGTTTCCTCCGGGTGCTCCGGTTTCCTCCCACAGTCCAAAGACGTGCAGGTTAGGTGGATTGGCCATGATAAAATTGCCCTTAGTGACCAAAAAGGTTCGGAGGGGTTAGTGGGTTACGGGGATAGGGTGGAAGTGAGGGCTTAAGTGGGTCGGTGCAGACTCGATGGGCCGAATGGCCTCCTTCTGCACTGTATGTTCTATGTTATGCCTCCCAACCTGTAGTACAGGCTATTAGATTATCATAGAATTTACAGTGCAGAAGGAGGCCATTCGGCCCATCGAGTCTGCACCGGCTCTTGGAAAGAGCACCCTACCCAAGGTCAACACCTCCACCCTATCCCCATAACCCAGTAACCCCACCCAACACTAAGGGCAATTTTGGACACTAAGGGCAATTTATCATGGCCAATCCACCAAACCTGCACATCTTTGGACTGTGGGAGGAAACTGGAGCACCCGGAGGAAACCCACACACACACGGGGAGGATGTGCAGACTCCGCACAGACAGTGACCCAAGCAGAATCGAACCTGGGGCCCTGGAGCTGTGAAGCAATTATGCTATCCACAATGCTACCGTGGTCCAGTAAGATAACCATCCTGTACCATGTCAACAGGACAACTTGGTGCTTCAACGATGAGCCATATCTCCTGGGCCAAGGTGTCTGTAAAGGGGTATGACACCAAAGACTCAATGTCTTCTCGAGGGATGCAGCGAGAAGAAGGTTAAAGAGTATCTTACAGGATTTGCAAGCCTGGAGGCAGCAACCTTTCAGCTATGCGATCATGAAAGATAGAACAGACTTGTCATTCTTTTCCTGAGAAAAGTGGAGGCTGATGGGCGAGCTGATGACAGTGTATTAGATTACGAAAGGGTTTGTTAAGACAGAGATGTTTTCACTTGCGGGCAAGTCGAAAACTCAGCTCTATCCGAACAGGCCATTGGCTCAACTCGTCCAAGTTGGTGTTTATGTTCCACATGAGCATCCTCCCACCCCTATTTATCGAAAAATAAAACCTTCCATTCCTTTCGCCCTCGTGTGTTTATTTAACTTCCTCTTGCTTCAGATCATCCCTCAGCCTTCACTTTTCTGGAGATACCTCCCAAGTGGAAGAAAGATCTTCTATTAGTGTCACAAGTAGGCTTACATTAACACTGCAAGGAAGTTACTGTGAAATTCCCCTAGTCGCCACATTCCGGCGCCTGTTCGGGTGCACAGAGGGAGAATTCAGAATGTCCAAATTACCTAACAAGCACGCCTTTCGGGACTTGTGGGAGGAAACCGGAGCACCCGGAGGAAACCCACGCAGACACGGGGAGAACGTGCAGACTCCGCACAGGCAGTGACCCAAGTTAGGAATCGAACCTAGGACACTGGTGTTGTGAAGCAACAGGGCTAACCACCGTGCTACCGTGCCGCCCTATGTGGCAAGAATATGAAGATTCTAAGGCCGGAAAGGTCATTCATTGGCTTTGAAGTGCTTTGTGATGATTGGTGGGCTTCTTAAATGCAAGTCTTTCTTTCAAAAGCAGTGAATGGAGCTGATTCGCAACTATGAATTTCCAGGAATTCTGCACAGTTGTCATCAGTTATGGCCATCGTGACTTTTCATAACGTTGCCATGGGGACTGGAGGGGCTTTACGCTTGGAACCTTTGCTTTAAATCTTCAGAAGTGCATTCAGAAGGGCGGTATGTGTAAATCATGCGGTGTTCCCCGGTTCGATAGAAAAAAAGAATGAAAAACTCAAAGAACAAGAATTCATTTGGGGTCTTTCACAATCTAATGACACCTCAATGTGCTCCAAGGCACATTGCAAGCTCCCACAAACAGCAATTTGATTTAGACCAGATAATCCGTGTTTTGTGATTTTGACTGGGGAATAAATATTGGCCAGGATATTGGAGAACTTACCTACTCTTCTTCAAAATAGTGCCATGGGATTTCATAGAAATTACAGTGCAGAAGGAGGCCATTCGGCCCATCGAGTCTGCACCGGCTCTTGGAAAGAGCACCCTACCCAAGGTCCACACCTCCACCCTATCCCCATAACCCAGTAACCCACCCAACACTAAGGGCAATTTTGGACACTAAGGGCAATTTATCATGGCCAATCCACCTAACCTGCACATCTTTGGACTGTGGGAGGAAACCGGAGCACCCGGTGGAAACCCACGCACACACGGGGAGGATCTGTAGACTCCGCACAGACAGTGACCCAAGCCGGAATCGAACCTGGGACCCTGGAGCTGTGAAGCAATTGTGCTATCCACAATGCTACCGTGCTGCCCTAATAATAATAATCACTTATGGTCACAATGAAGTTATTGTGAAAAGTCCCTAGTCGCCACATTCCGGCGCTGTTCGGGAGGCCGGTACAGGAATTGAACCTGCGCTGCTGCCTTGTTCTGCATTACAAGCCAGCTGTTTAGCCCACTGTGCTAAACTGTCCCCGGATCTGTCACATCCACCCGCGAGGCAACACAGGACTGGGGTCAATGCCGCATCCACAAATCGACACCTCTGACAGTGCTCCCTCAAACTGGACTTGAGTGTTGGCCTAGATTTTAGAACAATCCCTGGAATAGGCTTACAGATATATATCTTTAGTATGGTCAGATGTAACTGTAAGTCCCCCTGATGAGTTTGTCTCACAAGTTACTCCCAGAATGTGGCGGCTGCAAACCTGCTCTCTTCTCCTCATGCCCGAATTTCTCTACACCATGGAGTTTCAGATTCTAACCCTGTCTGCTCACCTGGAAATCAACATTGTGAAGAACCGGTTACCATGATTCACAAGACAACTTTAGAGAGGAGCCCGAACTCAATGAGGATCCCACGAACCTCAGCCAATTCACCTTTGGGTTTACATGGATGGATTGCCAGACATATTGTCAACTCACTTTGAGACAGAAGTGGAAGAGTGGGAGTAAAGGGTAGAAGAGTAGATGTTGACCGGTGATCTTCCACAAGGATCAGTGGGGCTACTGATGTTCACAATTTACATTAACAATTTGGACTTTGAAACAAAAACACAATTTCTCAATTTATGGGTGATGCCAAATGTGATGCCGGGGGGGGGGGGGGCGGGGGGCAGGGGAAGAAGGTATGTCAATACTGAGGGGGACTGCAACAAATTACAGGCAATTTGCAGAATGGGCAAATAATTTGTAAATGATGTACAGCACAAAATATTTTAAGGTGGTACATTTTGGTCGGAACAAAGAACAAAGAAAGATACAGCACAGGAACAGGCCCTTCGGCCCTCCAAGCCTTCGCCCACAATGCTGCCCTTCTAAACTAAAATCTTCCACACTTCCGGGTCCGTATCCTTCTATTCCCATCCTATTCATGTATTTGTCAAGATGCCCCTTAAATGTCACTATCGTCCCTGCTTCCACCACCTCCTCCGGCAGCGAGTTCCAGGCACCCACTACCCTCTGTGTAAAAAACGTCTATCGCACATCTCCTCTAAACTTTGCCCCTCGCACCTTAAACCTATGACCCCTAGTAATTGACCCTTCCACCCTGGGAAAAAGCTTCTGACTATCCACTCTGTCCATGTCCCTCATAACTTTGTAGACCTCTATCAGGTCGCCCCTCAACCTCCGTCGTTCCAGTGAGAACAAACCGAGTTTATCCAACCTCTCCTCATAGTTAATGCCCTCCATACCAGGCAACATCCCGGTTAATCTCTTCTGTAACCTCTCCAAAGCCTCCACATCCTTCTGGTAGTGTGGCGACCAGAATTGAACACTGTATTCCAAGTGTGGCCGAACTAAGGTTCTATCCAGCTGATAATAATAATAATAATCTTTATTAGTGTCACAAGTAGGCTTCCATTAACACTGCAATGAAGTTACTGTGAAAATCCCCAGCACGACTTGTTTATACTCAATTTTGTACTCAATTCCCTGGGCGATGAAGACAAACATGCCGTGTGCCTTCTTGACTACCTTCTCCACCTGTGTTGCCACTTACAGCGACCTGTGGATCTGTACACCTAGATCCCTCTGTCTGTCAATATACAAGGGTTCTGCCATTTCCTGTCTATTGCCACCCGCATTACCAAAATGCATTACCTCGCATTTGTCCAGATTAATTCCATCTGCCATCTCTTTACCCAAGTCTCCAACGATCCTGCTGTATCCTCTGACAATTCCATCAATCTTTGTGTCATCCGCGAACTTACTAATCAGACCAGTTACATTTTCCTCCAAATCATTTACATAGACTACAAACAGCAACGGTTCAGTGCGGGACACTATTAGTCACAGCCCTCCATTCAGAAATGCATCCTTCTACTGCTAACCTCTGTCTTCTGTGACCGAACCAGTTCTGTGTCCATCTTGCCACCTCGCCTCTGATCCCATGTGACTTCACCTTATGTATCAGTCTGTCTGCCATGAGGCACCTTGTCAAAGGCCTTACTGAAGTCAATGAAAACACATCCACTGCCCTATCCTCATCAATCGTCTTCATCACTTCCTCAAAAAATTCGATCAGGTTAATGAGGCACGACCTCCCCTACACAAAAGCATACTGCCTCTCACTAATATGTCCACTTGCCTCCACATGGAAGTAAATCCTGTCTCAAAGAATCCTCTCCAATAATTTCCCTACCACTGGGATAAGGCTGGGTCATTTCCTTGATTATCCTTGCTCGCTTCTGAAACATAGGAACAACATTAGCTGTTCTCCAGTCCTCACCTGTAGCCAGTGAGGATACAAAGATTTTTGCCACGGCGCCTGCAATTTCCATCCTTGCCTCTCTCAGCATTTTGGGGTATATCCCATTAGGCCCTGGGTACGTCGACTTTACTGTTTTTCAAGACACCCAACACCTCCTTTCTGATCTCAATGTGACTCAAACTATTTACACACCCTTCCCCAGACTCATCATCAACCAAGTCCTTAGGTGGAATTCTCCCGAATCGGCGTGACAGCCCGATGCCGGCGTAAGGAACGGCGCGAACCACTCCGGCATCGGGCCGACCGGAAGTTGCGGAATTCTCGGCACTTCCGGGGGCTAGGCCGGCGTGGAGGGGTTGGCTCTGTGCTAGCTGGCGACGAAGGACTGTGCGGGTTAGCGCATGCGCAGAACAGCCAGCATGGTTTAGCGCATGCGCAGACTGGCCGGCGTATTCTGGCGCATGTGCAGGGGGCTGTCATCTCCGCGCCGGCCATGGCGCAGCCCCACAGGGGTCGGCGTGGAAGGAAGAAGTGCCCCCATGGCACAGACCCGCCCGCAGATCGGTGGGCCCCAATCGCGGGCCAGCCCACCGCGGGGGCCTCGCCCGGGGTCGGTTCCCACCGCGCACTCCCGATGACCACACCAGCCAACTTGCCTGCCAGATCCCGCCGTGTGGGACCATGTCCAATCCACGCTCGGCCCATCGGGACCCGGAGAATTGCCCTTACATTTTTCTCCCTTACAAACAATAACACCCCCCCCACCCTCGTAACAAAAAAAAAGGAGATATCGCGCAGAGCAAGATATATACATGGCAAAATGATATATTTACACAGATTTGTACACTGGCCCACACCCGTACGTGCCAGTTTCCCCAACCCTTCATGTTATCTCTTGCTCATCCACCCTCCCAGGCAGTCCCCCCCTCCCAGGACGTCCCCTCCCCCCCCCCCAAGGTTGCTGCTGCTGACAGACCTTCCTCTAACGCTCCGCGAGATAGTCTAGGAACGGTTGCCACCGCCTGTAGAACCCCTGCGCAGACCCTCTCAAGGCGAACTTAATCCTCTCCAACTTTATGAACCCAGCCATGTCGTTTATCCAGGCCTCCAGGCTGGGGGGTTTCGCCTCCTTCCACATTAGCAAGATCCTTCGCCGGGCTACTAGGGACGCAAAGGCCAGAATGCCGGCCTCTTTCGCCTCCTGCACTCCCGGTTCGTCCACTACTCCAAATATTGCTAGTCCCCAGCTTGGCTTGACCCGGACTTTCACCACCTGAGATATTGCTCCCGCCACTCCTCTCCAGAACCCCTCCAGTGCCGGGCATGACCAAAACATATGGACATGGTTCGCCGGGCTCCCTGAGCACCTTCCACATCTGTCCTCTACCCCAAAGAACCTACTCAACCTCGCCCCCGTCAAGTGCGCTCTGTGGACCACCTTAAATTGTATCAGGCTGAGCCTGCCACACGAGGAGGAGGAATTAACCCTACCTAGGGCATCAGCCCACAGACCTTCCTCGATCTCCTCCCCCAGCTCCTCCTCCCATTTACCCTTCAACTCTTCTACCAGCGCTTCCCCCTCTTCTTTCAACTCCTGGTGCATTTCCGACACCTTGCCCTCCCCGACCCATACACCCGAGATCACCCTATCTTGAACTTCTTGTGCCGGGAGCAACGGGAATTCCCTCACCTGTCGCCTCACAAAAGCCCTCACCTGCATATATCCAAAGGCATTTCCCGGGGGTAACTCGAACTTCTGCTCCAGTGCACCTAGGCTCGCAAACGTCCCGTCGATGAACAGGTCCCCCATTCTTCCAATCCCCGCCCGTGCCAGCTCTGGAACCCCCCGTCCATCTTCCCCGGGACAAACCGGTGGTTACCCCTGATCGGGGACCACACCGATGCTCCTATTGCACCCCGGTGCCGTCTCCAGTGGCCCCAGATCCTTAGCATTGCCGCCACCACCGGGCCCGTGGTATACTTTGTCGGCGAGAGCGGCAGCGGTGCCGTCACCAACGCCCCCAGGCTCGTTCCTTTACAGGACGCCATCTCCATCCTCTTCCATGCCGACCCCTCTCCCTCCATAACCCACTTGTGGATCATCGCCACATTTGCCGCCCAGTAGTAGCTCCCCAGGTTTGGCAGCGCCAACCCTCCTCGGTCCCTACTGCGTTCCAGGAACCCTCTCCTTACTCTCGGGGTCTTATAAACTACCCTCTTTTTGACTGTAAGGGACCTACAATTGTCTTCACCAATCTTTTTCTCTTCACATACCTAAAGAACCTTTTTGTCAGTTTTTATGTTCCCCAATAGCATTCTCTCGTACTCTATTTTCCACTTTTTAATCAATCCCTTGGTTCACCTTTGCTGAATTCTAAACTGCTCCCAATCCTCAGGTCTGTTTTTCTTCCTGGCAAATCTGTGTGCCTCTTCCTTGGATCTAATGGGCGGAATTCTCCCCCCCCCCCCCCCCCCCACGCCGGGTGGGAGAATCGCCCGGACGCCGCGCGAGTCCTGCCACGCCGTCCCGATGCCCGCACGCGATTCTCCCACCCCCCCCCCAAACTGCCGCGGCGCGAATCACGGCTGGCCGCTGGGAGAATTGGCACTTGCCGTTGGTAACGGGCGAGCGGCAATTCTCCGGCCCGGATGGGCCAAGCGACCTGCCCAACACCACAGGTTCCTGTCGGCGCCATCCACACCTGGTCGCTGCCGGCGGGAGCAGCGCGAGAACGCTGGGAGGACGGCCTGTGGGGGGGCGAGGGGGGTTCCTGCACCGGGAGGGGAGCTCAAAAGGGGTCTGGCCCGCGATTGGTGCCCACCGATCGGCGGGCCGGCCTCTCTTAAGGACCTCCTTTCCTCCGCTGCCCCGCAAGATCGATCCGCCATCTTCTTGCGGGGCGGCCGCGGGGAGGACGGCAACCGCGCATCAACCCGCGCATGCGCGGGTGATGTCATTTACGCGGTGCCAGTCGCGTCATTTACGCGGAGCCGGTCACGTCATTTACGCGGCGCCGCTTTTACGCGTAAATGACGTGGCGCCGCTCCTAGCCCCCCGGGGGCGGGGGAATAGGGGGCTGGGAATGGCCTCCGACGCCGGAGTGAAACACTCCGGTTTTCACTCCAGGGTCGGGACTTAGTCTCCCGATGGGAGAATTGTGCCCAATACCTTTTATAATTTTCTTTGTAAGCCATGGTTTGGCCACTTTTCACATTTTACTTTTGCGCCAGACAGGAATAAACAATTCTTGCAGTTCACCCATGCATTCTTCAAATATTTGCCATTGCCACCATCATCCCTTTCAGTAATGTTTTCCAATCCATCATAGTCAACTTGTGCCTCATACCATCAGAGTTCCTTTATTTAGATTCAGGACACTAGTCTCAGAATCAACTACGTCACTCTCCATCTTGATGAAGGATTCTATCATATTATGGTCGCTCATCCCCAAGGGACCTTGCACAACTAGATTGCGAATTATTCCTTTCTCATTTCACAATATTCAATCTAGGATGGCCTGTTCTCTTGTTGGTTGCTCAGTGTATTGGTCCAGTAAACCATTCCGTATACATTCCAGGAATTCCTCTTCTACGGTGTTGTTATTAATTTGATTTGCCCAATTTTTATATGCAGATTAAAGTCACCCATAATTACAGATGTTCCTTTATTGCATGCATCTCTAATTTCCTGTTCACTGCCGTTCCCACCATCATCACTACAGTTTTGCGGTCTATATACAACCCTACTAACATCTTATGCCCCTTAGTGTTTCTCAGCTTTGCCCACACAGATTCTATATCATCGGAGCTAATATCTTTCCTCATTGTTGTGTTAATTTCCTCTTTCACCAGAAATGCAACCCCACCACCTTTTCCTTTTTGTCTGTCCTTTCTAAATAAGGAATACATCTGGACGTTCAGTTCCCATCCCTAGTCACCCTGCAGCCATGTCTCCACAATCCTGAGTATATCGTACCCATTTACATCTATTTGCACAGTTAGTTCATCCACTTTATTGCGAATGCTGCACACGTTGTGGCACAAAGCCTTGAGGCTTGTCTTTTTAATATTACTTGCTCCATTCCCACTATTTATCACCGAGGCCCTGTTTGATTCAGGCCCTTGATTTATCTGCCTATCACTTTTCTTATTCCCCTTACACTTTTTTGTTCTTCTCTCGGATTCCGCTCCCCCCCCCCCCCCCCCCCCCCCAACCGCGCTGACTCCTTGCATAGGTCCCCATCCTCCTGCCATTTTAGTTTAAACCCTCCCCAACCACTCCAGCAAATACTCCCCCAGGACATTAGTCCCGCTCCTGCCCAGGTGTAACCCATCCAGTTTGTACTGGTCCCACCTCCTCCTAACTGGTCCCCGTGTCCCAGAAATCTGAAGCCTTCCACCTCATGCCATTTCTTCAGCCACGTATTCATCTGATATATCCTGCTATTTCTACCCTGACTAGCATGTGGCACTGGTAGTAATGGAGTGCCGAAGGGCCTGTTCCTGTGCTGTAGTTTTTCTTTGTTCTTTGTTCACTACCTTTGAGGTCCTACTTTTCAACTTATTCCTATCTCCCCGTGTTCTGCTTTTTGGACCTTATCCCCTTTTTTAACCTATGTCGTTTGTACCAATGTGTACCATGATCACTGAATGTTCACCCTCCCTGTTCAGAATGTCCTGTGGTCATTCTCAGACATCCTTAGCCCTAGCACCAGGAAGGCAACATACCATCCTGGCATCTCGTTTGAGGCCATAGAAAGGCCTATCTATTCCCCTCACAATTGAATCACCTATAACTATTGCACTGGCACACTTATTACTCCTCCCCTCTGCAGCAGAACCAACCATGGTACAACAAATTTGGCTGTTGCTGCTTTACCCTGTGAGACCATTCCCTCAACAGTATCCATCGCAGTATGTCTGTTTTACAGGGGAATGGTCACAAGAGATTCCTGCACTGCCTGCCTCGTCCTCTTGATCTGCCTGGTGGTCACCCATTCCCTCCCTGCCTGTGAAATATTAGCCCGTAGTGTGACTGTCGTGATATGCAGACATGCAGATAATGATATACAGACAGGCACAGGCAGGCAGCTAATGAACACAGAGAACAGGACATGGCCAATGAGCAGGCAGGACACTCAGGGGTGGTATCTCACTATAAAAGGCACGAGGCACTCACACCGCTTCTTTCCACTGATGAACATCTACAGGGTGAGTCAGGGTGTATGTACAGTATCACACCTCCAGCACGTGGCTGAGAGCTAGTTTGGTTCAGTCAGACAGAGTAACCACACTTAGGTTAGCAGAGAGTCGAACTCATAGAGAACTGTGCTAACTGTGCTACTGGTCCAATAGATCAGATTGAACTAACTTCAAGGTCTGGAGTATCTTTTGGTTAAGGCTGTATCCAGTTGCAGCCTGTGTTATCCCAGAGTACATAACACGACAGTGACCACCTCTCTATGCTTGCTATCCACAATACTCTCCACCTCGCTAGTGTTCCACAGTGTCCCCAGCCGCCGTTCCAATTCTGAGCTTCCAGGAGCTGCAGCTTGGGGACATTTCCTGCATGCACGCTAGCCTCGGGCACTGGAATAGTGTCCCTGCTTCATTGGCCCTGCTTCTGATTGGAGTCAGAAATCACATTAACATGGATACCACCCGTCCCAGCCAGAAGACATCTCAACTCTGATTTTGAAAGGAAGAGTGGACATTGAGTTGCTGAAGAATGAATGAAACCTGCTGGGTGATCCAGCGTAGAAACCGAACTTTGAGAGAATTGAATCCATTCTGGTAGACATGGAAGGGTGGATTGACAGTAGGAGACACATGACGACAATCCATTCATCCTGTCATTGAGGACATTCAGGAATCTAATGAAAATTCTTTGCCGGTTCACTCACCGGGGGCGGCACGGTAGCACAGTGGTTAACACTGTTGCTTCACAGCGCCAGAGTCTCAGGTTCGATTCCCAGCTTGGGCCACTGTTTGTGGGGAGTCTGCATGTTCTCCCCGTGTCTGCGTGGGTTTCTTCCGGGTGCTCTGGTTTCCTCCCACAAGACCCGAAAGATGTGCTTGTTAGGTAATTTGGACATTCTGAATTCTCCCTCCGTGTACCCGAACAGGCGCCGGAATGTGGTGACTGGGGGCTTTTCACAGTAACTTCATTGCAGTGTTAATGTAAGCCTACTTGTGATAATGAAGATTATTATGAATTCCCATCACTCCTCCCACAGGGTATGGCACACCTCAGAAAATGGACGAGGTTTGCATAGGGATAGTGCGAGTTCAGAAAATGCCTCCTGGCATAGAGGCATGAACATTCTATTGGCTGGTTAGAAAGATTACAATACCCAGGGAGGTGGGATGGAAATTTTCGGAGATGGGAGTAGAAAGGAATTAGGACACTAAAAGATTTGCTTCTTGGGGGTCGGTTTGCAGGATTGAAGGAGCTGGTAGCGAAGTATGGGCTGGAGCAGGGGGGACTGTTTAGATACATGCAGGTTCGAGGTTTTGCCAGAAAGGAGATATAGAGCTTCCCGGAGGAATCGGCCTCCACATTGCTGGAGGAGGTGCTGACGACAGGGGGACTGGAGAAGGGGGTAGTATCGGCAGTTTACGGGGCCATTTTGGAAGAGGAGAAGGCACCGCTGGAAGGGATCAAGGCAAAGTGGGAGGAAGAGTTGGGAGAGAGCATGGAGGAGGGGTTCTGGTGTGAGGTGCTCCGGAGAGTGAACGCCTCCACCTCGTGTGCGAGGTTGGGGCTGATACAGCTGAAAGTGGTACCTAGAGCACACCTTACAAGGGCGAGGATGAGCCGGCTCTTTGAGGGAGTAGAAGATATGTGTGAACTTTGCGGCCCCCCCCCCCCCCCCCCCCCCCAAACCACGTTCTTATGTTTTGGTCCTGTCCAAAGCTGGAGGATTACTGGAAGGAGGTGTTTAGGGTAATCTCTAAAGTGGTGCACGTGAAACTGGACCCGGGCCCTTGGGAGGACATATCCGGGGTGTCGGATCATCCGGAGTTGGAAACGGGCGCGAAGGCAGATGTTGTAGCCTTCGCCTCGTTGATCGCCCGAAGGTGGATCCTGTTAGGGTGGAGATCAACCTCCCCACCCTGTGCCCTGGTGTGGCGGGGGAGCCTGCTGGAATTCTTGATTCTTGAGAAGGTCAAATTTGAACTAAGGGGAAGAATGGAGGGGTTCTACAATTCATGGGCATTATTCATTGTGCACTTTCGAGAATTGGATTACATTAAACATTAGTGGCGGGTCTGGGAGGTTTGGGGGGAGGGGGGCGATGTGTGTTAATGGTGACTATGGGTGATTCCTGATTCCTTTTTGTTATTTGTTTGTGTTAACATGCGGGCCAATATCTGGGATTTGGTGGGACGATGGGATGGTTGTTATTGATATGGGGATTGCCATTACATTCGTTACTGATTGTTGTTTATTGTTGGGTGTAAATTTGGGAGAAAATGTGAAAAAGGAGGAGAATAAAAATATTTTTTACAAAAAGAAAGATTACAAAATAATTTACAGCTCTTGGGGCTAAAGGGATCAAGGGATATGGGGCGGGGGGGGAGGAGGTGGGATCAGGGTATTGAACTTGATGATCAGCCATGATCATAGTGAATGGCGGAGCAGGCTCGAAGGGCCGAATGGCCACTTCCTGCTTCTAGTTTCTATGTAGGTCATTCGGCCCAACTGACCCCTGCCAGTGTTTGTAATCCACACAAGCCTCCGCTTGTCTTCAACTTTGTCAGCCCATCTTTCTATTTGTTTCTCCCTTGCCATGCTTCCCCTTGAACTGATCGCTACTAATGCTCCATTCAGCGGCGCCACAGACTGTCATTGCAAAATTGGAATGTCCCAGGACTGGAATGTACAAGGTCTGGAGATTATGGTTAGATGGCTTTGGTGATGGAAGGAATGCTGGAGCTGCAGCCTGTCTGTCTGAGAATCTCCGAGGGAAGAGTGCAAAGACACAGAAATAACAATCGCCATCTGCGGAGAGTGGTTAAGCTGAAACTGTCTGATCATCTTCTGAATTAGAGTCCTCCCCCCCCCCCCCCACCCCCGCAACACTTCCTTTTTTTCTGGAAAAGCTGTGGTCACATCAAAACCTTGGTAGTTATTCAGCCCAGTGAGGGAGTGAAGCAATATATTAAAACACACAGGTTCACTGAGTTTTGCCCTGCTCCCGTATGGAACAAACCATCATTCGGGAGCAACTCACTCTGACACTGGCACCATCAACACAACTCCAGTAGAACAAAGAACGTGCATCAAATGTCTCAAGTGAAAACTGATACAACACACAGTGCCCGGAGTTCTCTTCAACGAATTCCCTGCATTAATACTTCCTCACTAAACCTCCACAACACGCAATGATCCATGTTGTGAAGGTTGCTGACAGCTCTCCCAGGGAAATACTGGGACAAAAAAAGATCTTGCACTTTTACAGGTCCTTTCGTGTCCTCAGGAC
Organism: Scyliorhinus torazame; assembly: GCF_047496885.1. Lineage (NCBI taxonomy): Eukaryota > Metazoa > Chordata > Chondrichthyes > Carcharhiniformes > Scyliorhinidae > Scyliorhinus > Scyliorhinus torazame. The sequence goes on from NC_092707.1 coordinate 400,680,097, forward strand.
ATCCCAAAGCGCTTTTATGCCAATTGATGTCCAGGTGAGGTGTAGTCATTTCGTCAAGTGTAGTCATATAAGTGTGTCATGGAAGCCAAGTTGCGCACAGCAAGTTCCCACAAACATAGAACATAGAACAGTACAGCACAGAACAGGCCCTTTGGCCCTCGATGTTGTGCCAAGCATTGTCCAAAACCAAGATCAAGCTATCCCACTCCCTGTCATTCTGGTGTGCTCCATGTGCCTATCCAATAACCGCATGAAAGTTCCTGAAGTGTCCAACTCCACTATCACAGCAGGCAGTCCATTCCACACCCTAACCACTCTCTGAGTAAAGAACCTACCTCGGACATCCCTCCTCTTTCTCCCACCCTGAATCTTATAGTTATGCCCCCTTGTAACAGCCACATCCACCCGAGGAAATAGTCTCTGAACGTCCACTCTATCTATCCCCCTCATTATCTTCTCAACCTCTATTAAGTGACCTCTCATATTCCTCCGCTCCAAAGAGAAAAGCCCTAGCTCCCTCAACCTTTCCTCATAAGACCTATCGTGCAAACAGCAAGGTGAAAACCACAAACTGTGTTGTTGGTTGAGGGGTAAATAGAGGGGAGGACGCCATGGAGAAGTCAAATAAAAGCAAAATATTGCTGGACATTTGAAATTAAAAACAGAAAATGCTGGATCGACTCAGCGGGTCTGCTAGCATCTGTGGAGAGAGAGAAAAACAGACATTTTGAATATGACCCTTCTGTGGAAGAATTCTTTAGACTCGAAACGTTAACTCGATTTCTATCCACAGATGCTGCCAGACCATCTGAGTTTATCCAGCATTTTCTGTCTTGTTATGCCATGGGGAATTCTCCTGATCTGCATCATAGTGCGTGCGGTGGAATTTTACAGCCCAGGTTGCCATCGAGATTTTCCGGTCCTGCCGAAGTCAGTGGTCTCTTGACCGGCTCGCCGCGGTGAGGCTGTAAAATCTCGCCCTTGAGATTATTTTTTACATCCATCTCAGAGAGTTGAGGATAAGTGTGGTGGTATGTATTAGGGGTAATATGGTACCTGTGAAGCCGAGAGGCTATTGGCTGACAAGTCCCGGGTCCAGGTTGGATCTGCCGCCTGCTGACTCCGCCCTGAAGGCGGAGTATAAGAGCTTGCGTTCTCCCAGCAGCCGCATTCTGTAACTGAGCTGCTGGGGAACAAGTTTTGCTTAATAAAGCCTCGATTGATTTAATCTCTTCTCTACTTGAGTGAGTAATTGTTGCGCTACAATAAGGCAGAGAAATGGGGTTGAGGATTGTCATATCAGATCAGTCATGATCTTACTGAATGGAGGAGCAGACTCGATGGGGCGAATGGCCAACTTCTGCTCCTGTGGCCTTAGGGTTTTATGGTTCAGTGACTTATTGGCTAGAATGTACCCCCGATAATGCAGCGATCCCTCAGTGCTGCAATGAAGCTTGACCTTGTGCTTAAGTCTTGGACATGGCGCCACAAACCTTTGAGTCAAAGCTCAGAGTGCTACCAACTCACCCAAGGCTGGTGCCTTAGAATTCCTGCTGCAGTCTTCCAAATCACCCAACTTAAATTTGTGTTGAAATCCCAGAGAAATGATATAAACAATATCAGGCACCTCCCCTCAAAAGCACCTTGTCATGATATGCAAACATGCAGCTAATGAACACATAGAATAGGACACGACCAATGAGCAGTCAGGACACTCAGGAGTGGTATCTCACTATAAAAGGGATGAGGCACCCCGCCTCTTTCCACAGACCAACATCTACAGAGTGAGACAGGGTGTATCCTCAGCGTCACACCCCAGCACGTGGCTTAGAGCAAGGCTGGTTCAGTTAGACTGAGTTACTACAGCTGGATTAGCAGAGAGTCGAACTCATTGAGAACTGTGCTAATAGTTCAATAAAACACATTGAACTCACTTCAAAGTCTGGCGCATCTTTTACTCAAAGCTGCATCAAGTGGCAGCTTGTGTTATTCCAAATTACATAACACAACACACCCGTCATTGTACACACTGCATTATGACAAATGCTTAATTCATGTTAATCTAATTAATCTTGCTCGACACTTTGTTTAAAATAGGTTGACACATTCACTAAAACAGTAGACAGGTGCAAAGATACCTGTAAAATAAGATCACTATTCCCAAGCTCGTGATGCTCCAGTAGACCACCGTTTCAGAACGATAGTGGGATGCAAAGAGTTAAATTACCCGACTGAGCGTCGCAGACGGGCACATTCTAAATTGCAGGACTACGCTCTGAGGGATGCACTGAAGCTTGCGGCAGCCCCGGCAGAGGCACTTTGGGGGAAGGTCGTTGTTTAAGCCCCTTCAGCCATTGTGAACTAAGGGGAGTGGAATTGTACAGAATCTCCTTGGGTCGTATAACCCACATTCAATGTATACAGTGAATACTACATGTATCACAATTGTGTGGACGTACCTTAGAGAGCAACTCGATCTATGTGGACAACTTAAATACCCTTTCACCATTTGTAATGACCATTTTGAAATGTCTGTCATGTTTCTTTGACTGTATCGAAGAACCTCAGAGAGCAACATGATGTATGTAGAGAACCTGAATATTATTGCACATTGTGAGATGGCCACTTTGAAATATTTATGATATTCTTTCAGATATTTCCAAATAAAGTATGTTTTTGCAGCAAAAAAACGAGAGTGGGACATAAAGAGTCAAATTGTGAGAGGCTGCATATTCTTGACTTCTATTTCCTTGGGAATGAAGGGCCACCTGCTCAACGTTATTACATGGACTCAGCACGGTAGCATTGTGGGGGCAGCACGGTAGCATTGTGGAGAGCACAATTGCTTCACAGCTCCAGGGTCCCAGGTTCGATTCCGGCTTGGGTCACTGTCTGTGCGGAGTCTGTACATCCTCCCCGTGTGTGCGTGGATTTCCTCCGGGTGCTCCGGTTTCCTCCCACAGTCCAAAGATGTGCAGGTTAGGTGGATTGGCCATGATAAATTGCCCTTGGTGTCCAAAATTACCCTTAGTGTTGGGTGGGGTTACTGGGTTATGGGGATAGGGTGGAGGTGTTGACCTTGGGTCGGGTGCTCTTTCCAAGAGCCGGTGCAGACTCGATGGGCCGAATGGCCTACTTCTGCACTGTAAATTCTATGATGATAAGGTGGATAGAGAGAGACTATTTTATCAGCCAAGAGGGTATCTCACACGCTCCCCTGGTTAGGGGCAGGTTTAGCACAGTGGGCTAAACAGCTGGCTGGTAAAGCAGACTAAGGCCACCAGCGCGGGTTCAAGTCCCGTACCAGCCCCCCCCGAACAGACGCCGGAATGTGGCGACTAGGGGCTTTTTACAGTAACTTCATTTGAAGCGTACTTGTGACAATAAGTGATTTTCATTTCATTTCATTTTTTATTTCCAGAACAATGGAACATGAAATTAGATCAAAATCACTCAGGAGTGTTCTCACGGAGCACTTCTTCACACAAAGGGTTGTGAAAATCTGCAATTCTCTCCCCAAAAGCTGTGGGTGCTGGGAATAATGAGAGCATCAATAATTAGTGGGGACAATGAGCGCCTCGACAACAAAGTGGGGCAGATGTTACTTTAGGGTGTCAAGAATTATGAAGCTAAAGTGGATGAAAGGGAGTTGAAATATAGACCAGTCCTGGTCTAACTGAATAGTGGAATATCCTCCTCCTGTTCCTGTCTTTTTATGTCTCTGATATTTAATCTGTTACTCAGAACTGTAATGAAGAAACAATATTAAACATCCTCTGTGCATCATTGAACACACAAACATTACTTACAGTTCATCTCCTGAGAAAGAACTAGCCTTTATACAGCATCTTTCACGATCTCAGCACACCCAAACCTCCACAATGAAATGCAGTTACTATTGCAATAAAAGAGCAGATACAACTTACAACATCCCGACTGGAGTACTGAAAACTTGTGCACCAAAACTGGCCAAGCTGTTCCAGTACAGCTACATCACTGGCAGCTACCGACCATGTGGAAAATTCTTGTACACAAAAAAACCAAGATGAATCCAACCCAGTCTATTACCATCCCATCAGTCCGTACTCATCATCAGCTAATTGATAGAGGCTGTCATCAACAGTGAATCAAGCGGCATTTACTCAGCAATAACCTGCTCACTGACATTCAGTTTGGGTTCTGCCAGCTACACCCAGCTCCTGAACTTAACCTTAGTCCAATCACGATCGAAAGAGTTGAACTCAAGAGGTATAGTGAGAGTCTCTGCCCTCATCATCAACGAACCCTAGCAAACCTAGGGCGGGATTCTCCACGAATCGGCGGGGCGTGCCACTCAGGCGCCGAGGAGTGGCGTGAACCACTCCGGCATCAGACCGCCCCGAAGGTGCGGAATCCTCCGCACCTTCAGGGGCTAGGCCGGCACCGGAGTGTTTGGTGCCGCGCCATGCCAGCCGGCGCGGAAGGGGCTTGGCGCCATGCCAATCGGCGCCGAAGGGCTTCCACCGGCCAATGCGAGTTGGCGCATGCGCGGGAGCGCCAGCGTGTGCTGGCGTCACCCCAGCGCATGCGCAGGGGGGTTCTTCTCCGCACCGGCCATCGCAGAGGTTCACAGCAGCCGGTGCGGCGGGAAAGAGTGTCCCCACGGCACAGGCCCGCCCACGGATCGGTGGGCCCCAATCGTGGGCCCGACCACCGTGAGGGCACCAGATCCCCCCGTGCCCCCCCCCCGAGGACTCTGCAGGCCGCCCGTGGAGCCAGGTCCCGCCGGTAAGACCTGTTGCGATTTATGCTGGCGGGACCGGCCTAAAACGGGCAGCCACTCGGCCCATCGCGGGCTGGAGAATCGCCAGGGGGCCACTGCCAGCAGCAGCCGATCGGCGCAGCGCGATTCCCACAACCGCCAAAACCCAGGCGCCAGAGAATTCGGCAGCCAGCGGGGGGCGGGATTCACCCCCCCCACTCCCCCCCGGTGATTCTCCGACCTGGCGGGGGGTCGGAGGGTCCTGCCCCTGAAGTCAATGGGTATCAGGGGGCAAACTTTCCACTAGTTGGAGTCATACCTATCACAATGGAAGGTGGTTGCGGTTGTTGGAGGTCAATCATCTCAGTCCCAAGACACCGTCGCAGTTGTTTCTCAGGCCCATCCTCCCCAACCATCTTCAGCTGCTTCATCAATGCCCTTCCCTTCGACATAAGGTCAGAAGTGGGAACATTCAAGGATGATTACATAATTCTCAGTACAATTTGTGACTCCTCGGGTACTGAAGCAGTCGATGTTCAAATGCAACAAGACCTGGACAATATCCGGGCTTGGGTTAACAAGTGGTACCTAATATTCACGCTACACAAGTGCCAGGTAATGACTATCTCCACCAGACGGAATCTAACCATCAGCCGAGGCGTTCAACTCCATTACTAATGTTGAAGCCCCCACTATCAATATCATGGGGATCACCATTGACCGGGAACTGAACTGGATCAACCATATAAATACTACAAGAGCAGATCAGAGGCTGTGGGAATCCTGCGGTGAATAACTCATCTCCTGACTCCCCAAAGCCTGTCCACCATCTACAAGGCACAAGTCAGGAGTGTGATGGAATACTCCTCACTTGCCTGGATGGGTGCAGCTCCAACAACACTCAAGAAGCTCAACACCATCAAGCAAGTGAGGACTATTGCATCACACTCCTGACTTATGTCTTATAGATCGTAGAATTCCGACAGTGCAGAAGAAGGCCTTCCAGCCCATCAAGATTACACCGACCATCAGGAAGAGCACTCAATCCCTGTAACCCCACCTAACCTTTGAACACTCAGAGACAATTTAGCAAGGCCAATCCGCCTAACCTGCACATCTTTGGATTGTGGGAGGAAGCACCCGGAGGAAACCCACGCAGACACAGGGGGAGCGTGCAAACTCCACACAGCCAGTCACCCAAGACCGGAATTGAGCCTGGGGCCTTGGTGTTGTGAGGGAGCAGTGCTAACCGCTGTGCCACCATGGACCAGCTTTGGGGAATCAGGAGGTGAGATATTCACCAGGGAATTCACAGCTTCTGACCTGCTCTTTTGGCCACAGTGTTGATATGACCGGTCCAGTTCAGTTTCTGGTCAATGACAATCTCATCAGTGCCCCAGTCATCATCTCAAACACTCACGCCCTCTCACCACCGACACACAGTGGCAGCCATGTGTACCATCTACAAGATGCAGTGTAGGGATTCACTAAGACTCCTTCAACAGCACCTTCCAAACCCACAACCTCTAGCTCACAGAAGCACAAGGGCAGCAGACACATGGGAACACCACCACCTGCAAGTTCCAATCTAGACCATACACAATCCTGATGTGGAGATGCCGGCGTTGGACTGGGGTGAGTACAGGAAGAAGTCTTACAACACCAGGTTAAAGTCCAACAGGTTTGTTTCAAACACTAGCTTTCGGAGCACTGCTCCTTCCTCAGGTGAATGAAGAGGTATGTTCCAGAAACATATAAATAGACAAATTCAAAGATGCAAGACAATGCTTAGAATGCGAGCATTTGCAGTTAATTAAGTCTTTACAGATCCAGAGATAGGGGTAACCCCAGGTTAAAGAGGTGTGAATTGTCTCAAGCCAGGACAGTTGGTAGGATTTCGCAGGCCAGATGGTGGGGGGTGAGTGTAATGCGACATGAATCCTGACATGGAACTATTTTCTCATGGGTCATGGCCAGCAATTGTTGCCCGTCCTTAATTGCCGTTGAACTGAGTGGCTGGCTGGGCCATTTCAGAGTGCAATCAAGTGTCAGCCACATTGTTGTGGGTCTGGTGTCACATGTAGGTCAGACCAGGTAACGACGGCAGATTTCCTTCCCTAAAGGGGCATTAGTGACCGGATGGGGGTTTTACAAACATCCATAATGGTTGTCATGGTCACCATTACTCGGGTTTTTAACCGTTCCTTCACTTTGGCTGGGACAAAATCCGGGAACTAATTTAAGGATGGATGTTGAAGCCCTGGAGAGAGTGCAGAGGAGATTGACTAGAATGATACCAGGAAGGAGGAAGGAATTTTAGATACAAGGAAAGACTGGAGAAATTGGACGCATTCTCCTTGGAGCAGAGAAGATTAAGAGGTGACCTTATTGAGGTGTTCAAAATTCTGAACAACTTTGACAGGGTAAAGAAGGATATTCAGTTTCCACTAGTTGGTATGTGAAATGAAATGAATGAAAATCGCTTATCGTCACAAGTCGGCTCCAAATGAAGTTACTGTGAAAAGCCCCTTGTCGCCACATTCCGGCGCCTGTTCGGGGAGGCCGGTGCGGGAATTGAACCGTGCTGCTGGCCTGCCTTGGTCTGCTTTCAAAGCCAGCGATTTAGTCCTGTGCTAAACCAGCCCCATGGCAGGGATTAGTGGGGGGGTCACAATTTCGAGAAATTCAGCAAGAGAGCTCGAAGTGAGATGAGAAGCTTCTCGACTCCTTGGGTTGTTGCAGTTTGGGATACGCTGCCTGGAAAAGTGGTAGGGCCCGAATCCACCGGAGGCTCCAAAAGAGAGCCGGATATAAATTTGAAAGTGATTAGTTGAGAGGGTTGGGGAGATGGGGCTGGGGAATGGGACTAGCTGGGTCGCACTTTCGGGAGCCATGGGCTGAATGGCCTCCTTCTGTGCTGTGAAATTCACAAAAAACAAAACACCCTCCCTATCAGACCTGCCCCAGCAGCAACTCACCACAACCTTCCCAAGGACAAGTAGTGGTTGACATTAATTTCTGATTTCACCAGTGATGCTCATATCCTTGTGAAGCGATCAAAAATGTTTTTAAAAGGTTGCCCTGCTGAGATGCACCGTTGATGGGGCACCGCTCACAGCAGCTCAGCACTCCCCTCTCCAACATACCCACAACATAATGCTCCCAGCCCCTCTGTTCTCCTGTGCTATTTTTGTTTGACATCCTCACAAGGCCAATGGTCACTATATCATCAGGACAGTTCCAGAGCTGTGCAGGAGGTGGGGGGAGGTAGGGGGCCTGCACTGACCCAGCCAGCCAGTCCACGTCTCTCCCAGTCACATTCCTGAGGTTCTGTGAAATGGAAATGAAGGAGCTTCACCTGTCCCAGAAACACGATCAGCTTTTCATCTTGTAATGTGACGGCTTTGAAAGCTCTCCCCGGGGCTGCCTGCTGCTCCACATATATCTTATTCCAGTGGGGGCGTGGGGAAGGGGAGGGGGAGGGGTGGGGGGGAGGGGGAGGGGTGGGGGGGGGGAGAATTCTTTATTCCCGAGTTCAAGGGAGCCACAAGGCGTTGAGCAAAGAAAAACACAAATCAGAAAGTTTCTCAGAAGTACCGCCATTCCAAAAGGGGCATTTGTAAAAGAAAAAATGCACAGTAGATGGCAAAATCAGTTTTAAAAGGGTGATTTAAACAAAAGAAAAACACCTGAACTCTGATCTATTTCGATAGGGTTAAGTAGCAAAAAGTGGATGAGAACCCACCACCTATCACTCCTTTTCAAAAACATTTATTTTCCAGTCGAAGATTTTTTTAGTTAGGATTGTAGGGCAGACAAGTGGTGTGGAATTATTTAACCCCACGCACACCTCGTGCATAAACCACTGGTGTAACTCGGATTTGGGGGTTTCAAGTGAAATGAAATGAAAATCGCTTATTGTCACAAGTAGGCTTCAAATGAAGTTACTGTGAAAAGCCCCTAGTCGCCACATTCCGGCGCCTGGTCGGGGAGGCTGGTACGGGAATTGAACCGTGCTGCTGGCCTGCCTTGGTTTGCTTTCAAAGCCAGCGATTTAGCCCTGTGTGCTAAACCAGTGCAGCTAATTCATCAATATAATTAATCTCTAATTTAATGATGATCACGCCTCCTCCCTGCCACAGACACACACATACACCCCACCCAGCACCACCTTTCTGAATCTGCACAAGGCAAAAAGCTGCCCTACTCACCTTCTGGAGTCAGATGCAAGGTGAGCCATATCACCAGAATGTAGTGGATGAAGGAGTTCATCTCCACAAGTAGCCAGACAAAGACACCTAGCGTGTTGTTTCTGGGCACAGGGCGGGCACTGAGCCTTCTCCTTGTAGAAGGTTCCTTCAGGGTACCTTAACACATCTGCATCTTCTGAACGACTCCAGTAGGGGTTTTGCACGGCAGGCAATCTCACACAAACAGGAAACTCTCTCTTTCTCTCTCTCTCTCTCTCTCTCTTGCTTGCTTGCAGTCCCACCCTCTGTGCAGTAACCCTATCTGGAAATGTCTCTATCACCCTCCCACAGTGCTGCCGGGAGAGAGAGCTGGCTGCAAGCTGCCACATTGTCAGTCACCTGCCAGAGCCAGCCAGGTTAGACCTGGAGACAGAACTGCAGGGAGATTAGAAGGAAATTGAGCCGTTTGTATCTGGACTGGGTGGGGGGGGGGGGGGAGCTGACAGGAACGTTGCTAACGCCGCCAGTGATGTGCAACAAAAAGGGGAAACTGCGATTAACTTTTAATATCCTGCCCCGCTGCTCTTGGTGTTATTTGTGGACCATCTTGCTCCTTGATTTGTGGCCAGCAGTTCAGCACCTTCCCTCCGACAGCCGAGAAATCATTTTGTTGCCAGAGCTTTAAACCTCTTTTACTTAATTACCTCCCCCCCCCCGCGTATGTTTTTTTGTGTGTGTCAGACTCTGACCTTATTTATTGGTTTTTTAACAGAAAGATAGCCAAGAGGGAGGGGAGAGGAGAGGGGGAAAGGAAAGATAAAGAGATAGAGAAAGATAGAGAGTTGGAAGTAGACAAGAGATAGAGAGGGGACAAAGATAGATAGATAGACAAATAGATAGATATAGATAGACGGATAGATAGATAGACGGATAGATAGATAGACGGATGATGCCGAGGACATGGCTTCAAATCCCCTCTTTGCCGCCGGTGGAATTTGAAGTCAATTAATATAAAAAATCCTGAAATCATTAAGCCATCTGGTTCAGTATTGCCCTTCGGGGAAAGAAATCTGCTTTCCTTACCCGATACAGCACGGTAGTGCAATGGCTAGCACTGTTGCTTCACAGCGCCAGGGTCCCAGGTTTGATTCCCGGCTTGGGTCACGGTCTGTGCGGAGTCTGCACGTTCTCCCCGTGTCTGCGTGGGTTTCGTCCGGGTGCTCCGGTTTCCCCCAAAAGTCCCGAAAGACGTGCTTGTTAGGTGAATTGGACATTCTGAATTCTCCCTCTGTGTACCCAGAATGTGGCGACTGGGGGATTTTCACAGTCACTTCATTGCAGTGTTAATGTAAGCCTACCTGTGACAATAAAGATTATTCTAATAAAGATTATTATTATGATATGGCCTACATGTGGTTGACTCTTATCTGCCCCCTGAATTGACCCAGCAGAGGAAATTAGGGACAAAACAAATGCTACCCTTGTCTGTGATGCCCCGATCCATGGTAGAATTTTAAAAGGAGGGCCATTCAGCCCACACATGCCAGTTGTTTAGTATTAGTCCTGCAGTCGCTCTACCCCTGCCAGTTTCCTATTTTTAAGAGATCTAATTCCCTTTCTGAGTCACTAGAGACCACTGCCTGTGTGATGGGCAGGGCCCCGGTTCACAGGGACTAGGCTGCACCTCCAGCAACTGCCCCTCTTCCCCCCCCACTCACCTTCCCAATGATCCGGTGGTGGCCCCGGTCTGGCCTGGTTCAGGCTGTCTGGCTGGGTGGATGCTCGCGAGACGTGAGACCTCCTACCTAGAGGCCAAAGGCTGGAGCTAAGTACCTCATCCGGGGGAGGGGGGGGGAAAGAAACAAGAAATAAACTGGAATTCAAAGCAAAAGAAAAACAATAGGGAAAGATGGATGAGCGGAAGAGACGGTGGTGGCAAGATACTGAAGTAAAAGGAAGATTCAAGAATTGAGCAAAATCAAGATTTAAGAAAAAATTGGGATAAAACAAAGAATTGGATAACAGAAGGACCGATGAGTGCAGCTGTCTGAAGGGGTGTTTTTGATGTGTGAATCAGCATAGCAGGAGGAAAAAAATCTTTGTACAAGTGGCTAAGGGGTGAACAATAGTGGATAGAAATAGGTGTTAGAACCATAGAAGAGGTGATTTCAGAGTGCAAAGATAAGGAACAAATTAGCGACTATATGCTAAAACCCTGGTCCGAGGTGTTATCGAGGTAGCAGAACATCAAAAGGGGGACAAAACAGTATAACCACAGCAGGGTAACTGAGTACGACAGGGGAGGAGGACAAGAAGTACAGTTGGTAAGCAGCGGTGACCATAGTCACACCTAATTGGAGAAAGAAGCTCTCCCAAAAGAACGTTTGTGCTGAAAGCTGCCCTTTGGAAAAACAATTCAGAGGGAAGAACCTCTACGCTGAACCGAATTAAGGTTTTCCCAAACCGGAATATAACATGTGTGTGGTAACTATATGCTGGATTTTGTTCATAGAGTTATATAATATTGGATGTTGTTTGGGGAGGGGGTACGTCTCATGGTTCAGGAACATAGATAGCTGGGCTCGGGTTAACTTTATGAGATACTGCGTGTGTGTGTCACCATTATTGTAATTAAGTGTGCAGTTGTAGTGTATTATAGGACGCGATTTAAATAAATGGGGACAAAGTCCCAGAGCAAGCACGCTTAGCCGCGTGTTTCCCGTGCTCGCAGCGCTGAGAAACACAACGCTATTGAACGGCACTTGGGGTTAGATAGGGGGCCTCAGCGGGGAACGTGCGGCCTAGGCTGCACAGAACCCCGTTTTCTACACTGAGTTGCTCCACTTTGGAACTCTCATCTCTGGAGAGTGGCGGAGGCTGGATCATTGAATATTATGGGCTGGGTTAGATTGACTCCCCGTTAGTTAAGAATCTAAGGGTATCGGGGAGTCGGCACATTCGAACATACGAAAAAGGAGCTGGAGTAGGCCATTCAGGCCTCGAACCTGCTCCCCCATTGATCTGTTTGTGTTTGAAGTTGCACATTTCAATCTATCCCCGATAACCTTTGATTCCTTTGACTAACAAGAATCTTTCTACCTCCACCTTTAAAATAATGAATGACCCCACCCCCACTGTCTTCTGAGGCACAGGGTTCCAAAATTCTCTGAGAGAAAACAATTCTCCTCATCTCTGTTCTAGAAAGGGCAACCCCTAATTTTAAAACAGTGCCCCCTCGTTCTGGACTCAGAAGAGAAAACATCCTTCCCACGTCCACCTTGGCAATACTGTTCAGGATCGTATATACTTCAATCCAATCATCCCGCACTCTTCTAAACTCCAGTGGGAACAATCCCATCCTGGCTAAACCATTCTCAACAGGCAACCTACCCATTGAGATTGATAAGGTCTCACCAATGCCCTGTATTACTGAAGCATAACATCCTTACCTCCTTGTTTAATTCTTCTTATAATAAAGGATAGCATTTCATTAGCATTCTTGATTAAGTACTGTACCTACATACTGGCTTTTTGTGACTCATGCACTAGAACACCTCGATCCCTCTGCACCTGGGAATCCTGCAGTCGTTCTCTGTATAAATAATATTCTACTTTTTTCCGAAGGGAAACTTGAAACAACTACCCTCAACTGTGTTTGCAATTAGTCTAGTAGGAGGAGAGTTTTGAACTCCAGAGAATGATGTCCCCAACATTCTGTGATGATGCTAATAAAGCAAATGTTTATTGAGAAATAGAAGAAATAAAACAAGAAAGTAAAATACAAGTACACTTGGCTAAGACAATGGGCGGGTTTCTCCGTCCCGCTGAGCCGGATTTCTGGTGCAGCACGCCGCCTGGCATCACTATTCCGCTGGCTGATCAATGGGGTTTCCCATTGTAGGGCAGGCTCATGCCATCGGGAACCCCGGCAAAACGGAGCATCCCGACGGCAGAGAATTCAGCCCAATGTCTTTTCACATATTACCATTTTAAACAGTTCCTAACAATCATAACTTAACTACCTTCAGAGCTGACTCTTCCCAATCTGTTCAACAGCACCTTATCGATTTTAAGATCTATAAAATCCAGTAGTTGTTACCACACATGGCATTTACATCTCTTAGGGTCACTTCTGGTGTAAACCAGCAACTTGCTTTTCAATTAAGGCTTCCATCACACACACTGCTAGCTGGGAGTTAAGTAGCTATTCCTACTGTTGACTGAGATTCTCAAAACAGCGCCCTTGGAGAGGCTTCAGTATCCCCTTATCCCCTTTGATCCCTCCCTTATCTGACCTCATTTCTTTAGAACTACCCTCGGCCAGATTTAATTCCCTTTATCTCTCTCTTTTAGCTTTCAGAGTTGAAAGGAAAAGTGAACTCACTCTATCCACCTTCCCAAAGACACCTTTCCTCCATACCTTGCCTCTCTTCATTTGAATCCTTACATCCTTACGGGTGATGTCCCGGAGGACTGGAGAATAGCCAATGTTGTTCCTCTGTTTAAGAAGGGTAGCAAGGATAATCCAGGGAACTACAGGCCGGTGAGCCTTACTTCAGTGGTAGGGAAATTACTGGAGAGAATTCTTCGAGACAGGATCTACTCCCATGTGGAAGCAAATGGACGTATTAGTGAGAGGCAGCATGGTTTTGTGAAGGGGAGGTCGTGTCTCACTAACTTGATAGAGTTTTTCGAGGAGGTCACTAAGACGATTGATGCAGGTAGGGCAGTGGATGTTGTCTATATGGACTTCAGTAAGGCCTTTGACAAGGTCCCTCATGGTAGACTAGTACAAAAGGTGAAGTCACACGGGATCAGGGGTGAGCTGCCAAGGTGGATACAGAACTGGCTAGGTCATAGAAGGCAGAGAGTAGCAATGGAAGGATGCTTTTCTAATTGGAGGGCTGTGACCAGTGGTGTTCCACAGGGATCAGTGCTGGGACCTTTGCTGTTTGTAGTATATATAAATGATTTGGAGGAAAATGTAACTGGTCTGATTACTAAGTTTGCAGACGACACAAAGGTTGGTGGAATTGCGGATAGCGATGAGGACTGTCAGAGGATACAGCAGGATTTAGATTGTTTGGAAACTTGGGCGGAGAGATGGCAGATGGAGTTTAATCCGGACAAATGTGAGGTAATGCATTTTGGAAGGTCTAATGCAGGTGGGGAATATACAGTGAGTGGTAGAACCCTCAAGAGTATTGAAAGTCAAAGAGATCTAGGAGTACAGGTCCACAGGTCATTGAAAGGGGCAACACAGGTGGAGAAGGTAGTCAAGAAGGCATACAGCATGCTTGCCTTCATTGGCCGGGGCATTGAGTATAAGAATTGGCAAGTCATGTTGCAGCTGTATAGAACCTTAGTTAGGCCACACTTGAAGTATATTGTTCAATTCTGGTCGCCACACTACCAGAAGGATGTGGAGGCTTTAGAGAGGGTGCAGAAGAGATTTACCAGAATGTTGCCTGGTATGGAGGGCATTAGCTATGAGGAGCGGTTGAATAAACTCGGTTTGTTCTCACTGGAACGAAGGAGGTTGAGGGGCGACCTGATAGAGGTCTACAAAATTATGAGGGTCATAGACAGAGTGGATAGTCAGAGGCTTTTCCCCGGGGTAGAGGGGTCAATTACTAGGGGGCATAGGTTTAAGGTGAGAGGGGCAAGGTTTAGAGTAGATGTACGAGGCAAGTTTTGTACGCAGAAGGTAGTGGGTGCCTGGAACTCGCTACCGGAGGAGGCGATGGAAGCAGGGACCATAGTGACATTTAAGGGGCATCTTGACAAATACGTGAATAGGATGGGAATAGAGGGATACGGACCTAGGAAGTGTAGAAGATTGTAGTTTAGTCAGGCAGCATGGTCGGCACGGGCTTGGAGGGCCGAAGGGCCTGTTCCTGTGCTGTACATTTCTTTGTTCTTTGTTCTTTATTACTACTACATTGCCTTAGATAAACATCTGTTTACAGTGTTGCTAGGCTTGTTAACATATCAACTGCACTAGTTCCGTTCACATAGTCACTCTGTCCCTCCCTTAATTGCTCACTTATTCCCACAGTTTAAAATATATGACCAGAATAACCCACAGGATTTATTCTAATTTCTTAGACTTCTCTGATAATTTCATGATACCTCCTTATTTTTTGATAGATGAATCATCATAATTAAAAACACAGTTTCATTTTTCAACCGTTTCCCGCTACCCACTACTTATTTCTAATGTATACACTATTACATTACAGGACGCCTGCAATAACATGAAAATGTACCCCAAAGCTTCATTAAAAATGAAGTCCATGTCAGTCCTTTTCCACAGGTTTCAAATGTCCAATCTTCTTCGTAACTTAAATCCTTGATAATGCATCCAGAATCATGTTTTCTCTCCCTGCCAGATGTATATTTTTAAAACTAAATGGATGTAGTAATAGAACCCAACCAAGCAGCCTGGCCCTCCGATCTCAAAATGTTTCCAGAAATCACGAAGGATTGTGATCCGTACAGATGATTGTCTCTGATGGCTTGTTGGCAACATAAAGTTCAAAATGTTGCAGTGCAAAAAACAAACTCAAAGTTTCCTTCTCAATGGTAGAATGTTCTATTGATGAATATTTAGCTTTCTTGAAAAATATTCTACAGGCTTTTTTCTAACTTCCTGTAATAATACAGCACCAATACCAATATCACTTGCATCAATCGCCAATTTAAACTATTTGGCATAATTTGGTTTCACGGAAATTGGTGTTGTTGTCAACACAGTTTTTCAATTTCTGAATCCATTTTGGCACTCCACTGTCTAATTAACCTTGTTGTTCTTTTTGGAGTTCGGTTAATGGAGCAGCCACGCTGCTAAAGTTCGGCGCTAACTTCCCGTAAAATCCACTCATGCCCAGAAATTGTAGAACCTCCCTCTTTGTTAAAGGCTCGGAAGCTCTGCAGCTGCCTTTACTTTTGCACCTTGTGGGTGCATCTGACCATGCCCAACAGTATGGCCTAAATATGCGACTTGCAATTTTGCAACCTCACCTTCAAGCAGGTTCACCACCAAATTAGCTTCTTGCAAGCGATTGAATTATTCTTTCAGATGCCATAGGTCTTCCCCCCCAGCTGTGCCTGAGTATCACCAAATCATCAATGTATACAGCACAATGACTCAGTCCAGTAATAATCCTATTCATCGGTATCTAGAAAGTTGCTGGTGCATTTTTCATTCCAAACGGCATGACCTTGAATTGATAAAGTCCATTCGGTGTTGCAAAACCCGAAACCTTTGCCCTTTCCAGTAGGGTTACTTGCCAATATTCTTTTAGCAAATTAATTTTTGTAATGAACTTTGACTTTGGGGGCGGCATGGTGACACAATGGTTAGCACTGCCGTCTCACAACTCCAGGGACTTAGGTTCAATTCCAGCCTGGGGTGACTGTCTATGGAGTTTGCACTTTCTCCTTGGGTTTCCTCCTGGTTTCCTCTGGGTGCTCCGGTTTCCTCTCACCTCCCACAGTCCAAAGATGTGCAGGTTAGGTTGATTGGCTATGATAAATTGCCCCTTAGTCCAAAAGGTTAGGTGGGGTACTGGGTTACAGGGCCAGGATGGAGGCGGGGGTTTAAGTAGGGTGCTCCAAGGGCCGGTGCAGACTTGATGGGTCGAATGGCCTCTCTGTGCACTGTAAATTCTATGATCTACCATCACAATAGCTGAACTCCAATCGCTACAACTCAATTCAACGATGCCACTTTGAGCATTACTTCAATTTCTTTTTGCACCTGCGATAGTCTTAGTAGGTCCAACCTATCAGGATAAAAGCAAATTACTGCGGATGCTGGAATCTGAAACCAAAACGAAAATGCTGGAAAATCTCAGCGGGTCTGGCAGCAGATGTAGGGAGAGAAAAGAGCTAATGTTTCGAGTCCAGGTGACCCTTTGTCAAAAGCCCTTTATCAGATCCTTTGTTAGAATGTTGCTTTATTGGAATAGAATTTCTCACATCTACAGCACGATAATTCTTTTTTTCCAATTTATCTCCACAAATAGTTCTATATGACTGCAATATCTCTCTCAACGCACTTACCTTCTTATCTGGAAAGTAACTTAGAATTTAATTCAAATTTTTAAGCACTCCCTCATTATCCAATTAACTTTGAGGAAAGTTGCTTTCAGAGTCTTTTAACTTATCTTCCTTTTCCTGATTCACCACAACTTAAACTTCTTGTTTTGGTTTATCTTCCCTATCAAAATACTTCTTGGGCATCTTTCTGTATCATAACTCTCTGGCTTTTTCTCCTAACTGGAGATCTTACCAGATAGTCCACTTCACTGAGTTTCTTCTCAACTTGGTACGACTCGCTAAACCTGCCTCTTAACAGTTGACCCAATACCAGCAACAAAATTGATACTTTCTCCCCAGCTGCAAAGGTACAAGTCTTTTCTTTCCTATCTGCTTCAGCTTCCATCATTAATATCTCCTGAATTAGTTAATAGTAGTCCTCCCACCTCATGGCCAGATACCAGTTCAAATGGACTAAACTTCATTGAGCCATTAGATGCATCTCTTACGGCTAATAGTAAGAACGGAATTCCTCTATCCCAGTCTTGTGAGTAACCCTGACTATGCCCTGAACATGGTCTTTAGAGTCTGATGCCATCTCTCTAGCATCCCTTGTGATTCCAGATGATACGCTGATGATTTAAACTACTCTAAGCCTGAACAACTACGACATGGATTTTGACCCATGAGCTGATTGTTGTTCTTTTGGTAAACCATATCTAGCAAAACAGCTTGCCAATTCGTTGACAACTTTTTTTGCCATAATATTTCTTAATGGTATGCCTTCTGGGAACCTAGCAGATATATCCATGGGCGGCAAGGTAGCACAGTGTTTAGCACTGTTGCTTCACAGCGCCAGGGTCCCAGGTTCGATTCCCACCTTAGGTCGCTGTCCGTGCATGTTTTCCCCTTGTCTGCGTGGGTTTCCTTCGGGCCCTCTGGTTTCCTCCCACAAGTCCCGAAAGACGTGCTGTTAGGTGAATTGGACATGCTGAATTCTCTCTCCGTGTACCCGAACAGGCACCGGAATGTGGCGACTAGGGTGTTTTCACAGTGACGTCATAATAATAATCTTTTATTGTCACAAGTTTGAAGGTACTGTGAAAAGCCTCTAGTCGCTACATTCCGGTGCCTGTTCGGGTAAGCTGGTACAGGAATTGAACCCGCGCTGCTGACCTTGTTCTGCATTACAAATCAGCTGTCTAGCCCACTGAGCTAAACCATTCATTGCAGTGTTAATGTAAGCCTACTTGTGACAATAAAGATTAATATTTTTATTATTATTATTATATGTTTGTCAACAACTGCTGATTTCCACTTTTTGACTTGGGAAGCAGTCCCACACAATCTACTACGGCCCTCGTTGAAGGTTCGTCAAATGCTGGAACAGGAATTAAAGGTGCAGGTTTTACTGTAGCTTTGGGTTTTCCTATCAATTGACAGTTGTGATGTCCCAGACAACACCTGATTATGTATTTCTGCAACCTAGTCCAATAAAACTGTTTCTATATTTTAGTCTGAGTTTTCTTTATTTCGATATGCCCCCATGATGAAACCACAGGAGCTGTTCACAGAATTTCCATTCATTTCCCAGAGGTATTCCGACCTGATGTATTTCTGCCCATTTACCATCCACTGAACAGGAAAGGGTCTCCACTCTCTCTAAGATAATACCATTCTGGAATACACTGTGCCTCTAATGCTGAGTAAGCTGTCTGACATACTTTCTTTAATTTTTGGTTCACTTTGCTGTTGCTCTATTTACCTCTTTGAGCTAAACACTCCACCTTCATTTTGCTCAAGTCTTGCTTCTTGAACAGCCTTACCAAATATAATATCAGCTCCTTGCCTGATCCCCGAGATTCCTTTTCCTGTTTCAACCTGCGTGCCTGCGATCTTGTTCACACACAAGCAGGAAACAAACCAGGATATTCTAACTGCGGCACTTCTGTGGATTGCTTTTCTGTAGGCTGTAGGGCTGTCAGACTACAGTAGGCATCACTATCAACCTGTGATTCAACTACATCCTTTGTGAAGATAAATTGAACCCCTGCAATCGGCAATTTTTCATTCACTCCTATAGTCATTTCTCCTGACTTGAAGCTACTTTTCAAATTCACTCTGCACAATAGAATTTGCATTGTCTTCCTGAGAATTCCCGAATTCATTCAAAATCCCCTCTGGACTACAGATATCCTCACCCTGCAACATTTAAGGAGTGATTGCCCCATTGATCACCTTTTCCACATCCATCCATCCATCTTGTAAACATGAAAAGGCTTACGCGCACAGATCGTTAAACATATCTGCCACCTGTTGCTCAACGCAACATTGCAGGCTGTGCACACATTTTTGTACCTTCAACCAGCACTGTTACGTGCTTTTCTATTTGAATGAATCCTACTGCCTTATCTTGCTTTAAAGTGTCCGATTTCCCAGTTCCTTTCTTACATCCTACCAGACCAATAGGTTTGCCCACTAATCACCAGCACACTGACTTTGTGTGGCCTATTTTACTGCAATCAAAATCCCTTCCACCCTCAACACCTTCCCTCATAGCATGAGGTGAAATCTCCTGAGAACTTCTAGCTGTCTCTCTCTTCCATGACCTCCGATCTTCTTCATGCCTTCTCAATTTCTACGTTTCTCAGATCCAAGAGGCTGTTGGAAAAAAAGATTTTTGATCGATGGACCAGCTCATATTTATCTGCTAACAATTTAGCCTGCTGAGCAGTCTTAACCCTTTGTTCGTCCACATGAGCTTTTATGACTGAAGGCAAGAAATGTTTTAATTCTTCCAAAATAATTACTTTGCGAAGGGTTTCAAAGGTTCCCTCGATTTTTAACGCCCATATGCACCTATCAAAATGACCTTGTTGAACTCTTTCAAATTTAATAAAAGTTTGTCCAGGCTGTTTTCTTATATTTTGAAACTTTTGCCTGAATGCCTCTGGTATTAATTTATATGAGCTCAGGACAGCTTTCTTCACTGCATAATTTTCCACAGATATTTCTTCTGACTGAAATGCATTTATCTCACTAGCCCTACCTGCTAATCTACTCTGTAAAAGTCGTGTGTGTGGTGACATACATCACTGTAAGTACACAAAGGGTTAATGTACATACACTACACCTAGCTAGACACTAGAGGGAGCACCAGAGACATGACACACAGACAGTCAACCAATAGGTCAGTAAGTTAGAACATGACCAATGGGCAGTCACGATACACACAGAGGTGACACTACCACAGAGGGGCATTACACCAACCCATATAAAAGGACACATCACACATGCTCAGTCTCTTTCCAGTGGAGACACTCAGTGAGTACAGACACAGGGTTGATTGAACATCACTCCCACCACGTGGATTGTAGCAGACTGGTTCATCAGTCTGAGTAGCTATAGAAGGATTAACAGTATCGTCGAATCCATGTAGGAGAATTGTTAATAGTTCAATAAACGTGTTGAAGCGATCTCCAAGTCTGAACCTTCCTTTGTCATAGTGCATATCAAGGAAGCAGCTTATGCTATGTCGAGAGCATAACAAAACAGTATGCAGATTTATTTTGGCCATTTCACCTGTTTAGTTATTTCCGCAATTGAATTTAAAATGTTTTGACATCTTTTTCTTCAAACTTTGGAAGAGTCTGTACAAAATTAAACATCTCCCAATTGGGTTCTATTCTAGAAATAAGTCCTTCCCCTCCTTTAGTTGTCAGCTTTCTAAGCTGAAATTCTCACTCTCTCCTTTTCTCTTTCTTCCTTCTCTCACCTTGCCATTTCCAATTCCCTTCCTTCTTTCTTCTCATTGCCTTGCCTTTTCTCACCCGATTTTCTGCCGTGCTCTTTGAAACGCCTGTTCCCTTTCCCATTCCTCAAATTCAAGGATTTTCATTTGCAATAAGATTTGAGCCCCTTCCAATGACCCACCCCTTGGGAGGACGCGGTCTCTCGGGTAATTGCTGTGCTACATCATCTGTTTTCATTGCCCCTTCAGGGAATCCCAGTTGTAACTTATCAGCCAATTGCTTCAATTAAACTTCAGTTGCCCTTTGTAAATCCTGCAAGGTGATGTTTTCTCCTCCCAGACAAGTCTTGGTGATTGCCAAAGCCATTTTACAATCACCCACTTTAAAATCTCACAATACCATTCCTGGTTCAATTCTCTACTCACTATGGTTGCTTTTAAATTCACCAATTCCAAGCCAATTAAGGAATCATTATTTTATTATCCTGCAAAGAGAGCCGAGTTTTGTTAAGGGCACAGTTAATGATAAATACCAAGTTGTTCAGGCACGGGTGTCTGTAATGGTGGGGCTTCCAGGCAGGGGTTTCTATAAATGAGGGAGGCTACCAGGATGGGATCTCAGTAATGAAGGGCCGGGGTGGGGGGTCTCTCTTATGGGGAGGGTCTCTCTTATGGGGGAGCTTCCAGGCACTACAATGGGAGCTTGCAGGAAAGGGTCTTTGTAATGGGGGTGTCTCTGGTGGGGTGGGGTGGGGGGGGGGCTCTCTTTGGGGGGGCTCTCTTATGCAGGAGGTCTCTGGTGGGTGGGTGGGGGGGGGGGGCTCTCTTATGGGGGGGTTTCTGATGGAGGTCTCGCTGATGTTTTTTTTTGTAATGGAGTCTCTGGTGGGGGTGGGGGGTCGTGGGGGAGTCGGACACTCTCATACTGTGGGAAGAGGGTGACTTAGAAAATCCCGTGTTGGGGGGGGGATTGTGTTGCGGGGTACTGTGGAGAGGGGGGTAGGTCCAGTCGCTGGACCATGCTATCTGGCTACCCGATGAATTCATGCGGAATAAATTTGCATAGCAAGGGTCAGTGAATCACATCTAATTTGTTTTGACAAATTGAGAAAGGAATCCCTTTGGTGAAGTGAGTGGAAAATGCATTCGACAGAAAGCTCTGTATTTATCATATAATAACAAACATAGCTTTCTAATATCAATATTTAAATTCAAATTTCCTCCCTGAAGCTGGGAGGATCAAGAATCTGAGTTCAAGTAATTCTGGAACTTATTAACCTTACAATGTTTAACCTCAAACTTGCAACACAGAAACTCTGCCCATTCAGCCCAACTAGCCGATCCTGGTGTTTGTGGATAAGGAGAAATTCTGTCCTTTGTTTCCATGCCCTGCTACAAACTCTCTTCCTTAACTACCGATTCCATCCCTCTGCCTGGCAAATATCAGAAGCAAAAGCCGACCACTCACAGCCTTGGTGTTGTATTTGACCATGTGATGGGATTCCAACTATCAGCCGCACCTTGTACTTGTATTGGTAACAATATCTGCCTCAGTTTACCTGCTGCTGAAACCTCCATCATACCTCTCGGCTTTACTTTTCCAATGCTCCCCGGACAATGCCCCATTTTTCACCCCACATAAACCATCAGAGATTCTGCTGCCCAAATCCAAACTCACACCAAGTTCCCATTTACTTATAGCCCCTGTGCTTGCTGACTAACACAGCAGCATAGAATCCCTACAGTGCAGAAGGAAGCCATTCGGCCCACCAAATCTGCAACGACCCTACGTAAGCCCACTCCCTGGTTCTATCCCAATAACCCCACCCAACCTTTGGGCATTAAGGGGAAATTTAGCACGGCCAATCCACCTAACCTGCACATCTTTGGACTGTGGGAGCAAACCGGAGCACCCGGAGGAAACCCACAAACACACGGGGAGAAAATGCAAACACCACACAGTCATCCAAGGTCGGAATTGAACCCGGGTCCCTGCCGCTGTGAAGCAACAGTGCTAACCACTATGCCACCGTGACATCCTGGTTCATGGTTTGGTGACAAATTGATTTCCAAATTCTCGTTAATGTTTTCAAATTCCTCCATGGCCTCACTCCACCGCCCTATCTCTGTGACATCCTCTCTGTTGTTGTATGGTTGTCTTGGAGGGCACTGGGTGTCTTACTCTTTCTTGTAGGAGATCTGGCTAGAGGCATAGATCTTCCCTTAAAAGCATTAATATTTACACACCTAACTATAGTTAAGATCAGGAAAGAGCTACTGCTCCTCTCTTAGCTTCTTGTCATTCTCCTTTCTCTGAGTGATGTCATTATGACGTAGCTCCTTATGCACATGTTCAACAGTTATTATTAGAATAGTGTTAAGAGTTAATCCCTTCCTCTATATCCCCCAGCCTTCCAACGTTCAATATTTGCATTCCTCTAATTCTGACATCTTGTGGATATCCAATTTTAATCAGTCTACCATTGGCAGCCATGCCTTCAGCTGCCTAAGTTCTATGACTTGGATGCCTAAAGCTCTCTGTCTCTCTACCTACCTTCCCTCCTTTAAGATATTCTTTAAAACCTTCTGTTGTAATCTGAACAAAGAACAAAGAAAAGTACAGCGCAGGAACAGGCCATTCGGCCCTCCAAACCCATGCCGACCATGCTGCCCGACTAAACTACAATCTTCTACACTTCCTGGGTCCGTATCCCTCTATTCTCATCCTATTCGTGTATTTGTCAAGATGCCCCTTAAATGTCCCTATCGTCCCTGCTTCCACCACCTCCTCCGGCAGCGAGTTTCAGGCACCCACTACCATCTGTGGAAAAAACTTGCCTCGTACATCTCCTCTAAACCTTGCTCCTCGCATCTTAAACCTTTGCCCCCTAGTAATTGATCCCTCTACCCTGGGGAAAAGCCTCTGACTATCCACTCTGTCTATGCCCCTCATAATTTTGTAGATTTCTATCAGGTCGCTCCTCAATCTCCGTTGTTCCAGTGAGAACAAACCGAGTTTATTCAACCGCTCCTCATAGCTAATGCCCTCCATACCAGGCAACATTCTGGTAAATCTCTTCTGCACCCTCTCCAAAGCCTCCACATCCTTCTGGTAGTGTGGCGACCAGAATTGAACACTATACTCCAAGTGTGGTCTAACTAAGGTTCTATACAGCTGCAACATGACTTGCCAATTCTTATACTCAATGCCCCGGCCAATGAAGGCAAGCACGCCGTATGCCTTCTTGACTACCTTCTCCACCTGTGTTGCCCCTTTCAGTGACCTGTGGACCTGTACACCTAGATCTCTCTGACTTTCAATACTCTTGAAGTTTCTACCATTCACTGTATATTTCCTCCCTGCATTAGACCTTCCAAAATGCATTACCTCTGCAACCTGCCTTTAAGGGATATCAACGCAGCAGAACCAGAAGGAAATGTGTCATGTGATCCAGTCTCAGTTTCACTTTTTGCATTGAGCAGAACACTCGCACAACAGCTCTGATGCCTTCAAGCTTTATACCCGATGCACAACTCTTCTCATGTGCCAAGTCTTACTAAATGAGCCCACAGCGTGTTCGCGCAATCCCTTGTGAGCGATTGGTGCCTTCATATTGTTAGAACAACACAGCATAGAGCTCAGCGGTGGTCAAACAGCCTGGTAACAAGATTAAGTACAAGTACAATCTGCTGAACAGCCTTAGATCATGTTGCAGGGCCATCAGAAGATTCTTGACATTTTGATCAGATGACATTGAGGTCTCAGCAGTGGAGAGTGTTGAGAATGCAGCAGGGTAATTGTGAAGAAAAGCTTTGAAGTCACGGGCGAGGATAGAGCTAAAACAATGAGCTGGTAAGCGTGTGGATCCCTCTTGGTGAGATTTCAGTGCCTAGCCTGTCACAGGAACATAGGAATAGAAGGAGCACATTCAGTCCCTCAAGCCTATCCCACCATTCAATGAGATCATGGCTGATCTGTGACTCAACTCCATATACCTGCCTTTGAACCACAACCTTTGATCTCTTTGCTTGACAAAAATTCTCAGATTGAAAATTAACAACGGATCTAGCATCAATTGCCTATCGTGGGAGAGCTCCAAACCTCTCCCACCATTTGAGTGATGAAGTGTTTCCTAACATCTCTCCTGAACAGTCTGGCCCTAATTTTTAGACTATGCCCCCTAGTTTTAGAATCTCCAACCAAATTACCTTTGTCTACCCTGTCTTTTCATGTTAATATCTTGAAGACTTCGATCAGATCACCCCATAACATCCTAAATTCTAAAACAGCCTGATTTGTGTAATCTCTCCTCATAACTTAGCCCTTGAAGTCCAGGTGTGATTCTTGTAAATCTACTTTGCACTCCCTCCCAAGGCCAAAGCCTCCTTCGCGGGTAACGGGCGGGATTCTCCGCCCCGCCACATTTCTGCCCCGACCCGCCGGCAGGATTCTCCATTACGCCAGCCGGTCAATGGGGTTTCCCATTGTGGGGCAGCCCCGCGCGGTCGGGAAACCCCCAGGCAACGGCAAAACGGACAATCCCGCCGGCGAAGAATCCAGCCCGTGATGTCCGCTGCTCACAGTCACTCCAAGTGGGGTCTAACCAGGCTTTTGCAAAGCTGCAGCATATCACCTGTGCTCTTATATCCAGTCCTGGTGATGTAAAATCCAGCATTCTATTTGCCTTCTTGATTCCTTTCTTGGCATTTTAAGGCTATGATATAGGAGCAGAATTAGGCCACTCGACCCATCGAGTCAGTTCTGCTATTCGATCATGGCTGATGTTTCTCATCCCCATTCTCCTTCCTTCTCCCCATAACCCCTGATTCACTTTTAAAGAACTATGTACCTGAGCCCCCGGGTCTCTTTGGACATTCGCTGAATTTAGCTTCATACCATCTAGAACGTACCCTGGTCTATCCTTTTTTTGGTCCAAAATGTCACACTTGCTGACATTGAAATATGCATCTGCCAAAGTTCTGCCCGCTCACCTAGTGTGTAAATACCCCTTTTGTAATTGTTATGCCGTCATCTGCACTGTCTACAATGCCACCCAACTTTTGTGCCATTTTGTGTCAGTTCAGTGATTGGGACAGAACATTGAGAGGGCCAGCACCGGGTTAGCCCAGGATGGCCAGGGTGTGGGCCCGATCGACAGTGAGCAAGGGAGAGTCAAACAAAGAAATAGCCAAAAACCACAATGAAAAGCAAACCAGAGAAGGTTGCTTGGGGAGCTGCGGAACGACAAATTTTAAAAAAAGCAAAGACACCATTACTCTGCGGTGAGGTCCCACCACAAACCTCATCCTGGGCAGAGCAGCGGGAAAGTCGAAGAAAGTGACTACAGCGACACCCATCGCAGGAGCAAGAGGAGAAGGAGGGTGCTATAACCCGCACGAGGCCTACGGGGTTGGAGCAATCAGTGTCCCCATCAGTCTTGCCGAGTATGAGCTCCCCCAATAAGGGGGCGAGTAGCCTGAGGACATTGATGATTGAGCTCTATATGAAGTCGGCGAGATAAATAATAATAATAACCTTTTATTGTTACAAGCATGAAGTTACTGTGAAAAGCCCCTAGTCGCCACATTCCAGTGCCTGTTCAGGTAAGCTGGTTGGGGAATTGAACCGGTGCTGCTGGCCTTGTTCTGCATCACAAACCAGCTGTCTCGCCCACTGAGCTATGGAACCGACAGAGCAGACCCGGCTGGGATCTGATGTCTTTTATAAATATAATTGCTCTGCAATAAAGCTCGTTTTCTTTCTGCCAACTCGGTTTGGATTCGTTTGCGGCCTACAAAAGAAGGTCAAAGGGTCATTGTCAGAATGTCAACAAACTTCCCCGGTTTGAATTGGGATGGAGCTGACCCCTGTCTGAATTTAAAATGCTGAAACAGTGCACAGAGCTTGAAGTTTCTTATTTCAGGTGTGTCTGAACCAGACAAGAAAACCATCAAAATTCAGCAATTGAGAATGAAAGGCTACACAGACTGAACACATCAGGATTAGCAGACAAGCTAAAAGATTGCCAACAGATATGGACCACGTTGGAAGAATTTAAATTTCCATATTCATTCACTTGAGATCAATGGCCAGATTTTCCGATTCTTGATGCTAAGTGCGGAAGATTGTGGTGTTTTATGTGGAAAGAATTGGCGGCGCCCCCTCTCCGATCCTGCGACCGGTGGGGGGATAGCAGCCACGTCACTTAAAACTCCCGGCCTCCACAAAATAAATGGTCGGAGAATGGCCGGGTCCGTGGCCGCGCACGGCGATGACCTGCAGTGGTCGCGCCGTAAAACCTGGCACAGCCGTGCGTGGACCCGCCCTGCAAGATAGTGCCCCCCGGCCAACCCCTGGCCACCTCCCACCAGTCCCCCCAGCCCTCGGAGGAGCCCCCCCCCCCTCACCCCCCCCCTCACCCCCCCCCCCCCTCATCCCCCGCCCAGCAGCATGTCTCCGGGACACAGTCCCTCAGCCGTCACGCCGGGTTCCCGCACGGCTGAGGGCACACGTCCACCGCGCGGTCAGGAACACGGCCCATCGGGGGCGGAGCATCAGGGGAGGGCCTTCTGGTGACGCGCTGAGGCCATGCCAATGGCGTGCGGCGCGAGGGTGCCATTTCGGAGGGGGCGGGCATTCGAAACCTGCGCAAAACAGGCGCCGCACCCTATTTTGGCGGCAAAAAGGATTCGCCGCCCGATCGTCGATTATGAAATCTGTATCGGGGAATGGAGAATCTCACCCCTTGTCGTTTTGACAGCAGCCTACAGCATTCATGGAGCACTTCATCAGCAAAACGTATTGCATCAAAGAGCTATTAAGGATAGGTGTAAGTAGGAAGCAATCCTTGCAGGACAACACAGTTTACCAGATTTCCAGTAATTCCAGCAATTCAGCAGGAAAGGCTATTGGTAGCGGCAGTGCAATCACTTTCAAAGTCAGGGTCACGATGTATGGGTGGGTCCTGGATGGGTATCGGGAGGGTCGTGGGGCCACTGGTCACGGCATTCCTGATTGCGGAAGGAATTGCCAAACTGGCGGGACCAGATTTTTAAAATGCCTGCCGTTCCGCGCATGCATGTCCCGTAAGACCATAAAACATTAAAGCAGAATTAGGCCACTCGGCCCATCGAGTCCGCTCCGCCATTCAATCATGGCTGATATTTTTCTCATCCCCATTCTCCTGCCTTTTCCCCATAACCCCTGATCCCCTTATTAATCAGGAACCTATCTATCTCTCTCTCTTAAAGACACTCAGTGATTTGGCCTCCACAGCCTTCTGCAGCAAAGTGTTCTACAGATTCACCACCCACTGGCTGAAGAAATTCCTCCTCATCTCTGTTTTAAAGGATCGTCCCTTTAGTCTGAGATTGTGTCCTCTGGTTCTAGTTTTTCCTACAAGTGGAAACATCCTCTCCACGTCCACTCTATCCAGGCCTCGCAGTATCCTGTAAGTTTCAATAAGATCCCCCCTCATCCTTCTAAACTCCAACGAGTACAGGCCCAGAGTTCTCAACCATTCCTCATACAACAAGCACTTCATTCCAGGGATTATTCTTGTGAATGTCCTCTGGACCCATTCCAAGGCCAGCATGTCCTTCCTTAGATACGGGGCCCAAAACGGCTCACAATACTCCAAATGGCGTCTGACCAGAGCCTTATACAGCGTCAGATGTACATCTCTAGTCTTCCGTCCCCTCCGCAGTGCGCGGTCCCGGAGCCCAGCGACGTTGACCCAGGGGCAGATTTTTTTTAAAAAATTGATGGAGTCTTCTCTCCAGATGCGGCAGCAGAGAGCAGGTACACTGATGTCACCTGCTCTGGGTGCGAGAGAGATTCCTCCATTTTGCGGCTGCCAGCAGTGCTGGTGTGAGCTCCAGGGTCTCTGGTGACCAACCCACGAAGAAGAAGCTGAAACAGGAACACAGCAGCATGAAGATGAGTATTTGAGTTGTGGGGTTATAATAATGATAATAATAATCTTTATTAGTGTCACAAGTAATTTACATTAACACTGCAGTGAAGCTACTGTGAAAATCCCCTTGTCGCCACACGGTGCCTGTTCGGGTACACAGGAAGAGTTCAGAATGTCCATATTACCGAACAGCATGTCTTTCAGGACTTATGGGAGGAACCCGGAGCACCCGGAGGAAACCCACGCAGACAAGGGGAGCACGTGCAGACTCCGCACAGACAGTGATCCAAGTTGGGAATCGAACCTGGGTCCCTGGCTCTGTGAAGCGACAGTTGTGCCAGTGCAAATCAGGATGCAAAGCCCATGTGTGTTATATGCAGGGAAGTACTGGCAAATGAAAGATTAAACCTCCCAAAACTTTAATGACGAGTTTGAGGACAAACCTCTTGATTTTTTTCAATGGATGCAGTGAGATTTTGAATCATCAGCTGAAGTGCTTAGCAGAAATGTGAGATTGAATAACCAAGCAAGTGAGATCGTGAGGATGAAAAAGGCTCATCTGTCACATTAAAGGTAAGTGAAAATGGTGATCTGTTGGTAAAAATGGATCTGGGCGGACTTCCGGTGGCGACGATGGAGTGAACGGTCGCACATTTGGCAGCTCCTGCTCATGGTGGTCTTTGTGTGGCTTTTAAGCGGATTGTTGCAGGAAATTTGTAGAGAAAGGGTGTAGAAGCAGGAACAGACGAAAGGGACCCCCGGTTTATGGAGCTGCGGCCCAGAATCATCGGAAAAGAACGAACCAGGCGGCGGTTGCGAGTGAGGAGCAGACAACGCGAGTGGAGATGGCGGACGAACAGGGTCGGACGGACCCAGTCAGCTCAGTGGTCCATGGACAAGTTGGTCAGCTTCTTAAATGAGAAGTTCACCCAACAGCGGAAGGAGTGTGCGGAGGACTTGGCCCGGGCCGTGGACTAGATCAAGGAGGTGGTTGACCGCGTGGAGACGAGACTGGCAGCCCAGGGTCAGGCGATCTAGCGGGTAGAGGAGCTGGTGGGGGAGCAGGAGGAACAATCCATCTCGATGGCAGCAGAGATTGGGATGCTGCATGACCAACAGAAGAGGCTGCTGGAGAAAGTGGAGGACCTGGAAAACCGTTCTCGGAGGCAGAACATTCGGATTGTGGGTCTGCCAGAGGGAATCGAAGGACCGGACGCTGGTGCGTATGTGGGGAAGATGTTGGAGAAGCTGCTTGGGGAAGGTGCGTTGGAGGTGGATCAGGCCCACAGGGCACTGATGCGCAAGCCCCAGGGGGGTGAGCCGCTGAGGGCGACGGTGGTGCGATTGCATCGTTTCCTGGACAAGGAACGCATTATGAGGTGGGCCAGGCAGACGAGGCGATGTACGTGGGAGGATGTGGAGATCCGGATGTATCAAGACCTGTGGGTAGAGCTCACAAAAAGTAGGGCGAGCTTTAATAAGGTCAAGTCGGCCCTGTACAAAAAGGGCATAAAATACTGCACCTTGCCCGGCTATGGTTAGCCTATGGGGACCGGGAGTGGTACTTTGGCTCGTCGGAGGAGGCAGAGGACTTCATGAAGGAGAATATACTGACAGGAGAAGGAGGATCGTGAGCTTGGACTGAGGAGAATTGAACTATGTTTTGTAAAACTTTGGGTCTGTGTCGTTTGGACTTATTTCGGGGGCTTTGCTTGTTTCTTGCTGGGTTTTTCGGTTTGGTTTGGGGTTAGGCTGATATATAGTAATTTGTAAAGGGAGGAGGGGTGGGCCTTTGCGCTCGGACCTTGGGAGGGATTGTTTGTTTGTTTTTGCTTCTTGCCTTTGTTTTGACTGTTTGCACTAAGAGTGGGGGGGGGAGGGGAACCAGTGGGGGGTAAGATGGTAGGCGCCATGGGCGGGGGCTGCCGTGCTAGCTGGGAGGGCTAGGGAAGCAAAGTGGGGGGTGAGCTGAAGACTGATATGAGGGGAGAGGGGTGTTGGGTGGAGGGGGAACTAGACTGCTGACTGGGAGGGGACTTTCAAAATGAGGAGGAGGAGGGTTGATGACGGTGGTTGCCCGAGGGCGGGCCAAGGGAGGTGCGGGAACATGGACCGAAGATTGGCCTAGGAGAGGTTATGGTTGATTGGCAGGGGGGCTGGTCATGTGGAATGTTCGGGGACTGAATGGGCCAGTCAAAAGGGCCCGTGTGTTCGGGCATTTGAGGCAACTGAAGGCGGACATGGCCATGTTGCAGGAGACACATCTGAAGGTGGTGGATCAGATTAGGTTGAGGAAGGGATGGGTTGGGCAGGTGATTCATTCGGGATTAGACTTTAAAACGAGAGGGGTGGCAATCCTGGTCAATAAACAGGTGGCGGTCGAGGTGGGGAAGATAGAAGCGGACCCGGGGGGTCCGCTTCTTCAACAAGATATGTTGGGTGTGGTATTTGTGGTATTTCGCTCGGAGGTGGCAGTCTTTCATCGACTTCTTTAAGGAAAATGAAATGGTCCCCAAATCTCTCAATCCCTGCCCGCTGCCGCCTCCTAAAGCCCCGATACACCCCCCCCCACCCTGGAGCGAACCAGTGATTGTCACAGATCAGTGACCACACCGACGCCCCCTCCAGTCTCATATGCTGCCCCCATTGCCCCCACACTCTCAGGGCTGCCACTACCATTGGGTTTGTGGAGTACCGAGCCGGCGAGAACGGCACCGTCAACAGAGCCTCCAGACTCGTGCCCTTACACGATGCCGCCTCTACCCGCTCCCACACCGACCCCTCCCCCACTACCCACTTCCTAACCATCAAAATATTAGCCGCCCAGTAGTAATTAATAAAGTTCGGCAGGGCCAAGTCTCCCTCCCCGCCCCCTTGCTCAAGAAGGACCTTCTTCTCCCTCGGGGCTTTCCAAGCCCAAATAAAACCCCAGGGATTGAGAGATTTGGGGACCATTTCATTGAGGAGGGTTTCCTGAGCCTGGAGGAGTTGAGGAGGAGTTTGTTACTGGGTGGGAACGGGTTTCGGTACCTGCAGGTACGGGACTTTGTCCGGAGGCCGGTTCCAAGCTTCCCTCACCTCCCTCTAAGGGGATTACAGATAAGGTGATGTCAAAAACAGTGATTGGGGAGGGGAGGCTCTCGGGAATATATAAGGGATTGATGGAGTGGGAAGGGTTCCCAATCGGGGAGGTGAAGTGGAAGTGAGAAGACGAGTTGGCGGGGGAGGAGTTGGAAGTTGGGCTATGGGAGAAGGCCCTGTGAAGAGTCAATTCATCCTCGTTGTGTGCGAGGCCTAGCCTTATCCAAGGTGGTCCGCAGGACTCATAGGACTGTGACCTGGATGAGTAGG
The DNA here is from genome assembly GCF_047496885.1 of Scyliorhinus torazame. Lineage (NCBI taxonomy): Eukaryota > Metazoa > Chordata > Chondrichthyes > Carcharhiniformes > Scyliorhinidae > Scyliorhinus > Scyliorhinus torazame. The sequence goes on from NC_092707.1 coordinate 400,712,089, forward strand.
TTTTTTGAGGAGGTGGCGGACAGGTGTGGGAGGTGAATCATGTACATATATTTTGGGCGTGTCCAAAGCTGAGGGGATTCTGGCAGGGATTCGCAGATGTCAGGTCAGAGGTCCTGGAAGGGAGGGTTACTCCGAGTCCAGAGGTGGCAATATTTGGAGTGTCGGAAGATCCGGGAGCCCGGGGGGGGTGAAAGGCTGACGTTGTGGCCTTTGCCTCCCTGGTGGCCCGGAGACAGATTTTGCTGGGATGGAGGGACTCGGAGCCTCCAAAGTCGGGGATGTGGGTTAGTGACATGGCAGAGTTTCTCAGGCTAGAGAAGATTACGTTCGCCTTCAGGGGTTCAATCCAGGGGTTCGCTCGGAGGTGGCAGCCGTTCATCGACTTCTTTAAGGAAAACTGACCGTCAACAGAAGGGGGTGTGTGATGGGGGGGGGAAAGGGGAGGCATGGAAGTGGAGAATAAGGGCAGGGAATCTAATATATGGGTAGCTAGGAGTTAGGGCGGGGGAAAGTTGGGTATGTTACTGTGGGGTTTTTGTGTGTGTCGGACCGTTCTGTTATTTAGAATGTTAATATGTTAAATGTTAAAATTATAAATGCCTCAATAAAATGTTTCCTAAAAAAAAATGTATCTGGGTAAAAAAAGTTTGGAAAAGTCTGCACTCGAACAAAGGTTGATACATTGTGCTGTGCACTGGTCCACACAGACCATTCACAGTATGTACCTTCCAGCAATAAGAATAATCATCCAATATCCCATCAGAAACATATATCGATGAGGTGACTGACAAACCACAAAACGAGAAAGGTGTGCACAGCGAGGTGATGAACGGTGTAAACATGTTTCACACCATCAATCTCATTGAAAACATAAATGCCATCACACCTTCCAAAGCGTTTGCCAAGATTCGCATGATCTCATCCAAGAAAGTTGATAACTATTCATTTTTGGCTGAGATTGAGGCAGGGACAAGTGCTAACATACTACCTCTGCGAATTCTGAAAGACATGTACTCACACACATGGAGGACCATGGTGAAACTTACTACTGTGAAACTTTCAGAGTGCAACAGTTCACTAATTCCATGTGCAGGATCCATAGTCCTGGAGTGCAAGGACAATCAATACTCCTGGACGACACAGATAGAAACTAAAGGGCTAGTAACAATCCATGGAATCAGTCAGACACTACAAGGAAGATAAACCTCAGAAACTATTCCTGTCATCTAAGTTAATGCTGAATATTCTGAGATTGTGATATCCAGAATGATTTGACACAATTGGCCGTTTCAAGGGAGCTGCAACATTACAAAGAACAAAGAGAACAAAAAGAAAAATTACAGCACAGGAACAGGCCCTTCGGCCCTCCAAGCCTGCGCCGATCCAGATCCTCTATCTAAAACTGTCGCCTATTTTCTAAGGACCTGTATCCCTCCGCTCCCTGCCCATAAAGAATAAAGAAAAACAAAAAATTACACTTGCAGGAGAATGCAAGTCTGTCAATTGATCCACCCCAAGTGTGCGGAGTCCACTTACAAGATAAATAGAATGTCTAACTGGAGAAGAGGAAGAAAGATGGGATCATTGGAAAAATAGGAGAGAACACAGACTGGTGCAGATCAATTACATATGTCATAAAGAAGGGTGGATCATTGAGAGTATGCCTAGATCCACGGCATTTAAATGCATCTTTGAAATGTTGTCCTTACAAAATACCCACATTAAAAGAGATAAATCTGAGATTTGCAAGTAAAAAACTCTTGTCAAAGCTTGATGCCAAGCCAGAGTCAGTGCATCTCGCGGAGAACCTCCAAAAGCTTGCTACATTTTTGTTCCGCATTTGAACGATATTGCTTTCAATGACTGCCTTTCGGGCTCTCTGTTTGCCAGGATCTCTTTCAAGCTCAGGTGGACTGCATTACATGCGCTGTGACAGGATGCATCTTGTGTTGCAGATGACATTGTTGCTGTGGGTAGAACAAACAAGAACGTGAACATAATCTGCACTTATTTTTGCAAGCGGCGCGCAGTGAAGGATTGGCGTTCAATAGTCTGAAGTGCAACATTAACGGGCAGCAGATCGATTTCTTCAGTTCTATTTATTCCAATGCTGCCATCTGTTCCAATCCAAGTGAAATAAAGGAAATTAAGCTATGCCAAGTCCACAAGATAGCGACGGTCTTTGATGATGTCTCGGTCTCTTTCATTTCTTGTCTCCATGCACCTCAATTTCACCCATCTTCATCGGTAAAGGAATTGTTGAGAAAGGATGTGCCTCACCAACAACTCTACAAATCACTGAAGCGGGCATTATCAAAAGCTTGGACATAGCAATTTTACAATCATATGGTGACAAGTACCCTGGAGAATGATATCTCACAGAAAGGTCTGGGGTATGCCTTCTGTGGTGTTCTTTGTGTTTCTTATGCTCAGGATGGATGCCGTAATGTTCACAAAGACCACACAAGCTAAGTTCAATAACAAAGCTAACATTTATTACACTATTTAATATACAGCTCAACCACTTACTCCTATAGCAAGCAATACTCTATTAAACTACAATCGACACAATATTAATACTTGTCTCTGCACTGTCTTAAACTGTACTCTGCTCTCTACACTCTCTCCCACTCTCTCCTACATTCTCCCAGAAGCCTGAGAGTCAGTTCTTTTTATAGGTCTGTTCCCAGCTCCATCTAGTGGTCAATTATGACATTAAATTAACCTTTTATATACTAGACATTCTACATAATGAAATTTTCTTCAAAATCTCTGTCTCTTACACAATCCAACTCCTCCAACATTGAGTGGGAAACAATGCTGTGCAGGTTGGGTGGATTGGTCATGGTAAATTGCCCCTTCATTTTCAACGATGTGCAGGTTAGGTCTCGGGTTTAGGGAGATAGGGCAGGGTGGCTGGGAGGGTGAAGATCACCTGATCAGCCTGGCCCACCCACCAACAGTACCCGACTTCTCACCCTCAACACGACCTCTGAGGAGATGTCAGAGGAGGACAGAAAAGAGGTGGGCAGCACGGTAGCATTGTGGATAGCACAGTTGCTTCACAGCTCCAGGGTCCCAGATTCGATTCAGGCTTGGGTCACTGTCTGTGCGGAGTCTGCACGTTCTCCCCGTGTGTGCGTGGGTTTCCTCCGGGTGCTCCCGTTTCCTCCCACAGTCCAAAGATGTGCAGGTTAGGTGGATTGGCCACGATAAATTGCCCTTAGGGTTGGGTGGGGTTACTTGGTTATGGGGACAGGGTGGAGGTGTTGACCTTGGGTAGGGTGCTCTTTCCAAGAGCCAGTGCAGACTCGATGGGCTGAATGGCCTCCTTCTGAACTGTAAATTCTATGATTCTATGATTGTAAGTATCACGGCTATCACCCACACCATCCACCAATACAGAGACGCACGCCTCGATGGGCATTCATAGCAGACAGGCTTCTGCGTCACCCTCTGGTCAGCATCACACAGCTTCTGATGTACATCAGGTGGAAGCAGGAATGTTCCAGGGATTGGAAATCTGGTCTGCTCGACCCCAGGTCTCAAGTGCTCCAGCCAGGTGCCATGCCTCAGGACATGTTCACCCCTCAGCTGCTTGAGGTGTGAAGGCAGAGCCGTGAATACCAGGAGGGATTGTCAGAGACCCTCCTGTGACTGCAAGGCCGAATGAATGAGTCCCAAAGCCTCCTGCCACAGGAGATGTTGTCGGTGATGTTGCCGGTCCAACACTGCAAGGGTGGCGTCTGCAGTGGAAAACCTGGGGCTTGAGGTCACATCCATGGCGGGAGATGTCCGAAGCATGGCTCAATCCCAGAGGACCATGGCTGTGGGCTTCAACAGCATGGTGTAAGCACTGGTGGGCCTCCAGGGCTAGCCGGGCCAGATGAAGTTGAGGCTTCTGGAGCTCACTCCAGCTGCCCCTCCTTCCTGTACAGTAACCCAGGGGCTCACGGGCACCGAGCAGGAGAGGGATCCACTGGAGCACACTCTGGTCACTTTCATCCAGGAGATGGAGAGTGTCCAGTCAATGTCAATTGACCCTTCCAGAGACCGGCGCACCTCAAGCACAATGGGCAGAACAGGCTGATGCTACAACACCCAGTGCCACCTGAAAGTAAGCCGGGGTCCTCCAGGTCCCGGCTCTCCGGCCCCCGCCAAGAGCATCTCAGGCAACAGGGCGTGGCAGGCAGCAGGCCACCTCCACCTCTGATGTGCAACCTGGGAATACAACTGGATCTAGTGGGAGGACCTGGAAGGCTAAGGAGTTGAAGGGTCACAGGGTAGGCCTGGGCGAGGTTAGGCTCTAGTAGTTGGTGCTTGTCACATTTTGATATGCCACAAAATTAAATGTTATCATTGCTCATCACTTTAAAGCCTCAGAATCCTTTTTTAAAAAAATAATTTTTATTAAAGGTTTTCATAAAATATCAATAACAAAATGAGAAAGAAAAAAGAACCCAACAGGGTTAAGTACAAAACACAATCTAGAAAAGCAACCCCCCAAACCCCTCCCCCCCGTACATAAATAATAAATTAACATTAACACCCCGACTTAACACAACAGGTGTATACACCCCCTCAGACCCTCCAGTGTAAATAACATAAACAAAAATAAAGTAACCCCCCCCCCCCCCCCCGAGCTGCTGCTGCCATTGACCAATGTCTATCGTTCGACCAGAAAGTCTAAGAACGGTTGCCACCGCCTAAAGAACCCTTGTACCGACCCTCTCAAGGCGAATTTCACCCTCTCCAATTTAATGAACCCTGCCATATCGCTGATCCAGGATTCCATGCTTGGGGGCCTCGTATCTTTCCACTGAAGGAGAATCCATCGCCGGGCTACCAGGGACGCAAAGGCCAGAATTCCAGCCTCTTTCACCTCCTGCACTCCCGGCTCCTCTGCCGCCCCAAATATTGCGAGCCTCCAGCCCGGTCTGACCCTGGATCCTACTACCCTCGACACCGTCCTCGCTATGCCCTTCCAAAATTCCTCCAGCGCTGGGCATGCCCAGAACACATGGGTGTGATTTGCTGGGCTCCCTGAGCACCTAACACACCTCTCCTCACCCCCAAAGAACCAGCTCATAGAATTTTTTTTTTTTTACAGTGCAGATGGAGGCCATTCGGCCCATCGAGTCTGCACCGGCTCTTGGAAAGAGCACCCTACCCAAGGTCAACGCCTCCACCCTATCCCCATAACCCAGTAACCCTAGCCAACACTAAGGGCAATTTTGGACACTAAGGGCAATTTAGCATGGCCAATCCACCTAACCTGCACATCTTTGGACTGTGGGAGGAAACCGGAGCACCCGGAGGAAACCCACGCACACACGGGGAGGATGTGCAGACTCCGCACAGACAGTGACACAAGCCGGAATCGAACCTGGGACCCTGGAGCTGTGAAGCAATTGTGCTATCCACAATGCTACCGGCTCATCCTTGTCCCGGTCATGTGTGCCCTGTGCAGCACCTTAAACTGTATGAGACTGAGCCTCGCGCACGAAGAGGAAGAATTCACCCTCCCTAGGGCATCTGCCCACGTCCCCTCTTCGATCTCCTCTCCCAACTCCTCCCACTTACCTTTCAACTCCACCACCAAGGCCTCCTCCTCCTCCTGCATCACCTGGTAAGTTTCCGAGATCTTCCCCACTCCCACCCACCCCCCCGAGAGCACCCTGTCCTGTACTGTGTGTGGCAGTAGCCGCGGGAATTCCACCACCTGCTGTCTGGCAAATGCCCTTACCTGTAAGTACCTGAAGGTGTTCCCCGGGGGGAGCCCGTACTTCTCCTCCAGCTCATCCAAGCTCGCGAACTTCCCGTCCACAAACAGGTCCCCCAACTTTTGTATCCCTGCCTTGTGCCACCCTGAAAACCCTCCACCTGTTCTTCCTGGGGCGAACCGGTGGTTCCCCCGTAATGGGGTCCACACCGAAGCCCCAACTTCCCCCCTATGCCGCCTCCACTGCCCCCAAATTTTGAGGGCCACCACCACCACCGGGCTCGTGGTATACCTCCTTGGAGGGAGCGGCAGTGGCGCCGTTGCCAGCACCACCAGACTCGTACCCACACAGGACGCCGTCTCCAGCCTCTTCCATGCAGCCCCCTCCCCTTCCATCACCCACTTGCGCACCATTGTCACATTGGCGGCCCAGTAATACCCACAGAGGTTGGGCAGCGCCAGCCCCCCCCTATCTCTACTCCGTTCCAGGAACACCCTTCTCACCCTCGGAATCCCTCGCGCCACACAAACCCCATTATACTCCTGTTAACCCGCCTAAAAAAGCCTTCGGGATAAACAGGGGGAGGCACTGGAACAGGAACAAAAACCTTGGGAGCACCGTCATTTTGATTGACGTCACCCTACCTGCCAAGGACAGCGGCAACGCGTCCCACCTCTTGAACTCCTCCTCCATTTGCTCCACCAGCCTTGTAAAGTTAAGCCTATGCAGAGCCCCCCAGCTCCTGGCCACCTGGACCCCCAAATATCTGAAGCTCCTCTCTGCTCTTTTTAGTGGGAGCTCGCCAATCCCCCTCTCCTGGCCCCCTTGCTGAATTACAAACAGCTCGCTCTTCCCCATATTGAGCTTGTACCCCGAAAAGTCCCCGAATTCCCTAAGGATCCTCATTACCTCTGGCATTCCTCCCACCGGGTCCGCCACATACAGCAGCAGGTCGTCCGCATAAAGCAACACCCTATGCTCCTCCCCACCCCGTACCAATCCCCTCCAGTTCCTCGACTCTCTCAGTGCCATAGCCAGGGGTTCAATCGCCAGTGCGAAGAGCAGGGGGGACAGGGGACACCCCTATCTCATCCCTCGGTGCAACCGAAAGTACTCGGACCTCCTCCTATTTGTGGCCACACTCGCCATCGGGACCTCATACAACAGCCTAACCCACCTGACAAACCCCTCCCCAAACCCTAACCTCTTCAGCACCTCCCACAGGTACCCCCACTCTACCCTATCAAAGGCTTTCTCAGCACCCATCGCCACCACCATCTCTGCATCCCCCTCCCTCGCAAGCCTCAGAATCTTTAACCCACCTCAGTGTGGCTTGGCAATTCTCCCCAGCGGAACACAGCTGTTCTCACTGGACCTCCAGGTCCGCCAGGCGGTTAGGCCCTTTCAGAGCAAATGTTTCATTCGCAGTGTTAGGCGAGGGAGATATTAGGATCTTGGGTCCAGAAATTAGATCCAAGATGTAGCAGGCAATATAGGGGTTAAACAGACTGAGGGGGGAAAAACTTTCCAGCCCAGAGTCAGAGAGATATGCCCACACCTGGCTGAGATCCATTGTCCCTGTCAGATGTAAACTCATTAATGGGAATACGTAGGATCCCCCAGATCCATTGCCCTTCCGGACACTCATGCCTAACCAGCCATTAGACCATTAGAACTGTTCGCTTCTTTGTCCGTCAATGGGAGATTCGTTACATATCAAGAACATGGCTCTGCTCTTTTGTATAAATGGGAGTGAGCCATCAGACACCCAAGATAAAGATTAAAGTTTCAAGTCTGAAAACCCCAGAAAACCTTTGTTTGAGGGGCTGCGCAGATCTTAGAGGGAGAGAAAAAGAATCCGGTTCTGAACAGGTAGAGAGGAGAAGGCACTGGGAAATCGAATGAGCGAGATCACAAAAGTTTACACTGAAGCAGGATTTGGAAAAAGGTTCTGAAAGAATGCCCCTAACATAAGAAAAATTGCTTTGTTAAATGCAAGTATTTCCTTTGCCTGACTGAGTAAGTGGAATAAGAGCTGAATGTTTTTTCAAAGTGCTGTTTAATTGGAACTAGTGTGTTAAGGTTACAAAGCTACACGTAATCGGTTAGTGTTCGGGTTGAAATATAAAAGTTGAAACATTGTTTTCTTTTCTTTTAATAAAGTTTTGTTTATAAAATAACCCAGCTCTTTTTCTCAAATTATCACTCCTGGAATGAATTGATCTTTCCGCACCGTCTTAAAACTTTAAAATGTTATGGTCCTGGTTCAGTATCTTAGCCACTGGTGAGAGCTGACCAGGCGTTTGTAACAGCAGTGATAGGACTCAGGCATGATTCTGGGAAGCCTGGACACTTGCCGCTAATCGCCCTCTCGAGAAAAGGACAAAGGAATGTAGGCCAAAATCTCACTCAGTCATAAACCGAGGAGTCAGTGTGCTGGCAGTAGACATACAGGAGTCAGACATAAACAGTGTCTCTGAGGGGCATCGTAGACCATTCCTCACTGCGAGTTGTCATCACCCTCTGCAGTGACCATGATGTCCACAGGTTCCTGACACCAAGTCCACAAGGACATGGCACAGGTGCCACAGTGTCTCCTTCATCAGGCGGAGTCTTCAGCAGCAGATGGTGTTGGACAGTTCCATGAAGTTAACGCAATTCCGGTATATCCTTGGTCTTTTCCAGCACACTCATGCCCCCTGTCCTCATATCCTCTATCCTCATGCCCCCTATGCCCCCTGGTCTTGTTCTGCAGGGTCTCCCCTCAGAGCCAGCACATAGTGCTGCTAGAGTCCGTGCTCCTCCAGAACAGTGATTAGTAAGACAGCAGCTCCACTAGCTCCATCCCAATATCACTGGGAATCCTGCGAGGGATGTGTGAGAGAGTCAGGTTGATGTCGCATCAGTATCTCCCCTGACCCATTGGCCTTCCTGACCTGGAAGCATTCAATCTCAGCGCTTTGCTGGCAGCGATTGAACACTCACAGCCCAGGTGCCCTCAGGTTGTCCTCGTTCACTTAGGCTCACTTGCAGCCTTCTGTCTAAGTTTCCCCTCTCTTCAGCTCACAACCATTGGGGGTTCTTACAGGAGGGTTAAGTCCTTCCTCATTCCGACAGGCAAAGGTCAACTGGACGGCTGTATCAGCCTTGCGGAGCGCTGAATCCTGACTGGTAGGCGTTGAGGACCCAGCAGAGAGGCGACCCCATTGCCTCCTGATCCAATGCCACCAGGCGTTGGGCCCTGAAACATTTCATTCCTTGACTTTGAGACTGTGGAGAGCTGACATTGCTAAGGGTTAACTCTCGATGGCCAATCAATGAGCATGAGTTTCAGAAATGTTAGAGGGAATAATTGCTTTCTGCTTCAGTGAGAGTCAGAGCCAATAGGCAGCCTTCTCAGTCAGGCTGCATTGCCTGTAATGCCTCAATAATTAAACCACTCGAGAGGTTAAGAAGACCCCCGCATCCCACCCAACCCCCAAGTGGACATAGTGTTGCTTTCTGTTTCAGGGTCTCATTCACCCAGCCCCTTAGGCCTGGCTCCGTGACTCTCGTCACCCCCCCCACCCCCACCTCATGACCTCCACAGCCGTCCCCGCCCCCAGACTCCCATGCGACAGACGGCATACTCACATAACTCGAAGAGCATGCTCCAAGATCACCGACATCAACAATGAATCCCTCCCCATTCCACGAGTACAGCCAGATGTACACAACAGCTGCCCTCCTCTTCCTCTCACACCCCCCGGCCTACCCCCGAACACCCCGCCCCTCAACACCACCCGAGCTACCCAGCCGCCCCTGGGCTCCATGATGCTCACTTCCTTCCTCCCTCTCAGACGTGCCTGATTCCCATTTTTAAAAAGCAGCAGTAAATGGCGCCAGAGTGGAGTCTCGCCTGGTGGGTGGAAGGTTTTGACGAAGATTGAGGGTGCGACGCTAAGACCGTTAAGTAGGCCCGCCCCGGAGTGGTTTGCGCGCTGCCGCCCGGCGGGAAAGGGGCTTGCGCCACGCCAACCGGCACCGAAGGGCCTCTGCCGGCCGGTGCGTGAGCGGGAGCGCCAGCGTGCGCTGGCGTCATCCCTGCGGATGCGCGGAGGGCTTTGCTTCCGCACCGGCCATCGCGGACCGCTACAGCCACCGGTGCGGAAGAATAGAGTGACCCCACGGCACAGGCCCGCCCGCGGATCGGTGGGCCCCGATCGCGGGCCAGGCCACCGTGGGGGCACATCCCGGGGCCAGATCCCCCCGCGCTGCCCCAAGAACCCCGGAGCCCGCAGGCAGGACTGGCAAAAAACGGGCGGGACTTCGGCCCATCACGGCCCGGAGAATTCGGGCGGCCCCGGGACCCATTGAGTCGGGACAGTCCCCGTCATTCTCCGAGGCAGGCGGCGCGATTCACGCCGGGAATATTTTTGGGGGGCCGGAGAATTCGGAGGATGGCGGGGGCGGGATTCACGCCGCCCCCCCGGCGATTCTCCGACACGGCGGGGGGGTCGGAGAATCCTGCCCCATGTGTTTTCAAACCTATCAATTCGGCAAAGGATTTGTGGTGGAGATGGACCATAAACCACTGGAGGTGATTTTGGAAAAACCATTGACCAGGGCACGGCTAAGATTCCAACGTCTCTTGATAAAGGTTCAATCTTAAAGCTGCGAGGTTAGGTACAAGCCAGGCAAGTTGATGGTCGTACTGGACGCACTGAAGGGGTTGCCTAACCCAGTGAAAACAGAAGGGGCTGGATTCTCTGATTTTGCGGCAAGTGGCAACAGCAGCCTGGGAACTGTGGCATTTTACGACACCTGAATTGGCAGGGAACCTTCACCGAGCCAAGGACCGGTGAGGGGCTCGCTGCGGCGCCAGGTAAAACTCCCGGCTCCTGCGTCAAGAATGGCCGAGTCCGTGGCCGCACGTGTGCACGGCGAATACCTGCAGCGGTCACGTGGTACAACATGGTACCGGCCGCGTGGGGACCTGCCAAATAGCCGCTGGGTTCCTGATCGCTGAGGCCACACATCAACTGCGCGGTCGGGAACTTGGCCCACCGGAGGCGGAACATCGGGGAGGACCTTTTGTTGACGCGCCAACACCGCTCCAACTGCGTGCGGTGCCCGACGCAATGACGCCATTTTGGAGGGGGCGGAGACGGAGAATAGAAAACTGGCGTCAAACCGGCTCCACCCCGATTTGGGCATCGGAAGGGATTCTCCGCCCGATCGCCGATTCCGATATCGCGTCAGGCCACGGAGAATCCCGCCCAAAATGTATCCTTAGGTCTAGAAGTTTGCTACATTGACCCTCAGCTGAAAGATGTTCTCCAAATTGATCAGGTACATTTTAGAAGGGCAAACATCAGCGGCGACAAGTGGTAACAGTGAAAATACTACAGACACTATGAAGAACCATCATTGAAGGATGTGCTGATTCAACTCAGCCCCATAGAGATGGATTAGGACAAATAACTAAAAACTGGGCCAGAGAAGTAAGGCAGAAGCTGCACATTCAGGTAGAGTGGAAGCACTGGACCAGTTAGACCAGTCAGACATTGTGATGAACGGTTACTGTATTACTGTACCCTTATCATCATGTAAGGTGATGTCCCCTTTAAGACCGGGCTGGGAACCCTGGGGGTCTCCGCCTCCGGCTCCGCCCACCTGGGAGTCGTATATAAGGGGCCGCTCTGGAGGCGGCACCGAGTAAGCACCCGTCTCGGCATCAGGCTAGTTCTCAGCTTATTAAAGCCTTCTTTACCGTTCTACTCTCTTGCGTCGTTATTGAGGGTCCTACGTTAGGATGGACGCCGATCTGAAGCCAGAGAAGCTCAACCTGGAAGCACAGACACCGGAGGCAAAATACATTTTTAAGTACTGGCTCTGTTGCTTCGAGGCCTACCTGGACTCCTCGGAGACTCCCGTCCTAGGGCCATGCAAGCTGCGCCTACTCCACGCCCGATTGAGTCACAAAATCTCTGCCACGATAAAGAAGGCGACTACTTACGACGAGGCGGTCGCGATCCTACGCAAGCGGTTCGTCAAACCCATAAATGAGGTACGTGCCCGGCATCTGCTCTCTACCTGCCGGCAGCGCTCAGGGGAAACGCTACACAAATTTGTGGAAAAGCTCACCGCGCTGGCCAGGAAGTGCAAGCGTCAGGATGTGACAGGGGAAGTCCATATGATCCTGTACATCCGAGATGCTTTCGTGTCCAGCAACCGTTCGACCTATATCTGGCAGCGACTCCTCGAAAATGGAGTAAAAGACCTTCAGGACACGGTAACGCTCGCCACCTCGCTGGAAGTGGCCTGCCACAATCTAGACACGTACCCCGCGGACCCTGTGAGCCCCCTTCAGACTTCCCCAGACTCGGCCACGCTACGGGCCTGCACCGCGCAGCGATCCGCCCAGGCCGGGGGCACACCGTGCTATTTCTGTGGGCAGGGCCAGCACCCACGTCCACGTTGCCCAGCCCGCTCCGCCATCTGCAGCGACTGCGGGAAGAAGGGACATTTCACAAGGGTCTGCCTGGCCAAGCCCAAGGCCCAGAAACAAAAAGATCGTCAGGCCCGAAAATCAGGCTCACAGGCCAGCAGGCCTCGCAACGCGGCTACGCACTGAACGGACACGCCCCCTCCTGACATGTCATCTGCCTCGTGCAAATCATGGGGCGGCCATCTTGGCGGCGGCCATCTTCTCGACCCGACACATGCGACCAATGGCGGTGGCCATTTTCTGAATCCGACTCGGCTGAGGACTCGGACTACCCGCGAGTGTGTGCGATCACCCTCGACCAAACGCGGCCAAAACACCTGCAGAACTCTATGATGCAGGTCCAGGTCAACGGGCACGACACTCCCTGCCTCTTCGACTCCGGGAGCACGGGGAGCTTTATTCATCCAAAAACGGTAAGGCGCTGCTCCTTGCGCACCCATTCCGCGTCCCAAACCATAGCCCTCGCCTCCGGGTCCCACTCGGTCCAAATCAAGGGGTATTGTATTGCGGACCTCTCGATCCAAGGTGCCGAATACGCTCGTTTCAAACTTTATATCCTCCCTCACCTCTGCGCCCTCCTACTGCTCGGGCTGGATTTCCAGTGCAGCCACTGAAGCCTGACACTGATGTTCGGCGGACCCTTGCTCCCCCCTCACGGTATGCTGCCTTGAGACACTGAAAGTCGCACCCCCCTCACTATTCGCGAACCTCACTCCCGACAGTCAGCCAGTCGCCACCAGGAGCCGGCGCTACAGTGCCCAAGACATGACTTTTATCAAGTCAGAGGTCCAGCATTTACTGGGAGAGGGGGTCATCGAGGCTAGCAACAGCCCCTGGAGAGCACAAGTGGTGGTAGTCCGGTCTGGGGAGAAGAAACGGATGGTCGTGGACTATAGCCAGACCATAAACCGCTTCACGCAACTCGATTCGTACCCCCTTCCTCGCATAGCAGAAATGGTCAATCGGATCGCTCAATACCGGGTATTTTCCACTCGCCATCATCAGCTACGTCGTGAAAAACGGGGTCCTAGATTCCGACCCCGACTGCATGCGCCCCCTTAAGGAACTTCCCCTCCCCCGTAGCTTCTTGGGGCTTTTCTCCTATTACGCCCAGTGGGTCCCCAAATATGCGGACAAAGCCCGCCCACTCATAAAGACCTCGGCATTTCCCATGATGGCTGAGGCCCGGTCGGCCTTCAGCCGTATCAAAGCCGACATCATCAAGGCCGCTATGCACGCGGTGGACGAAACCATCCCTTTCCAGGTAGCGAGCGATGCATCAGACATCGCCCTGGCTGCTACCCTCAATCAGGCAGGCAGACCAGTAGCGTTCTTCTCCCGGACCCTCACCGCCTCCGAGGTTCGACACTCTGCAGTCGAAAAGGAGGCACAAGCCATTGTGGAGGCTGTGCGGCGCTGGAGGCACTACCTAGCCGGTAGGAGGTTCACCCTCGTTACCGACCATCATGTTTGATAACGCACAACGGGGCGAAATTAAAAATGATAAAATCTTGAGGTGGCGGATCGAACTCTCCACCTACACGTACGATATCAAGCATCGTCCAGGGGAGCTCAACGAGCCCCCAGTTGCCCTGTCCCATGGCACGTGCAGGAGGATCGCCTGCGGGCTATCCACAGTGACCTCTGTCACCCGGGGGTTACCCGGCTCGCCCACTTGATCAAGTCCTGCAACCTACCTTACTCCACCAAGGAGGTCAAGGCCATGGTCAGGGCTTGCCAGATCTGCGCGGAGTGCAAACCGCGCTTCTACCGGCCAGACAAGGCTTGCCTCATAAAGGCCTCGGGGCCCTTTGAGCGACTAAGCGTGGATGTCAAAGGTCCCCTCCTGTAGACCAACCGCAATACCTACTTCCTAACCATCATCGACGAGTTCTCCCGCTTCCCATTCACCGTCCCCTGCCCCGACATGACCTCAGCCACCGTGATAAAGGCACTGCACAGCATCTTCACTCTGTTTGGTTTCCCCACTTATATCCACAGCGACCGGGGTACATCGTTCATGAGCGATGAACTGCGTCAGTATCTGCTCAGCAAGCGCATCGCCTCGAGCAGAACGACCAGCTATAACCCGTGGGGAAACAGGCCTGGTGGTGAGGGAGAACGCGACAGTGTGGAAGGCTGTCCTCCTGGCCCTACGGTCGAGAAGTCTCCCAACCACCCGCTGGCAGGTGGTCCTACCCAACGCCCTACAGTGCATTAGGTCGCTCCTCTGCACGGCCACGAATGAGACCCCTCACAACCGATTGTTTGTCTTCCCCAGGAAGTCCACCTCCGGGGTCTCGCTTCCACCTTGGCTGACGACTCCGGGACCCGTTCTTCTCCGGAGGCACGCGAGGAGCCACAAAACAGACCCCCTGGTCGAGAGGGTCTGATTACTACATGCGAACCCCCGATACGCCAATGTCAAGCACCCCGATAACAGGCAAGACACGGTTTCCCTCCGGGATCTGGCACCCGCTGATGACCCCCCCGGTTCCCATCTCTGTCGGTGGTCACCGACAATGCATGCCCCCTAGCGCCCCCCCCTGCACACTCCCCGCCGGTGCCGGCACCGCTACCACCAGCCCCAGCTATCCTCCCTGCTCCCCGACCCCCTACCCCGACCCGGACCAAAGCTCCGATGTACCCTCACCTAAGACGTCTGTGTCCGCCGCACCACCGCCCGAGCTGAGGAGGTCGACAAGGACGATCAGGCCACCGAAACGATTAGACTTGTGATTCCACTTCACCCCCACCGGACTTAGCTTTTTTTTAAACAGGGGGTGTAATGGTTACTGTGTTACTGTACCCTTATCATCGTGTAAGGTGATGTCCCCTTTAAGACCGGGCTTGGAACCCTGGGGGACTCTGCCTCCGGCTCCGCCCACCAGGGAGTCGTATATAAGGGGCCGCTCTGGAGGCGGCACCCAGTAAGCACCCGTCTCGGCACCAGGCTAGTTCTCAGCTTATTAAAGCCTTCTTTACCGTTCTACTCTCTTGCGTCGTTATTGAGGGTACTACAGACACACCCGACCAGCCAGACACAAGAGAAACACTGGACCAGTCAGACACAAGAGAAACACTGGACCAATCGGTTCTCAGTGCTGTCTGACTCTGTTTTCATTAACTCTGTTTTCGGTGCTAGGTGAGTGCCCGGTATCCACAGTTCCAAACTCGAGGAATTGCATTAAGCCTCAGATTTCAACAAGTGCTCCTGGGCCCCGGGGGGGGGGGGGGGCGCGGGGGGCAGCCCTGCCAGTCCTGGAGGCCAGTCCTGGAGGCCAGTCCAGGAGGCCCACGATTGATTGCACCTTACAGTTGAAGCCCTCAGCCATGCTCCTCAGGGACTGAGCCATGCTTCAGACATCTCCCGCCATGGATCCGATTTGGAGCCCCACACGTTCCACCGCAGACACCACCCTTGCAGTCTCGGCCTGGGTGCGACTCATCGCCGGCACCACCTCCTGCGACAGGCGGCTTGGCGACTCCTTCATTCGCACTTGCATGCGGAGGACGGTCGCTGATGCCCCTGCTGGAATTGCCGGCTCTACCTTTGCATAAGAAGCAGCTGAGGGCCGAACATGTGGCAGCTGACTGTCCGTGCGGAGCCTGCACGTTCTCCCCATGTCTGCGTGGGTTTCCTCCGGGTGCTCCGGTTCCCTGCCACACACCAAAGATGTGGAAGTTGGGCTGAGTGGCTGTTGTACCCTCAATAACGACGCTTAGAGTGTAAACGGTAAAGAAGGCTTTAATAAGCTAAGAACTAGCCTGGTGCCAAGACGGGTGCTTACTGGGTGCCGCCCACAAGGCGGCCCCTTATATACGGCTCCCAGGTGGGCGGAGCCAGAGGTGGGGTCCCCCAGGGTTCCAAGCCCGGTCTGAAAGGGGACATCACCACAGTAACCGTTCATCACATTCACCCCCTGTTTTTAAAAGAAAAGTCCGGCGGGGATAAAGTGCCATCATAAGTCCATTCGTTTCGGCGGCCTGATCGTCCTCATCGACCTCCTCAGCTCGGGCGATGGTGCGGCGGACACGGACGTCTTAGTTGAAGGTATGTCCGGGAGCACGGTGGTCGGAGCCTTGGTCCGGGTCGGGGTAGGGGATCGGGGCGTAGGGGAAATAGCTGGAGCTGGGGGTAGTGGTGCCAGCGCCGGCGGGGTGTGTAGAGGGGGGGGCGCTAGGCGGCACGGGAAGTCGGTGTCCACCGGCGGGGAGTGGGACTGGGGGGGGGGGGGGGGGGGGGGGGTGCCGGGTCCCGCAGGGGAGCTGTGAGGGAGGGGGCGTCTGGAGTGGGGGAACCAGCGGGTGCCAGATCCCGGAGGGAAACCGTACCTTGCCTGCCGTTGGGGTACTCGACGTAGGCGTAACTGGGGTTCGCGTATAGTAATCGGACCCTTTTGACCAGGGGGTCAGTTTTATGGCCCCTCGCGTGCCTCTGGAGAAGAACAGGACCCGAAGCCGTCAGCCAAGGTGGAAGCGAGACCCCGGAGATGGACTTCCTGCGGAAGACAAACAATCGGTTGTGAGGGGTCTCATTCGTGGCCGTGCAGAGGAGCGACCTAATGGAGTGTAGGGCATCGGGTTGGACCTCCTGCCAGTGGGTGGTTGGGAGACTCCTTGACCGTAGGGCCAGAAGGACAGCCTTCCAAACTGTCGCGTTCTCCCTCTCCATCTGCCCGTTTCCCCGTGGGTTATAACTGGTCATTCTGCTCGAGGCGATACCTTTGCTGAGCAGATACTGACGCAGTTCATCGCTCATGAACGATGGATATCTGTGGATATAAGCGGGGAAACCAAACAGGGTGAAGATGCTGTGCAGTGTCTTTATCACGGTGGCTGAGGTCATTTTGGGGCAGGGGATGGCGAATGGGAAGCGGGAGAACTCATCGATAACGCTGAGGAAATAGGCATTGCAGTTGGTGGACGGGAGGGTCCACGTTTAGTCACTCAATAACACTGGTCTAGGATGTGGCAGGTATAGCCATGAGAAGCCACTTGAGAGTTGTGCAGTGCACACGTAACTAATAATGGAAATTCCTTGCGAACAATAGCTTTCAGCTGTGAAGCTAGAGGCTGCTCCCAATCAGAGGCAGTTAAAGTAACCTTCATCATATAACCATGAACAGGGCACTGTCCTGGAAGTGTCTGGTAGGACAGACAGGCAGCAGCTGCGGTTGCCCCTGCTTTGGGTATCCACGATATTTAAAGATGTCAAAAGGCTTCACAGACGAAAAGCCTCTCACTCCCCCTTCCCCCGTCCTAGCAGTGACCCCCAAACTAGAACGCTTCAGCTCCCTGACCAAGTCCAAACCCCCTCTGGGATTCCCCTGTCCTATGCACTGGAGCAGCAGCAGGGGAGGGGACCTGAAATGGTCTTCTTAATGTTCCCAGCAGGGGCCTGGGGTCTGGGGTTTAGGGGCCCCTGTTGTGGCCGGGAGTGAGTGTGCAGAGTAAGGTTTGCCAGCACAACTGGCTCGCTGGATGGCACTCTGAGAGAAGGTGGGACACGTAAGGGTGGAGTAGGCTTGGGGGATTTGAGGGTCCCCGGTGGAAGCGCTAAATAATTGTGGGTTTATCTCCTTCTCCAATTCCTTACAGACGCCAAAGTGAATGGTGGTATCTGTCCCACAGAGGATGCCCATAGAAGATGCCCACAGAGGATGCAGTGCTGATGGCAGCCCAGACAGCCGGACGCCGGAGAAAGTAACAGCGTCTACACTGGCTTGAGGTGGCAAGGGGCCGCTGCAGATTCTGAAATCACGGCTGCCCATCAGGCTGAGGAGGACTATTGATGACTATTTTGGTGCCGCTTCATGCTCTTGCCTGGACCTGGAAAAATTCATCAACTTCGCTTCCAGTTTCCACCCCTCCATCACTTTCACCTGGTCCATCTCAGACACTTCCCTTCCCTTCCTTGATCTTTCTGTCTCCATTTCCGGCAATAGACTATCCACTAATATCCACTACAAGCCCACTGACTCCCACAGCTATCTGGACTACAGCTCTTCGCACCCTACACCCTGTAAGGACTCCATCCCTTTCTCTCAGCTCCTTCGCCTCCGTCGCATTTGTTCCGATGATGCCACTTTCCAAAATGGTGCTTTGAAAATGTGTTCCATCTTCCTCAACCCTGATTTCCCACCTACAGTTGTTCACAGGGCCCTCAGTGTGCGGTCCATCTCCCGCGTCACTACCCTCGCCCCCTCCCCTCCCTCCCAGAACAAGGATAGAGTCCCCCTCGTTCTCACATTTCATCCCACCAGCCTCCGTATGCAAAGCATAATCCTCCGCCATTTTTGCCAACTCCAGCGTGATGCCACCACCAAACACATCTTCCCTTCACTCCCTCTGTCAGCATTCCGCAGAGACCGTTCCCTCCGAGACAATCTAGTCCATTCCTCCACCATACCCAGTACCTCTCCCATCACCCATGGCACCTTCCCATGCAATCGCAGCAGGTGTAACACCTGCCCCTTTACCTCTTCCATGCTTAACATCCCAGGCCCAAAACACTCATTCCAGGTTAAGCAGCGTTTCACTTGTATCTCTTCCAATCTGGTCTACTGCATTCGCTGCTCCCAATGTGGTCTCCTCTATATTGGAGAGACCAAACGCAGACTGGGTGATCGCTTTGCTGAGCATCTTCAGTCTGTGCGCATTCAGGACCCTGACCTTCCCGTTGCTTGCCATTTTAACAAAAGACCCTGCTCCCATGCCCACATGTCTGTTCTTGGCCTGCTGCAATGTTCCAGTGAAGCTCAACGCAAACTGGAGGAACAACATCTCATCTTCCGGTTAGGCACGCTAGAGCCTTCCGGCCTGAACATCGAATTCAACAACTTCAGATGATCAGCTCAACCCCACCTCGACCCATTTGTTTTCATTTCATTTCATTTTAACTGACTTTTACCATTTCTTTCTTTCTTAATATACATTTAAATTCCCCCCCCCCCCCCAATCTTATCCACCTCTCCTTCACCTTTCTCCTCTTTGCTTCCCCCTTCCCCTCTCCCCACATCTACAGTTTACCCTCTGATGTTAGTTTCTCTGCTGTTTGGCCTTTCGCATCTTTTGTTCTCTCTGGGGACTGCCCTCTTTCCCCTTGGTTTCTGTGGCCATTAGCAGCCCGTTTCCCTGGGTTTCTGTGGCTATGACTCATCTTTCATTCTCACTCCACAGTATAAATATTTCCCACTTTCTCTGTCTGTTAGCTTTGACGAAGAGTCATCGGACTCGAAACGGGAGAGAAAACTCTTTTCTCCCCCTACAGATGCTGCCAGACCTGCTGAGATTTTCCAGCATTGTCGCTTTGGTTTCAGATTCCAGCACCTGCAGTAATTTGCTTTTATTATTAGGCTGAAGAGGAACCCAGAGGGGGACACCAGGCCCAAGGTGCACAGACGTTGTTGGCCTTTTGAGGAGTTGACGGACAGCATGAGCCGCAGGAGACTCTGTCTCAATAAAGAGACAGTGCGGCACCTGTGCAACGTCCTTGTGGACTTGGCACCCCGTGGAAGAGGAGACCCGCTCCAGTGACCATGAAGGTCATCGCAGGCCTGAACATCTCTGCCACCAGTTCATCCCAGGGCTTGAGCGGGGACTTGTGCAGCATTTCACAAGCTACAGCCCACAAGTGCAACTCATGGGACATGGGCGTCGCAGGCTGGGCCAGTATTTATTGCCCATCCCTAATTGCCCTTGAGGAGGCAGTTCAGAGTCAGCCACATTGCTGTGGGTCTGGAGCCACATGTAAGCCAGACCAGGTAAAGCCGGCAGATTTCCTTCCCGAAAAGACATGCTGACGAGGGCCTCAGCCAGGGTTGTCACCGACTGAGCCACGCCCCTGGATACCAACACTCAAAACACTGACCCCCATGCTGCACGATTTCCAATGCGGTCGTCACCCGAGCATCAGCCCTATTGGCCATTGCGGGTTCGGAATCTGGGAAGGCTGTCCATCGCTACCAAACAGGTAGACAATGAGGTTCATTAAGATCTTTGTTAGCCAGTGATTACAAGGCTGACTGGGATCTTCCAATCAATCAGGGAGCAGGTTAACTGGCTGGAGGCCGGCTCCCAGCAGTAGGCCAGGATGGGGAACAGGTGGCAATCAACTCCTGGCATATGCCCTCTGGATTGGGAATATAGCCAAAGCGCACTATGTAGCGACCCACTCCCCCTCTACATTATTAAAAGCTGGTTGCAATAGCTCCTTCTTGCCGAAGTGCCCTCCCAGTTCCTGAACTTTTAGTGGAGCCAGATGCTCCTCTAAAGCTGGGAGATGTCACACTGTCCCTCCAGCTCAGAGAGCTCACCTGTCACCCATAATTGGAAAGGAACCTTCTCTCTCTGCCAAATAGGAGTGTGTCCCAGACAAACGTCCAATAGAGAATCATACGGAATAGGAGGAGGAGGCCATTTGACCTTGTCCGCCTGCTCCAGCATTCAATAAGATCATCGCTGATCGATTTGTGTTTCAAATTCCACATTCCCATCTCAGAGTCATGGACGTTTACAACATGAAAACAGGCCCTTTGCCCCAACTTGTCCTTGCCGCCCAGTTATTGCCACTCAGCTAGTTCCAATTGCCCTCATTTGGCCCTTAAACCTCTATGCCCAGCTTTCCCATATATCTGTCTAAATGCTTTTTAAAAGTCAAAATTGTACCCACCTTCTCGTTCCAAACACTCACCACCCTCTGTGTGAAAAATTGCCTCTCTAGAATTTTTTGTATCTCTCCCCTCTCACCTTAAACCTATGCCCTCTAGTTTCCGACTCCCCTACCTTTGGGAAAAGATGTTGACTATTTACTTTATCTATGCCCTCATTATTTTAGCGACCTCTATAAGGTCACCCCTAAGCCTCCTACGCTCCAGGGAAAAAAGTCCCAGTCTATCCAGCCTCTCCTTATAACTCACACCATCAAGTCCCAGTGGCATCCTAATAAATCTTTTCCACACTCTTTCTAGTTTAATAATATCCCTTCTACAATAGGTTGACCAGAACTGTACACAGTATTCCAAGTGTGGCCTTACTAATGTCCTGTACAACTTCAGCAAGACGTCCCAACTCCTGCATTCAATGTTCTGACCAATGAAACCAAGCGTGCTGAATGCCTTCTTCACCACCCTGTCCACCTGCGACTCCACCTTAAAGGAGCTATGAACCTGTACCCCAAGATCTCTTTGTTATATAAATGTGCCCAACACACTATCCCGATAATCTTTGATTCCCTTCCCGAACAAAAATGTGTCTTCCTCCACCTTAAAAATATTCAATGACCCCGGCCATACCGCCTCCTGAGGCAGAGAGTTCCCAAGTCTCACAATCCTCCTCATCTCAGTCGGGAAAGGGCGACCCCTCATTTTGAAACAGTGCCCCCAAGTTCTGGACACATCCCCAAGAGGAAACATCCTTTCCACATTCACCTTATTGAAACTGTTCAGGATCCTTATCTACTTCAATCAAGTCACTCCCTCACTCATTTAAACCCCAGTGGAAACAAGCCCAGTTTGTCTAAACCTTTCCTTGTAAGGCAACCACCTCATTCCAGGTATCAATCCAGTGAACCTCCTCTAAATCGCCTCCAATGCATTTACATCCGTCCATAAATAAGGAGACCAAAGCTACAGGCAGCATTCCAGATGTGGTCTCACAAGTGGGACTAATTGGATAGACCTTTCAAAGAGCTGACAGAGACACATTGTGGACTGAATGGCCTCTCCTCTGTTGTATCATTCTATGGGTTTAATTTTCACTTTGGAATGGGGGGGGGGGGGCGCTGGGTGAGAAATAGGAGAGTTTCCATCCCAAAGAGTCTGCATAAATGAGTATTTTCTTGATTGCCAGGAAGTGACAAGTGGAATTCCGCAGGAGTCTGTGTTGCTGGGGCCTCAACATTTTACAATTTATACCAATGACTGAGATGAGGAGAGCCAGGGTGTGGCAGCTAAATTTGCAGATGATACAAAGATAAGTAGGGAAGTATCTTGTGAAGAGGACATAAGAAGGTCCCTGAGCTGATTGAGTTTTTCGATAAAGTGATGAAGATGATTGATGAGGGTAGGGCAGTGAATGTTGTCTACATGTTGTCAGTAAGGGCTTTGACAAGGTCCCTCATGGCAGATTGTTACAGAAGGTGAAGTCACACAGGATTAGATGTGAGCTGGCAAGATTATAGGGGCTGTTTAGCACAGGGCTAAATCGCTGGTTTGAAAGCAGACCAAGGCATGCCAGCAGCACGGTTCAATTCCCGTACCAGCCTCCCCGAACAGGTGCTGGAATGTGGCGACTAGGGGCTTTTCACAGTAACTTCATTTGAAGCCTACTTGTGACAATAAGTGATTTTCATTTCATAGCACAGAACTGGCTCTGACATAGAAGACAGAGCATAGCAGTGAATGGTGTGTTTCTGAATGGAGGGCTGTGACTCACGATGTTCCTCAGGGATCAGTGCTGGGGCCTTTGCTGTTTGTAATATATCATAGAATCATAGAACTTACAGTGCACAAGGAGGCTATTCGGCTCATTGAGTCGGTGCCGGCCCTTGGAAAGTGCACCCTACCTAAGAACACACCTCCACTCTATCCCCACATCGCCACCCTATTCCCGTAACCCCACCTAACCTTTTTTGGACACTAAGAGCAATTTAGCATAGCCAATCCACCTAACCCGCACATCTTTCGACTGTGGGAGGAACGTGCAGACTCCGCACAGATAGTGACCCAAGCTGGGAATCGAATCTGGGAGCCTGGAGCAGTGAAGAAACTGAGCTAACCACTGTGCTACCGTCCTGCCCTCCAAAGTGGCGTCCAAAATGATTTGGAGGAAAATGTAACTGGTCTGATTAGTAAGTTTGCAGACGACACAAAGGTTGGTGGAATTGCGGATAGCGATGAGGACTGTCAGAGGATACAGCAGGATTTAGATTGTTTGGAGACTTGGGCGGAGAGATGACAGATGGAGTTTAATCCGGAGAAATGTGAGGTAATGCATTTTGGAAGGTCTAATACAGTGAATGGTAGAACCCTCAAGAGTATTGACAGTCAGAGAGATCTAGGTGTACAGGTCCACAGGTCACTGAAAGGGGCAACACAGGTGGAGAAAGTGGTCAAGAAGGCATACGGCATGCTTGTCTTCATTGGCTGAGGCATTGAGTTTAAAAATTGGCAAGTCATGTTGCAGCTGTATAGAACCTGAGTTAGGCCACACTTGGAGTATAGTGTTCAATTCTGGCCCCACAAGATCAGAAGGATGTGGAGGCTTTGGAGAGGGTGCAGAAGAGATTTACCGGGATGTTGCCTGGTATGGGGGGCAATAGGTAGGAGGAGAGGTTGGAGAAACTCGGTTTGTTCTCACCGGAACAACGGAGGTTGAGGGGCCACCTGATAGAGGTCTACAAGATTATCAGGGGCATAGACAGGGTGGATAGACAGAAGATTTTTCCGAGAGAGAAAGAGTCAATTACAAGGGGGCATAGATTTAAGGTGCTGAAGGTGCAGCACTCCCTCAGCACTTACCCTCTGACAGTGCAGCACTCCAGTACTGACCCTCCGACAGTGCAGCAGTCCCTCAGTACTGACCCTCTAACAGTATGGCACTCCCTCACTACTGACCCTCTCAAAGTGCGGCACTCCCTCAGCACTGGCCCTCTGACAGTGCAGCACTCCCTCAGTACCGATCCTCAGACAGTGCAACATTCCCTCAGTACTGACCCTCCGACAGTGCAGCACTCCCTCAGTACTGACCCTCCGACAGTGCAGCACTCCCTCAGTCCTGTCCCTCTGACAGTGCAGCACTCCCTCAGTACTGACCCACTTACAGTGCAGCACTCCCTCAGTACTGATCCGCTGACAGTGCAGCACTCCCTCAGTACTGATCCTCTGAAAGTGCAGCACTCCCTCAGTACTGACCCTCTGACAGTGCAGCACTCCCTCAGTACTGACCTTCTGACAGTGGAGCACTCCCTCAGTACTGACCCTCTGACAGTGCGGCACTCACTCAGTACTGACCCTCTGACAGTGCAGCACTCCCTCAGTACTGACCTTCTGACAGAGCAGCGCTCCCTCAGTACTGACCCTATGACAGTGCAGCACTCCCTCAGTACTGACCCTCTGACAGTGCAGCACTCCCTCAGTACTGACCCTCTGACAGTGCAGCACTCCCTCAGCACTTACACTTTGACAGTGCAGCACTCCCTCAGTACTGGCCCTCTGACAGTGCAGCACTCCCTCAGTACTGACCCTCTGACAGTGCAGCACTCCCTCAGCACTGACCCTCTGACAGTGCAGCGCTCCCTCAGTACTGACCCTCTGACAGTGCAGCACTCCCTCAGTACTGACCCTCCGGTGCAGCATTCCCTCAGTACTGACCCTCTGATAGTGCAGCACTCCCTCAGTACTGACCCTCTGACAGTGCAGCACTCCCTCGGTACTGTCCCTCTGACAGTGCAGCACTCCCTCAGCACTGACCCTCTGACAGTGCAGCACTCCCTCAGTACTGACCCTCTGACAGTGCAGCACTCCCTCAGTACTGGCCCTCTGACAGTGCAGCACTCCCTGAGCACTGACCCTCTGACAGTGCAGCACTCCCTCTGTACAGCCCCTCCGACAGTGCGGCACTCCCTCAGTACTGACCCTCTGACAGTGCAGCACAGCCTCAGTACTGACCCTCTGACAGTGCGGCACTCCCTCAGTACTTACCCTCTGACAGTGCAGCACTCCCTCAGTACTGACCCTCTGACAGTGCAGCACTTCCTCAGTACTGACCCTCTCACAGGGCAGCACTCCCTCAGTACTGACTCTCTCAGTGCTGACCCTCTCACAGTGCAGCAATCCCTCACTACTGACCCTCTGACAGTGCAGCACTCCCTCAGTACTGACCATCTGACAGTGTAGCACTCCCTTAGTACTGACCCTCTGAGAGTGCAGCACTCCCTCAGTACTGACCCGCTCACGGTGCAGCACTCCCTCAGTACTGACCATCTGACAGTGCAGCAGTAACTCAGTACTGACCCTCTGACAGTGCAACACTCCCTCAGTACTGACCCTCTGACAGTGCAGCACTCCCTCAGTACTGACCCTCTGCCAGTACAGCACTCCCTCAGTCCTGACCCTCTGACAGTGCAGCACTCCCTCAGTACTGACCCTCTGACAGTGCTGCACTCCCTCAGCACTGCCCGTCAGACAGTACAGCACTCCCTCAGTCCTGACCCTCTGACAGTGCAGCACTCCCTCAGTACTGACCCTCTGACAGTGCTGCACTCCCTCAGCACTGCCCGTCAGACAGTGCAGCTCTCCCTCAGTACTGACCCTCTCACAGGGCAGCACTCCCTCAGTACTGACTCTCTCAGTGCTGACCCTCTCACAGTGCAGCAATCCCTCACTACTGACCCTCTGACAGTGCAGCACTCCCTCAGTACTGACCATCTGACAGTGTAGCACTCCCTTAGTACTGACCCTCTGAGAGTGCAGCACTCCCTCAGTACTGACCCACTCACGGTGCAGCACTCCCTCAGTACTGACCATCTGACAGTGCAGCAGTAACTCAGTACTGACC
The DNA here is from genome assembly GCF_047496885.1 of Scyliorhinus torazame. Lineage (NCBI taxonomy): Eukaryota > Metazoa > Chordata > Chondrichthyes > Carcharhiniformes > Scyliorhinidae > Scyliorhinus > Scyliorhinus torazame. The sequence continues at coordinate 400,737,862 of NC_092707.1, forward strand.
CTCTGACAGTGCAACACTCCCTCAGTACTGACCCTCTGACAGTGCAGCACTCCCTCAGTACTGACCCTCTGCCAGTACAGCACTCCCTCAGTCCTGACCCTCTGACAGTGCAGCACTCCCTCAGTACTGACCCTCTGACAGTGCAGCATTCCTCAGTTCTGACCCTCTGTCAGTGCAGCACTCCCTCAGTACTGACCCTCTGACAGTGCAGCACTCCCTCAGCACTGCCCGTCAGACAGTGCAGCTCTCCCTCAGTACTGACACTCTGACAGTGCAGCACTCCCTCAGTACTGACCCTCTGACATTGCAGCACTACCTCAGCACTGACCCTCTGACAGTGCGGCACTCCCTCAGTACTGACCCTCTGACAGTGCAGCACTCCCTCAGTACTGACCCTCTGACAGTGCAGCACTACCTCAGCACTGACCCTCTGACAGTGCGGCACTCCCTCAGTACTGACCCTCTGACAGTGCAGCACTCCCTCAGTACTGACCCGCTTACAGTGCGGAACTCCCTCCGTACTGACCCTCTGACAGTGCGGCACTCCCTCAATACCGACGCTCTGACAGTGCGGCGCTATATCAGTACTCACCCTTGACAGTGCAGCACTCCCTCAGCACTGCCCCTCTGACAGTGCAGCACTCCCTCAGTACTGACCCTCTGAAAAGTGCGGCACTCCCTCAGTATTGACCCTCTGACAGTGCAGGACTACCTCAGTACTGACCCTCTGAAAGTGCAGCACTCCCTCAGTACTGACCCTCTGACAGTGCAGCACTCCCACAGTACTGACCCTCTGACAGTGCAGCATTCCCTCAGTACTGACCCTCTGACAGTGCAGCACTCCCTCAGTACTGACCCTCTGACAGTGCAGCACTCCCTCAGTACTGCCCCTCTGACAGTGCAGCACTCCCTCAGTACTGACCCTCTGACAGTGCAGCACTCCCGCAGTACTGACCCTCTGACAGTGCAGCACTCCCTCAGTACTGACCCTCTGACAGTGCAGCATTCCCTCAGTACTGATCCGCTGACAGTGCAGCACTCCCTCAGTACTGACCCTCTGACAGTGCAGCACTCCCTCAGTACTGCCCCTCTGACAGTGCAGCACTCCCTCAGTACTGACCCTCTGACAGTGCAGCACCCCTCTCAGTACTGACCCTCTGACAGTGCAGCACTCCCTCAGTACTGACCCTCTGACAGTGCAGCGCTCCCTCAGTACTGACCCTCTGACAGTGCAGCACTCCCTCAGTACTGACCCTCTGACAGTGCAGCATTCCCTCAGTACTGACCCTCTGACAGTGCAGCACTCCCTCAGTACTGACCCTCTGACAGTGCAGCACTCCCTCAGTATTGACCCTCTGACAGTGCAGCATTCCCTCAGTACTGACCCTCTGACAGTGCAGCACTCCCTCAGCACTGACCCTCTGACAGTGCAGCACTCCCTCAGTACTGTGGTGTTGGGTGCTCTGGTGCACAGATGAGCCAGCACAGTTGTATGTGGTACAACTCTATTTTATTTTAACTCTTGTATACAGTTCGTTCTGGATACTCTGCACGTGCTGTCTCCCTGAGTGTGTCGTGTAGCAGGTCTGTCCTTGTCCGTGTCTCCAGCTAATACTGACCACCAGGTGTCGTGTTTGTGCTTTTATATCTTTCTGTGATTGGTTGTGGTGTTGTGTGTTCTGGTTTTTCTGTTGGTGTGTCTATCATGATGTGTGTGTTTGAATATCATGACATCCCCCCTTTTTACAAAGATATGTGCCTACGTGGTTATAAATATGATCGTGTCGTGAGTGCATCTAAGAGTGTGTGTGTGTGTTGTGTACAGCGTGTGTATATGACGTAACTATTTACATGGGGCGATGTCGGGTGCGTCACACTAACAAGGTTGTACCAGAACAAAACATGAATGCGAGAAAAAAAAAAACTTGAACAGTGGTCCGGTCAGACGATATCTGGAACGATAAACAACAACAGGTTATAATACAGAAGTGTTTGACTTTTTTGAACGTATGAACAGCGTTATAAGTCCAGTCTAATGGGTGACCGCCTCAAGAATAGGCTGGTCCTCAAGCCGGTTCAGCTGTGGAGATTTGGGTTCACACTGGTTCACCTTGGACTGTTGGAGGTGATGCTGTTGCCGAAGTCTCTACTTTACCATTTGTTGTACTTCGTGCAGTGCTTGGTTTTTTCATTCGTGCAAATATAACATTCAACATCTTTGTTAGTGTTGCCTTGGCTGTGGTTTGGTTTACTAAGTTTTTTGCTGGCCAGGTGAATATTGTAGCACGTTCTAACAGCCTGTAACACAGTTCCTTCGTGTATTTCTATCTGCTGAGATGTTACTGTAGTTAGTAAGGCCTTAATTATCTGCAACTGAACACCTTCGTCGGTTTGTGGTCCTTGAGAACAACCACATATTGTCTCTATAATTCTATCAATTAATTTCTGTGAACAGTCAGATGATGTGCTGACTATGCGGGGACATTTCGACTGGCATGCCAACTCAAAAGGGAGAAAATACTTGTCTGCTTCAATAAAGTTTGCCCTGGATTTGACAGGTGGCAAGGTCCCAGAAACAGCCTTAGCTTCTGCATGGGGAGGATTTTAGCTGCTGTGGCCTGGTCACGGGTGGCGATGGAAGGGGCATGATCCGTGGCATCTCCACGAAGTCATCCTTGGGAACCAGTGGAGGATCCGGCGTGTGCGTACGGTTCAGTTGCGAGCGTGGAAGGCGGCGCAAAGCTCGCTGATTGCGCCTACGCCCCAATCCATCCGCCCTGCATGCCAGGAAGAAGGTGGAGTCTTTTTTCTTTTTATGTTTGTGGTGGACGGCATCTTGTAGCCGATGGGTCGTTGCCATCGAAGTAGCACCATCACTAATATCATGCAAGGCGATGACTGTGCCAGATGTGGAGGTTGGCCGAGACCGTGCACGCTGGTTCCGGCCACCTGCTGTGCCGGAAGGGCGACTCCGCAGAGAAACGTCGAAGCATGTCGCCTTGGAGAGAGAATTGTTGCTCGCATCAACGTCTGGCGATGGCGCGAATTGGTGTGTCCGTCTTGGACCACCGGTGCTGGTCGCCACTGCCAACCCAGTGGGACTGCCACGCGATCCATTCCCTGTCGCCGTGGCATCCGCCGTCACCCTGAGCGTGCCATAACCGAGGCCGCGACACCGCCCGTCCGGAGCGAGGTCTGGCGTGCGCGAATCAGAGTCGGCGCTTGGCTGCTCCCCATCTGGAGTCCGGTCTGCCTTCCGTCGATGCTCCCCCCCCGGAGTCCCAACAGGTTCACTGGAGGCAGCCGAGATTCCCTGAAGCTGCACTTCTGGAGTCGGAACATGCAGGAATGCACCGACCAGTGGAGAGGCTCGAGCCATCGAGGGTGGAAGCGGTGCGCCGCCACCGCAGTCGTCAGTGGTCCCACCATGATCATCGAGTGCCTCGGTATGCACTAGGCGAGGTCTGTCACCTTGCACCTTTTGCATGGGAAGTGGGATGCTGTCGTCACTCGTCTCACATCCCGTGGATAGATCCTCATTAGCAGCTTGCTGTTCACTAGGGTTGGGTAAATTGTCAGAGTTTTCATCTGGTGGTGCACACCATGTCGGTGGACTGTCATTGTCTTGCCATTGTCCTTCATTTGGGCTTTTCTTCTTTGGAATTTTAAATCTTCCCCCAGACATTGCAGAACCTTGTTTATTACCCCCAAATTCTCCCATATGTATGGTCTCGAATATAGGATCCAATGTTTCTATCGACATTGTACTATTTTCCAAAGAACATTCCGTTTCACTTTTCTTCTCAGGTACCTCATATGTATCTTTGTCTAATGTACATGCTTTCATGGTCTCTGGGTCTGATTTTGCTGGGACTGGCATGGTCACAGTCTCTCTTTTACTGTTCTCAATTGCCCACATTATACTCCCCATACATAACTGCTTAATCACTGGGGTTAGTGTGGTTAAACATACAGGTAATTTCTTTAGCAAATCCTCAGTATCCTTCTGTGACCGTGCAGCATTATTAGTCTCTGTTCGGCTACAATGATTCTGAAGGTTAGCGCGTGAACCTTTTTCCTTCGGGCTTGGAAGAGGAGATTCCTTTGGCTTGTCTTCAGTTGGGCTTGAACAGTCATCAGCGCTGTGCCCTTCATTGTAGCATGAGAGACCGTCATGGCCATGCTGCTGTGCAGTGGAGCATGGTAGGCTGTCATAGCCTTCGCGCTGTTCACGTGAGCATGGCAGACTTGCATCGTCTGCCGCTGGTTGATCAGGAGAGGTTGCTAGACCCTCATGGTCTTGTTCCTGCAAGGACTGCGCATCGGAGTCAAGCGTTTTTTCTATCGTGGAGGCTGTCCACGAGCTCTCTGTGGAGGCTTGTGACACTGGAGTCACTTCTTGTTCGTGCAAGGACTGCGCTCTGGAGTCTTGCGTTTCTGCAATTGTGGAGTCTGTCCACAAGTTCGCTGTGGAGGCTTGTGACTCTGGAGTCACTTCTTGTTCATGCAAGGACTGCGCTCTGGAGTCTTGCATGTCTTCTTTCATAGAGTCGGGAACGCTGAGCGGGACGTGGACCACGCTCTGTGTGGCAGCAGGCCGCTCTCTGTGGGCTTTCACCGCTCCCTGTCTGTTAATGTCAGGCTGCAGCATCATCCGGTACTGATAAGTTGGAACGTCATATCTGCTGGATTGAAGATCCTCAAATCCGAAAAATGAATCCGCATCTGCGTCGGATTCAATGTGGGGGCCGCCAATGTGCAATACGAAAGGTTCGTCCGAGTCATAGTCGTATAGGACCACGGAGCTATCATTGGGCTCGCGAGGTCCGGAAACACTGTAAAGATCGTCATCGAAGTATTCGAGGTCGGAATCATCGGCTTGTGCGTAGGTAACTGCTTGTCGGAGGGTTCTTCGGAGGTCAAATTCATCTCCTGGGTCAATTTGCGGCAGTGTGCTGTCATTCCAGGTGAGGGAGGGTTGTTTTACAGCTTTAACAGATTTTTGTTTTTTTGATTTGGGACGTTTCCCTTTTAAATTGGATTTGGGACGTTTCCCCTTTAAATTGGTGCGGTCTGGGGCCTCTGACATCCTGACGCTCGGTATGTAGCACGTAGGAAGCGACTGCGCATGCGCAGATCGCTGTTCCTTTACCGATGGCCGTTTTCTTGACTGCGCATGCGCAGCATCTCGCGCATGCGCAAACGAAACTTCCGGTTCTGCGCACTGCTCGCGCAACTGTGCTCGCGTTATACCTTTAGCAAGATGGCCGCCGACCTCGACCCAGCCCTCTCTCAGGCCCAGGATTTCGGCCTCTGGGAATTCGGGCTCCGGGATCCCAGCCACGAGGTGAGTACTGCAGCTTTTCTTACCTTTACTTGCCGATTGGATTGGTTTTCTTCACAGTACTTGGAGAATTTGTCCAGGACTGCCTGGTAATCGTACCTTTGCTGCCTCCTGAAGAACCTGAACCTTGTGAACATTTCTCTTGCCCTTGCACCGGCGATGGTGAGGAGAAATTCAATTTTTTCGCTATCATCCAGGTCTTGGAGTTCAGCTGCCACCAGGAACAATTCGAACACTTGCCGGAATCGCCGCCAGTTTTCGCGAAGATCGCCGTAGCACTGGAGCGGCTGCGGAACCGGGAGCTCTATCATTTTGCTTGGGCACTGCTGGTTGTCTCTGTACACTGAGGTATGCCGGCAGGTATCGATCCACTCCTGTACCATGTGGTGTTGGGTGCTCTGGTGCACAGATGAGCCAACACAGTTGTATGTGGTACAACTCTATTTTATTTTAACTCTTGTATACAGTTCATTCTGGATACTCTGCACGTGCTGTCTCCCTGAGTGTGTCGTGTAGCAGGTCTGTCCTTGTCCGTGTCTCCAGCTAATACTGACCACCAGGTGTCGTGTTTGTGCTTTTATATCTTTCTGTGATTGGTTGTGGTGTTGTGTGTTCTGATTTGTCTGTTGGTGTGTCTATCAGGATGTGTGTGTTTGAATATCATGACAAGTACTGACCCTCTGACATTGCAGGACTACCTCAGTACTGACACTCTGACATTGCAGGACTGCCTCAGTACTGACCCTCTGACATTGCAGGACTGCCTCAGTACTGACCCTCTGACATTGCAGGACTACCTCAGTACTGACAAAGAACAAAGAACAAAGAAATGTACAGCACAGGAACAGGTCCTTCGGCCCTCCAAGCCCGTGCCGACCATACTGCCCGACTAAACTACAATCTTCTACACTTCCTGGGTCCGTATCGTTCTATTCCCATCCTATTCATGTATTTGTCAAGATGCCCCTTAAATGTCCCTATCGTCCCTGCTTCCACTACCTCCTCCGGTAGCGAGTTCCAGGCACCCACTACCCTCTGTGTAAAAAACTTGCCTCGTACATCTACTCAAAACCTTGCCCCTCTCACCTTAAACCTATGCCCCCTAGTAATTGACCCCTCTACCCTGGGGAAAGCCTCTGACTATCCACTCTGTCTATGCCCCTCATAATTTTGCATACCTCTATCAGGTCGCCCCTCAACCTCCTTCGTTCCAGTGAGAACAAACCGAGTTTATTCAATCGCTCCTCATAGTCAGTACTGAGGGAGAGTTGCACTGTCAGAGGGGCAGTACTGAGGGAGTGCTGCACTGTCAGAGGGTCAGTACTGAGGGAGTGCAGCACTCCCTCAGTACTGACCCTCTGACAGTGCGGCCCTCCCTCAGTACTGACCCTCTGACAGTGCAGGACTACCTCAGTACTGACGCTCTGAAAGTGCAGCACTCCCTCAGTACTGACCCTCTGACAGTGCAGCATTCCCTCAGTACTGACCCTCTGAAAGTGCAGCACTCCCTCAGTACTGACCCTCTGACAGTGCAGGACTCCCTCAATACTGACCCTCCGACAGTGCAGCACTCCCTCAGTACTGACGCTCTGACAGTGCAGCACTCCCTCAGTACTGACCCTCTGACAGTGCAGCGCTCCCTCAGTACTGACCCCCTGACAGTGCAGCACTCCCTCAGTACTGACCCTCTGACAGTGCAGCACTCCCTCAGTACTGACCCTCTCACAGTGCAGCACTCCCTCAGTACTGACCCTCTGACAGTGCAGCACTCCTTCAGTACTGACCCTCTGACAGTGCAGCACTCCCTCAGTACTGACACTCTGACAGTGCAGCACTCCCTCAGTACTGACCCTCTGACAGTGCAGCAATCCCTCAGTACTGACCCTCTGACAGTGCAGCACTCCCTCAGTACTGACCCTCTGAAAGTGCAACACTCCCTCAGTACTGACCCTCTGACATTGCAGGACTACCTCAGTACTGACCCTCTGAAAGTGCAGCACTCCCTCAGTACTGACCCTCTGACAGTGCAGCACTCCCTCAGTACTGACCCTCTGACAGTGCAGCACTCCCTCAGTACTGACCCTCTGACAGTGCGGCACTCCCTCAGTACTAACCCTCTGACAGTGCAGCTCTCCCTCAGTACTGACCCTCTGACAGTGCAGCACTTCCTCAGTACAGACCCTCTGACACTGCAGCTCTCCCTCAGTACTGACCCTCTGACAGTGCAGCACTTCCTCAGTACTGACCCTCTGACAGTGCAGCACTCCCTCAGTACTGACCCTCTGACAGTGCAGCACGCCCTCAGTACTGACCCTCTGACAGTGCAGCACGCCCTCAGTACTGACCCTCTGACAGTGCAGCACTCCCTCAGTACTGACCCTCTGACAGTGCGGCACTCCCTCAGTACTGACCCTCTGACAGTGCAGCACTCCCTCAGTACTGACCCTCTGACAGTGCAGCACTCCCTCAGTACTGACCCTCTGACAGTGCGGCACTCCCTCAGTACTGCCCCTCTGACAGTGCAACTCTCCCTCAGTACTGACGCTCTGACAGTGCAGCACTCCCTCAGTACTGACCCTCTGACAGTGCAGCACTCCCTCAGTACTGACCCTCTGACAGTGCAGCACTCCCTCAGTACTGACCCTCTGACAGTGCAGCACTCCCTCAGTACTAACCCTCTGACACTGCAGCACCCCTCTCAGTACTGCCCCTCTGACAGTGCAACTCTCCCTCAGTACTGACCCTCTGACAGTGCAGCACTCCCTCAGTACAGACCCTCTGACAGTGCGGCACTCCCTCAGTGCTGACCCTCTGACAGTGCAGCACTCCCTCAGTACTGACCCTCTGAGAGTGCAGCACTCCCTCAGTACTGACCCTCTGATATTGCAGGACTACCTCAGTACTGACCCTCTGAAAGTGCAGCACTCCCTCAGTACTGACCCTCTGATAGTGCAGCACTCCCTCAGTACTGACCCTCTGAAAGTGCAGCATTCCCTCAATACTGACCCTCCGACAGTGCAGCACTCCCTCAGTACTGACCCTCTGACAGTACAGCACTCCCTCAGTACTGAGCCTCTGACAGTGCAGCATTCCCTCAATACTGATCCTCTGACAGTGCAGCACTCTCTCAGTACTGACCCTCTGACAGTGCAGCACTCCCTCAGCACTGACCCTCTGACAGTGCAGCACTCCCTCAGTACTGACCCTCTGACAGTGCAGCACTCCCTCAGTACTGACCCTCTGACAGTGCAGCATTCCCTCAGTACTGACCCTCTGACAGTGCAGGACTACCTCAGTACTGACCCTCTGAAAGTGCAGCACTCCCTCAGTCCTGACCCTCTGACAGTGCAGCACTTCCTCAGTACTGACCCTCTGACAGTGCAGAACTCCCTCAGTACTGACCCTCTGACAGAGCAAAACTCCCTCAGTACTGACCCTCTGACAGTGCAACTCTCCCTCAGTACTGACCCTCTGACAGTGCAGCACTCCCTCAGTACTGACCCTCTGACAGTGCAACTCTCCCTCAGTACTGACCCTCTGACAGTGCAGCACTCCCTCAGCCCTGACCCTCTGACAGTGCAACTCTCCCTCAGTACTGATCCTCTGACAGTGCAGCACTCCCTCAATACTGACCCTCTGACAGAGCAGCACTCCCTCAGTACTGACCCTCTGACAGTGCAGCACTCCCTCAGTACTGACCCTCTGACAGTGCAGCACTCCCTCAGTCCTGACCCTCTGACAGTGCAGCACTTCCTCAGTACTGACCCTCTGACAGTGCAGAACTCCCTCAGTACTGACCCTCTGACAGAGCAAAACTCCCTCAGTACTGACCCTCTGACAGTGCAACTCTCCCTCAGTACTGACCCTCTGACAGTGCAGCACTCCCTCAGTACTGACCCTCTGACAGTGCAACTCTCCCTCAGTACTGACCCTCTGACAGTGCAGCACTCCCTCAGCCCTGACCCTCTGACAGTGCAACTCTCCCTCAGTACTGATCCTCTGACAGTGCAGCACTCCCTCAGTACTGACCCTCTGACAGAGCAGCACTCCCTCAGTACTGACCCTCTGACAGTGCAGCACTCCCTCAGTACTGACCCTCTGACAGTGCAGCACTCCCTCAGTACTGACCCTCTGACAGTGCGGCACTCCCTCTGTACTGCCCCTCCGACAGTGCAGCACTCCCTCAATACTGACTCTCTGACAGTGCAGCACTCCCTCAATACTGACTCTCTGACAGTGCAGCACTGCCTCAGTACTGACCCTCTGACAGTGCAGCACTCCCTCAGTACTGACTCTCTGACAGTGCAGCACTCCCTCAGTACTGACCCTCTGACAGTGCAGCACTCCCTCAGTACTGACCCTCTGACAGTGCAGCACTCCCTCAGTACTGACCCTCTGACAGTGCGGCACTCCCTCTGTACTGCCCCTCCGACAGTGCAGCACTCCCTCAATACTGACTCTCTGACAGTGCAGCACTCCCTCAATACTGACTCTCTGACAGTGCAGCACTACGTCAGTACTGACCCTCTGACAGTGCGGCACTCCCTCAGTACTGACCCTCTGACAGTGCACCACTCCCTCAGTACTGACCCTCTGACAGTGCAGCACTCCCTCAGTACTGACCCTCTGACAGTGCAGCATTCCCTCAATACTGACTCTCTGACAGTGCAGCACTCCCTCAGTACTGACCCTCTGACAGTGCAGCACTCCCTCAGTACTGACCCTCTGACAGTGCAGCACTACGTCAGTACAGCAGCGATCGACCGGGCCTGGCACACAGCAGCGAAATATCCCTTCTTTTCCCAGGCCTTTCAGGTTGCACTCCACACCGGGCAGCGCTCCGGGGGTGCTTTGTCTGCCCGCAGAAATAGCATTTGGGCCTCCCGGGGTTGGCTGGCTGCCGTGAGGCGGAGGCTTGGGGTTGGCTGGGGGCGGCCGCTGGTGGAGCCCACAATGTCCATGAGGGCGCTGTGCGGTCGGGGGCGTACGACTGTATGTTACGGGAGGCCACAGTTGGCGAGTTTGCAAGTTGCCTGGTCACCGCGAGGTCGAGTGTACTCCTTTCTAATAGATGCTGGTAGATGTACGCCAACTCCAAGCCCGTAAACAAAGCGTCCCTGATTAAAAGTTCTGTTTGTTCAACAGCCGAAACTGCATGGCAATCGCATTTCCTCGCCAGGATGTGCAGGGCACGCCAGAAATCGCCTAATGACTCACCGGGGAGTTGCTGCCTCGTGGACAGGAGGTGCCTGGCATAGAGTTTGTTGGTCAGCCGGATATAGTGTCCTTTCAGAAGCTCCAGAGCTTCAGGGCAAGTGGGCGTATCCTGGATAATGGTAAATATCTCGGAGCCCACCCGTGAGTACAGGATCTGGAGCCTCTGTGCGTCCGAGGGCTGTTCAGTCGCTGATCCGAGGGAGCTTTCGAAGCAAGCTAGCCAGTGGTCGAAGGCCGAGGTGGCGTTGGCTGCTTGAGGGTGCAGTTGCAGGCGATCTGGCTTGAGGCGTAGTTCCATGCCTGTAATAACTCTGCTTAATAAATTGATGCGCTATCCATTACGGCGAGACAAGAGTAGAGGGTAATTGAGGCTTTATTAAGCAGAGATGTGTGGCCTCCTGCAGCTGCTACCAGAATGGGAGCAGGTCGGTGTGCACACACATTTATACTCTGCCAAATGGGCAGGGCCAGCAGGCAGGGACCTACCCCAAAACCTGCAGTACAGGAGCCTTACCGTATTCCCTCTATTATACAATCAGTGGTGACTACCACAGCAGTTGTACAGAGTGTGTTTTTCCAGAACTTTCTATTTTTATTCCATCGGCCATCCAGTGTGTGAGGAACTAATTACACTTGGATAGGTGAAGCAAATAAAGTTTCTGACACTTACAGCATCAAATTTGACCATAAGACCATAAGACATAGGAGCAGAAGTAGGCCACTCGGCCCATCGAGTCTGCTCCGCATTCAATCCTGGCTGATATTTTTCTCATCCCCATTCTCCTGCCTTTTCCCCATAACCCCTGATCCCCTTATTAATCAAGAATCGATCTGTCTCTGTCTTAAAGACACTCAGTGATTTGGCCTCCACAGCCTTCTGCGGCAAAGAGTTCCACAGATTCACCACCCTCTGGCTGGAGAAATTCCTCCTCATCTCTGGTTTAAAGGCTCGTCCCTTTAGTCTGAGATGGGGCGGGATTCTGCCGTAATCGGCGGGGCGTGCAACTCCGGCGGGACGGAGTGGTGTTAACCGCTCGGGAGTCTTGCCACCCCAAAGGTGTGGGATCTTCCGCACCTTCAGGGGCTAGTCCCGCCCCGGAATGGTTTGCGCCCCACTGACCAGTGGGGAAGCGGCTTGGCACCACGCCAACTGGCACCGAAGGGCCTCTGCTGGCCGACGCGTGCGGGGGAGCGCCAGCGTGTGGTGGAGTCATCCCGGCGCATGCGCGGGAGGGTTCATCTCCGCATCGGCCTTGGCGGAGGACCACTTCGGCCGATGTGGAGGATTAGAGTGCCCCCATGGCACAGGTCCGCCCGCGGATCGGTGGGCCCCGATCGCGGGCCAGTCCACTGTGGGGGCACCTCCCGGGTCAGATACCCCCGGGCCCCCTCCCCCCCCCCGAGAACCCCGGAGGCCGCCCGCGCCGCCAGGACCCACCGGTCAGGCACCTACTCTGACTTACGCCGACGGGACTGGCAAAAACGGGCGGGAATTCAGCCCATCGCGGGCCGGAGAATTCGGACGGCCCCAGCGCCCATTGAGTCGCGTAGGTCCCCACCATTCTCCGAGGTGGGCGGCGTGATTCACGCCGGGCCGATTTTTGGGGGGGCCGGAGAATTCGGAGGACGGCGGGGGCGGGATTCCCACCTACCCCTGGTGTTTCTCCGACCCGGCGGGGGTCCGGAGAATCCCGCCCATGGTGTCCGCTGCTTCTAGTTTTTCCTACAATTGGAAACCAGCGAAGGTTCGAATTGGGATTCATGATTTATTTAAGCTTGCGAAATGTACCTTTTTTCATCATGATTATATCTTGCATGTACCCAGCACGACACTGGCACCTATCTTAAATGACACGGGAGCTTGGGGAGCCTATTATTCCCTGTAGCTTTCTCCATGTCTGCATTGCAGCCAACCAGAGTCGACTTACCATCCAATCCATACCCTTTTCTCCTGTAGTATAAACTGTTGTGATTGTCTGAAATTCTGGTGAGTGGAAGATGGAAAACTTCAGCAGCGTGCCTCTCTTACAGGAATATTTCATGATGTGGAGATGCCGGCGTTGGACTGGGGTGAGCACAGTAAGAAGTCTGACAACACCAGGTTAAAGTCCAACAGGTTTGTTTCGATGTCACTAGCTTTCGGAGCGCTGCCCCTTCCTCAGGTGAATGAACAGGTATGTTCCAGAAACATAGAAATAGCCAGATTCAAAGATGCCAGACAATGCTTGGAATGCGAGCATTAGCAGGTGATTAAATCTTTCCAGATCCAGAGATGGGGTAACCCCAGGTTAAAGAGGTGTGAATTGTGTCAAGCCAGGACAGTTGGTAGGATTTCGCAGGCCAGATGGTGGGGGGGTGAATGTAGTGCGACATGAATCCCAGGTCCCGGTTGAGGCCGCACTCATGTGTGCGGAACTTGGCTATAAGCTTCTGCTCGGCGATTCTGCGTTGTCGCGCGTCCTGAAGGCCGTCTTGGAGAACGCTTACCCGGAGATCAGAGGCTAAATGCCCTTGACTGCTGAAGTGTTCCCCGACTGGAAGGGAACATTCCTGCCTGGCGATTGTCGCGCGATGTCCGTTCATTCGTTGTCACAGCGTCTGCATGGTCTCACCAATGTACCACGCTTCGGGACACCCTTTCCTGCAGAGCATGAGGTAGACAACATTGGCCGAGTTGCACGAGTATGTACCGCGTACCTGGTGGGTGGTGTTCTCACGTGTAATGGTGGTATCCATGTCGATAATCTGGCACGTCTTGCAGAGATTGCCATGGCAGGGTTGTGTGGTGTCGTGGTCACTGTTCTGAAGGCTGGGTCGTTTGCTGCAAACAATGGTTTGTTTGAGGTTGCGCGGTTGTTTGAAGGCAAGTAGTGGGGGTGTGGGGATGACCTTGGCAAGATGTTCACCTTCATCAATGACGTGTTGAAGGCTGTGAAGAAGATGTCGTAGTTTCTCCGCTCCGGGAAAGTACTGGATGACGAAGGGTATTCTGTCGGTTGTGTCCCATGTTTGTCTTCTGAGGAGGTCGGTGCGGTTTTTTGCTGTGGCGCATTGGAACTGTCAATCGATGAGTCGAGCGCCATATCCCGTTCGTACGAGGGCATCTTTCAACGTCTGTAGATGTCTGTTACACTCCTCCTCGTCTGAGCAGATCCTGTGTATACGGAGCGCTTGTCCATAGGGGATGGCTTCTTTAATGTGTTTAGGGTGGAAGCTGGAGAAGTGGAGCATTGTGAGGTTATCCGTGGGTTTGCGGTAAAGCGAAGTGCTGAGGTGACCGTCCTTGATGGAGAAGAGTGTGTCCAAGAATGCAACTGATTTTGGAGAGTAGTCCATGGTGAGTCTGATGGTTGGATGGAACTTATTGATGTCATCGTGTAGTCGTTTCAGTGATTCTTCGCCGTGGGTCCAAAGGATAAAAATGGCATCGGTGTATCTGGTGTATAACATCAGTTGAAGGTCCTGTGCGGTGAGTAGGTCTTGTTCAAACTTGTGCATGAAGATGTTGGCGTATTGGGGTGCGAATGTGGTCCCCATGGCTGTTCCGTGTGTCTGGATGAAGAACTTGTTGTCGAAGGTGAAGACGTTGTGATCCAGAATGAAGCGGATGAGTTGCAGAATTGCATCTGGAGATTGGCAGTTGTCGGTGTTGAGTACTGAGTACTCAACAGTACTCAACATTAAACAATTCAACAATGGGGGGGCGAAATCCGAAATCCCGCCCAGTTTCTCTGACAGTGCAGTGCTCCCTCAATGCTGCATTGGAGTGTCAGACTGTATTCTCACGTTCAAGTATTTGGAACCCAAAGACTTTGAGGTAAAAGTGCTATCTATCCACTGAGAAGCCGTAAACCACAATTGAAATGTGACTGAGTAGAAACAAGAAAATCGTCATCCCAATAATGCCCGAAACTTGCTGATCTTCCAGTGCAAAGAGCTGTCCTCGACCGAGTGTTGCAGACTGGCACATTCCAAGGTCCAGGACTACGTGCTGAGGGACGCACTCAAGCTTGGGGCAGCTGCCGCCAAGGCGCAATGGGGAAAGACCACTGTGTAAGGTCTTTCCAGCAAATGTACACCGAGGGGCGAGTAACAGTGTAAACCCCCCTCGGTCTGGGCCACCAACACTCCAATGTATAAAACAAACATGACAATGTAAATGTTTAAGAAGGAATTGTAACGTAAAGAGCGATATGTGTGTAAGGTTATCAAAATTGAATGGAAGAAAGTCAAGGGAATGTGTAACTCTGATGGAAATGTACAGTCAAAACAATTCGAAATGTTCTGTAATGTTTATGATAGATTTTATGAATAAAGTATATTTTTTTGAAAAAAATAACTCAACATCACTGATCTTCTTGTTTGGTCTTTGTGTGCCTCTGGTGCCACCTAGTGGGCTGATGAGCAGGAACTTTCAATTGGCAAGTTCTTCAGTCTACAAACTTGGTCAGACACCTGACCAGTGCAGCTTTGTAGCAAATTCTCACCTCATCAACAATACGCACAGTAGGATTCAAACCTGCATTGGGACGGATTTTCCGTACAGGGACCTGTCAACGAACAAGATATTAGGAATACCGCACAAATGCTGCTGCAATAACCTCCGAGTTTGTCAGAGGAATGGACAATAAATGCTTCCCTTGTCAATGACGCCATATCACAAGCAGTCATTATTCACAAATATCGGCAACCTCTCCAGCTCCCTCTCTCACTGCCTACGCAATCGCAGAACAAGCCCGATGCTGTCTGTCATTCAATGGGTTAATTCAGGCTTGTTCAAGCCTCCCCCTCATGGCCTGCGGACTGGGTTTTGGCCTGCGAAGCCCCTCAATATGGCCCCTCGGAGCAATTGTTCAAAATGCTAGTCTGACTGGTCAGTGAGGTTGGTGGTCTCTGCAGGGGACTGCTCCTCCAATCGCAGGCTGCTCCTCTCCCACCTTTACCGCTGATAGGCTCACACCTACTCTGCCCCTGCTGATTCAGTGAGTGAGGGGGAGTGAGTGAGGGTGGGGGAGAATCAAGACGGGTGGGTGAGTGAATGAATGAGGGTGGGTGACTGAGTCAAGTTGGGTCAGCGAGTGAGTTAAGGTGGGTCGGTGAGGGTGTGGGTGAGCGAGCGGGTTAAGGTGAGTGGATGATGGTGTATGAGGGAATGAGAGAATGAGAGTGGGTGAGTGAGCTTCAAGGTGTGTCAGTGTGTGCGTGTGTGTTTGTGCATGCGAGTGGGGTGAGTGTGCGAAGGGTTAATGTGTGAGTGGGTGTGAGGGGTGAGTATATGAGAGTTGCTGAGTGCTTGTGAGTGGATGAGCATGTGTGAGTGGGTGTTTGAGGGGTGAGTTTGTTTATGTGTGAGAGGGAGAGAGAATAGTGAAAAGGAGGGATGTGTGTGTGTCTGGCTCAGTCCCAATCTCAGGGTTCTCATTCCCCCCTCACCCCTACTCACACGCCCACCCTTTCACACTCAAATGGTTAAATCCGGCCCTCCCTGCCAGTGGAATCTTCTGCCAGCAGCGGAGACCCCAGCGGTGGGACAGGTGTGCCATGCAAAGTGGCTTAGACATGGGCGGGACTGGAAGATCATGTAGGCAGGCAGTGGCAGTAAAGCACAGAGTGCCGTGTTTGGGGGGGGGGGGGGGGGGGGGGGGGGGCGTGTGGAGGTTTAAAATCCTGCCCTTCATTTATTACTGTTTTTAAAATTATCAATTTATTGTTTTGACGTTGTTTTTGTTCAGCGCATTGTTTCTTTCTATATGTCAGCTTTTTTTAACAATTCATGTTTAACGTTGTGTCATACCTTATCTTCCAGAAATTTGCTCTTTGTCCAATTCCTCCATTGGGTTTGGGAAGGATTGAAAAGTTGGACAAACCTGGTTTAATTGAACCGTGTTTTATTATGTGAGTTTGGCAACTGATCTATGCTCACTGTGGTTAACTCAGTAAACCTGTTTGTGAACTCAGGACAAAGTAAACAGACAGTAAATAGAAGCTGAGCAGTGAGCACGAGTGCAGACATTTTGTGATTGGAGAAATATTTTATAACGATTGTAAATAAACCTGTTTCACACTTGGCGGCATCTCTGCATTGCTCTGAAATATGTAAAATACACAATACTGTCCACATGTTAGCTTGATCTTCCATTGGCTCTCCGCACATGGGCAAAGTGGGTGAGGCAACAACAACTTACATTTATGTGGCTCCTTTAATACAATGAAATGGTCCAACAAGGTGTTTCGCAGGAGGGTTATAAAACACAGTATAGCACCGAGCCACTGAAGGAGACATCAGGTCAGATGTCCAATTGTTTGATCAAAGGGGTAGGTTTTAAGGAACGCCATAAGGGAGGAAAAGGCAGGTAGAATTCCAGAGTTTGGGACCCAGGTAGCTGAAAGTACGGCCGCTAGTGGTGGAACAATCATAATTGGGAATGCACAAGAGGTCAGAATTAGAGGAGTGCAGACATCTACGAGGGTGTGGGATCAGCGGAGATTACACAGATAGGGAGGGGACAAGGACATGAAGGGATTTGAATCCAAGGATGAGAATTTAAAAATCTGGGCAATACTTTATTGAAAGTCGGTGTAGGTCAGAGGACACAGGGATGATAAGGGAACAGGATCTGCTGTCAATTAAGACACAGGCAGCAGAGTTTTGGATGACCTAAAGTTTACTCTCATGGAATGAGGGAAAATAGGCCACATTTATTACCCTCCTTATGAAATTTCTCCTTGAGCGGCTGCTGTCTAACCACTGAATGATCCATTGTTATTTCATTGAATAATCTTTTAGTTACCACACAACTTTCCTGCATTCATTTTCACACTCTGAATGACTCACCGTCCAGTAACAGTTCCTGTTATGTTCATTTGATCGAGTGGAAGATAAACAGACGATGTGTTGATCAAAACTTCAAATCGGGATAACACTGCAAATGGAAATCAGCAAATTGCGAATTGAACTCAATTGGCGCAGGAACCTGACGGGTCTGATAAAACAGCAACTGGCCTTCTCCGAGGTGGATGTAAAACAGAACAAATATCTAGAAGGAACAGGGCAGTTCACCCCATAACCATGGCCCATATTTACCCCTCAATCAACATCACGAGGATAAATTAGCTGGCCATACGCCTCATTGCAGTCTGTGGAAACTTGCTGTGCAACAGCACTTCCTACATAACATCAGGGGAGTTCTCTACCCCAGAGTGCAGTGGATGCTGAAACACGAAACAGATTTGAGGAGGGGAGAGACAGGTTTCTAATTAGTAATGAGATGAAGGGTTATGGGGAGCAGGCAGGAAGGTGGAGTTGAGTCCGAGATGAGATCAGCCATGAGCGCATTGAATGGCAGAGCGAGTTCGAGGGGCTGACTTGCCGACTCTGCTCCTAGTTTCTATGTAAACTCCGTCATGCCTGGAACCATTCTGGGAAATCTCCCGCCCAGCGAGTCATGGAAATGTGGATCTTGCTACCACATGGAGTCGGTGATGCAAACAGCATAAATGCTTTCAGTGAGAAGTGGGATACCTACACAAGGAATGTAGCTGTCACTGCCAAGGCCAGAATTTATATTGCCCATCCCTAATTGCCCTGGGGAAGGTGGTGATGAGTCACCTTCTTGAACTGCTGCAGTCCATGTGGCGTAGATACACCCACAGTGCTGTTAGGGAGGGAGTTTCAGGATTTCTAACCAATGACAATGAAGGAACGGTGATATGGGCAGCACAGTGGCACAGTATTAGCACTTCTACCTCACAGCACCAGGGATCTGGATTCAATTCTGGCCTTGGGTGGCTGTGTGGGGTCTGCACGTTCTCCCCGTGTCTGCGTGGGTTTCCTCCGGGTACTCCGGTTTCCTCCCACAGTCCAACGATGCGCAGGTTCGGTGGATTGGCCATGCTAAAGTTGCCTCTTCGTGTCCAAAGATGTATAGGTTACGTGGGGTTACGGGGTTGAGGGGATAGGGTGGGGGAGTGGGACTAGGTAGAGCGCTCTTTCAGAAGGTCGGTGCAGACCCCGATGGGCAGAATGGCTTCCTTCCACACTGTAGGGATTCTGTGAAATCTATTCTATGAAATCTGAATCTCCGGGGATTGAGCATTAATCCCCAGCACATGCCTGAGAAAAATCAGAGGGTTTTCAAAGTAATTTTGTGCTGTTTCCTCGATAAACGCCTGTTTATTGATGGCACAAAAACATCTGGGAGGTGCAACTATCAGCTTTTTGACTGAAAGTCAAGGATCACCTGATCAGAGCTTCCGATTTCCGATTGGCCAGGAGAAGCTTTGGGGATCCAATGGGGGCAACTAGTCAGGTGATGAGACCTCCAGGAAGAGTGGGAAGTTACACTGATCAGGAATGATTGAACAAGCAGGGGGAGGAGGCTGGTGTTCAACGGAAAACACATAGGGAAGAATGTGGGGCAGGTGGTAAATCCAAGATTGTCACAAAATAAATCCAACAGGGATTTAAGGTGAAACATCTTTATCCAGAGAATGGTGAGAATGTGGAACTCGCTACCAGGGAGTGGCTGAGGTGAATATTACTGAGAGGGAAGCCCGCTGAACGTGAGGGGGAAAGGGATAGAATATTCTGTTGTGATTAGATGAAGGGAGTGGGGGTGAGGTAGCGCATCAGGAGCATAAATATCGATACGGGCCAGTTGGACAGAGGTGTCTGTTTTTGGTTGTCAAGATAGGGAAACGCCCCCCCAAAAAAGATAGGGAAGCCCAGGGATTGGTCTGAAATTTGGCTACCACCGGGTTAAAGGTTGTGACAAATCACCTGACTGGTTTAAGGGGCTGAACACCCAGGGCGGATTTCTCTGATAATGGGGCTATGTCCTCACGCCCGTGAGAAAACGGGCGCAAATCACTCTGAACTTTCCTGGAGAAATTGCAGAGTAATTCTCCTACTGGAGGGGGGCTCGCAGGGCCTCGGAGCGCTCCTTGCAGCTCCGGTTGCGGATACAGGGCCCTACACTCCCGGACGGGGGTCCGCCCATGCACGTGGCGGTGGTCCCGCGCAACATGGCGGACCCACACCGCGGACCGCCCCGACAATATGCACCCCACCCCAGTTCGCACGCACCCGTGGATCGGTGGCCCCCGATCGCCAACTTGGCCGCCCTGGAGGCACCCGCCCCATGACGGATCCCCCTGCCCCCCCCCCCACCAGGGCGGCCGAGGACTGAGTCCGCAGCCGCCACTCCGAGTGCCCGCTGGGTGGAACCATGAGTGAATCACGCCGGCAGGAACTCGGCCAGTTGCCGGCGGAGAATCTCTTTCAATGGCCCCAGACTGGCGTCACATCAACCGCGCGCGATTGGCGGCGATTCTCCGGTCCCCATCGTGGGAGCGGCATCGGATCCGATCGTGGGACTGATGCCCATTCTCCAACCCCCTGCCGAGCGCGACTGCAGCCCGGAGGCGCGGAGAATCCCAGCCCCATTCCTCAAATTGCTCCACTTAATGCGGACAATGTCAGGTTTCCCCTCTCTCTTCTCACCGGGCCTCCAGGCTGGCTGCTGATGGGACAGAGGGTGATCACTGGCTCCTCTCCGAGCTGCCTTCATGGGCGAATGCCCAGTTGATGTCTCAGCGTTCAAGCAGGAAACCCTCGCGACATTTGAGAGTCCGTGATGGCAGCGGGGTAGTTGACCACGGGGGGGTGCAGGTTCCTCGGCCGGCCGGTAGGGGGTGAGGGGGGAGCGAGCGGGCCACGCAAAAGCCAATAAACCGGAAGATAATAATAATAATAATCACTTATTGTCACAAGTCGGCTTCAGTGAAGTTACTGTGAAAAGCCCCTAGTCGCCACATTCCGGCGCCTGTTCAGGGAGGCCGGTACGGGAATTGTACCCGCGCTGCTGGCCTTGTTCTGCATTACAAGCCAGCTGTTTAGCCCACTGTGCTAAACCAGATCCCACCAGCGGCCAATGGCTCACCACACCTGCTGTGGGAAAACCCGCCATTGGTTGGTTCGAAAATCCCGGCCTTTGTGGGTATGTTCCACACTCTGAGCAAAGACGTCCCCACCAATTTCCCCATTGGATTTATGAATGACTCCCTTACATTTGTGGGCCCTGTTTGTTTGATTTCACTGAAATCTCCCACACTGACTGTAGTGATCTGTATATCTGAATGTATAGAAAAGGTTAACATCCATAAGCAAGTGATAGATTATCGTTACTCAATAAACAGTATTTGCTTTATTTGAAGTCTTCGAGTGTTACTGAATGTCAAGCATACGACCATTCTGGCTCAAAGCAAATGAGTAACAAGATATTACAAAACGTAATATAACACTGACTGAATCAGAACATAGAAGGCGTCAAAAACGTCGCGGGCCACTTCGGCGTCGGGCCGACCAGAAGTAGCGGAATCCTCCGTACTTCCGGGGGCTAGTCTTCTCTGCGCCGGCCATATCGGAGCCCTACAGGGGCCGGAGCGGAAGGAAGGAGTGCCCCCACGGCACAGGCCCGCCCGCAGATTGATGGGCCCCGATCGTGGGCCAGGCCACCTTGGGCCCCCCCCCCCCTCCCCCGGGTCGGACGCCCCCGCGTCCCACCCGAGGACCGCCCCAGCCGACCTACCTGCCAGGTCCCGCCGTGTGGGAACATGCCTAATCCACGCCGGCGGGACTGGCCAATAACCGACGGCCGCTCGGCCCATCGGGGTCCGGAGAAGTTCCGGCGGGGGAGGGGGTGCTGCCAATGGCCCCTGACCGGCCTGGCGCGAACCCCACTGAAAAACCGGCGCTGGAGAATACGGCAGCCGGGCGTTTGGGGGCGGGGCAGGATTTGCGTCCCCCCCCCAGGGATTGTACGACCCGGCGGGGGGCCGGAGAATCCCGCCCCAAATCTCGTTAGGTATGTTCCCCCAAACTTGCACACAGGAACTCTCAATTCCAAATTCCGTGTGCCAGTCATGGAATTTTACAGCACTGAGAGAGAGGCCCTTCAACCCATCCTGCCTGTGCCAACCATCAACTCCTATCTATTCTAATCCCATTTTCCAGCACCTGATCCCGGCCATGTATGCTGTGGCCTTTCCATTGCTCAGCTAAATGCTTCTTAAACATTGTGAGGGTTCCCGCCTCTCCCACCCTTTCAGGCAGCGAGTTCCAGATTCCCACCCCCCGCTGGGTTGAAAAGGTTTCCCCTCAAATCCCCCGCCCCTGACTTTAAATAATCTTTCTCCCGATCTTCACAAATTTTTAGTTGGTGAAATGAAAGTCGCCACAGTCCCAGAGGACCACAGGCTGCTCTCCCCTCTGAGAGAGAGCAGGTGGTTTAACCTGAGGGTTGCCACACCTCAGCCTAGGGACAAGGTTGAGAAGGCGGAGCCTTCATGAATAACCCCAGCCGGCACCGGATATTCTATACCTGTTGATTAAAAGACAAGGGCAATTCTTCACTGGGAAAGTTATGCTACACTGAGGGGTTTTGATAGTATGATGATTGTCCCTTTAAGGGCAACACAGCAGAGTAAGGGTCACCTGACCTGGGTGCCGAATTAGGACTCACCCCCTGGTGAGAAAGGCACCTAGAAGTAGCATTTTGGGATCTAACTACAGCCATGAGCCTGCTGTACAATTCTTATTGATAAATAATCTGGTGATGAGGGTAAATTGTCCTGACACTGCCTCTGGCCCAACACCTGTGAGTATCCTGTTTTACTTGAAATCGTAAAAAGAATTGTACTCACCAAACTGTCTCTTTCAGCAAATAGAGCGTATAACTCCTGCACGGAAATCTGGACACAATATGTCGAGCGCCTTGAGTATTACTTTGAAGTAAACAAAATAAGAGAGGAGGCAAAATGCAAAGCAATTCTCCTAAGTGTTAGTAGAACTCACACCTATAGCCTTATTCACAGCCTTACAGCCCCAAGCACATCCATGTTTAAATCATTTATTGAGCTTGTGGATTCAGTGAAGGCTCTATTGAAAACTCTGTCACACTCCAGAAACTCTAATTTAATTGAGTGCGAGAGCCCCAGGTGAATCCATCATGACATACATTGCTAAACTGTAGCGATTATTGGAGTATTGTGATTTTGGAGCCACTCTAAATGACATGTTACGGGATAGGTTAATCTGTGGCATGAACAACGATGCTATTCAATTCAGCTTAATTGCTAAAGTTAACATTAAAATTTAAACGAGCAATGGGATAGCATTGGCCGCGGAAAGCACTGAAAAAGGTGCACAAAAGCCGCAGAGCACACTAAATGGTGCAATTCATTGGTTAGGGCAGGAACCTGCACCCACCCAAGGCGCCAGAACTGCCAAAGCAGCCGCAAAGCAGGAAATAATTTCAGCCACCAGCAAAACCAAAAGGTACAGAATAGGCAATCAGTTAGTAATGCTCAAAGTGGAATGTTACAGATGTGGGAGTGACAAAACCGTTCCCATGCCTGAATCAGTTTTTTAAAAAAAATATTTTTATTGAAATATTTGTGAAATTTTATAACAAAAACAGAAAAAGAACAATAGACGTTAAACATTAACACAGTGCAAAAAATAGATACTCCTCCGAACGGCTCTGTCTTCACAGACCATCAAAAATAGCAACAAAGAAAAACAAACACAACACTAACCCCCCCCCTCGGTAAGCTGCTACTGCCAACATTTAAAATTAACCTTCCCCAAGAAAGTCGACGATCGACTGCCACTTCCGGGAGAACCCTAACATTGATCCTCTTAAGGCAAACTTTATCTTCTCGAGACTGAGAAACCCAGCCATGTCACTAACCCAGGTCTGTACACTCAGGGGCTTCGGGTCCCTCCACATTAACAAGATCCGTCTCCCGTGAACTCCCGGGTCTTCTGACACTCCAAAGGTCGCCACCTCCGGACTCGGCACCACCCGCGTACCTAGCACCTTGGACATTGCCTTGGCAAACCCCTGCCAGAACCCTCCAAGCTTCGGACATGCCCAAAACATATGGACACGGTTTGCTGGGCTTCCCGTCCACCTCGCACATCTGTCCTCTACCCCGAAAAACTTACTCATCCTCGCCACCGTCATGTGTGCCCGGTGAACCACCTTAAACTGTATGAGACTGAGCCTGGCACATGATGAGGAGGAATTGACTCTACTTAGGGCTTCCGCCCATAGTCCCGGCTCTAACTCTCCTCCTAACTCCTCCTCCACCGGGGTTTCCTCCGCCTCCAACAGCTCCTGGTAGATGTCCGACACCTTCCCCTCACTCACCCAAGTACCAGACATTACTTTATCCTGTATCCCCTGTGGTGGCAGCAGTGGGAAGGCCACCACCTGCTTCCTCAGGAAGGTTCGCACTTGTAGATACCTAAAGCCATTCCCTGGCGGCAATTTAAATTTGTCCTCCAGCGCCTGCAGGCTGGGAAAGCTCCCATCTATAAACAGGTCACCCATCCTTCTAATACCCGCCCTCTGCCAGCTCTGGAACCCGCCATCCATCCTGCCCTGTAACCTGTGGTTATTACATACCGGGGTCCAGACCGATGCTCCCGCCACCCTCTTGTGTCTCCTCCACTGCCCCCAGATATTCAGTGTCGCCACCACCACCACCGGGCTTGTGGAGTAACGGGCCGGCGAGAACGGCAAAGGAGCCGTTACCAGCGTTCCCAAACGGGTGCCTTTGCATGACGCCGCCTCAAACCGTTCCCATGCCGACGCCTCCCCCAATACCCACTTCCTGGTCATGGCAATGTTGGCCACCCAGTAGTAGTTGCAAATGTTGGGCAGCGCCAGCCCACCCTCCCCCCGACTGCGTTCCAGCAGCGCTCTCTTCACTCGCAGGGTCTTATTTCGCCCACACAAATCCCGAAATGATCTTATTCACCCGCATGAAAAAGGCCTTAGGGATGAAGATGGGAATGCACTGGAATACAAATAAGAACCTGGGGAGGACCGTCATTTTCACGGTCTGGTCCCTCCCCGCCAGTGACAACGGGAGCATGTCCCATCTTTTAAAGTCCCCTTCCATTTGTTCCACCAGCCGGGTCAGGTTAAGCTTTTGCAACAAATCCCACTTGCGGGCCACCTGTATACCCTCTACCTTCCTCAGCGGCAGCCCTCTCAGTCTCTTCTCCTGTCCTTTAGCCTGGGTCACAAACAGCTCGCTCCTGCCCACGTTCAATTTGTACCCAGAGAAACTGCCAAATTCCCTTAAGATCCTCATGACCTCCCCCATCCCCTCCAATGGGTCCGAAATATACAGGTGGAGATCATCCGCATAGAGTGAGACCCGATGCTCCACGCTCCCCCGGACCAGCCCCTGCCAGGTCCTTGAAGCTCTCAGTGCGATGGCCAGCACACCCCTGAAATGAAATGAATGAAAATCACTTATTGTCACGAGTAGGCTTTAAATGAAGTTACTGTGAAGAGCCCCTAGTCGCCACATTCTGGCACCTGTTCAGGGAGGCTGTTACGGGAATTGAACCATGCTGCTGCCCTGCCTTGGTCTACTTTCAAAGCCAGCAATTTAGCCCTGTGCTAAACAGCCCCTGAACTGAATCATGTCGGTTTAAGGAGGCTGCGGGTTTTTATTGTCACAAAAGAAGACATTTGATGAAGCAATGCAGAGCTAAGTCAAGATGGTACAAGTATGCAATGTGGAGGAGCCTAGCACAAGTGATTCTGGTATTCACGCTCTGCTTCATCTAAAAATAGATAAGATAGACCCTATTACTGTAACGCTCTGGGTAAATGGAAAGCCTATTCAGATGGAAATGGAGACAGGGGCATCAGCCACTGTGATGGAAGGGCATATATTTCAGTGACAAAGGGAGGGAGTAGAACCATTGAACTTGAAGAGGACTTCTACCAAGTTGAGGACTTACATGCGAGCAGCAATGAAAATAAGTGGCACTGCAATGATACCTGTAAGCTACGGACAACGATCCACTCAACTCCCAGTGATAATAGTGACAGGTAAAGGACCAAGCCTTCTAAGCCACAATTGGCTTAAGAAAACACCATTGGTGGTCTTGGAAGTTCCCGTAGGAGGAAACTTTTAACAAATTAATGCAATGGCTGCATTCCTCAAACCTATGAGTATACTTCGACCCATCTAGAGAACTGATATTGACCTGCGACGCCTCTCCATATGTTGTTGGTGTGATCTTGACCCATTAGTTGGACAACGGTTCTTAAAGATCAATCGAGAATGTGTCACAAACCGTCTCAGAGGCCGAAAAAGGCTCCTCACAAAACGAGAAGGAAGGACTATCAATAGTCTTTGAGGTCAAGAAATTCCACCAGTACTTGCATGGTAGACACTTTACCATCATTTCTGACCACAAACCACTCTTGGGTCTTTTCAAAGCGGACAAGGCTATCCCATCAATTGCTGCGGCAAAAATTCAATGATGGGCGCTAACTCTGTCCGCCTATGAATATACTTTCAAGCACTGACCCGAACACAGAGTGAATATGGATGCTCTTAGCCGCCTTCCCTTGCAAGAAAGTATCACATGTACTCCAGTACCACAAGACATCATGATTTTTAAGGTATTAGGTTAAGGTATCCAGACTGTGTGTCTGCTAAAGCAGTAATTAAGGGCAGCACGGTAGCCTTGTGGATAGCACAATTGCTTCACAGCTCCAGGGTCCCAGGTTCGATTCCGGATTGGGTCACTGTCTGTGCGGAGTCTGTACATCCTCCCCGTGTGTGCGTGGGTTTCCACCGGGTGCTCCGGTT
Source organism: Scyliorhinus torazame (assembly GCF_047496885.1). Taxonomy (NCBI): domain Eukaryota; kingdom Metazoa; phylum Chordata; class Chondrichthyes; order Carcharhiniformes; family Scyliorhinidae; genus Scyliorhinus; species Scyliorhinus torazame. Next base: position 400,764,110 of record NC_092707.1, read on the forward strand.
TCCTCCCACAGTCCAAAGATGTGCAGGTTAGGTGGATTGGCCATGCTAAATTGCCCTTAGTGTCCAAAAATTGCCCTTAGTGTTGGGTGGGATTGCTGGGTTATGGGGATATGGTGGAGGTGTGAACCTTGGGTAGGGTGCTCTTTCCAAGAGCCGGTGCAGACTCGATGGGCCAAATGGCCTCCTTCTGCACTGTAAATTCTATGAAATCTATGAAATTAAGAAGTTGTAAAAGGTGAGGTTATGATTCATTCTAACCATTTACTTGTTTACATATAGAGGTCTAATGGAATTGTGTTATAGTTGCTAGAGATTCCCTGGAGAGTAGGTACTTTCTGAGTGGTTGTATTTAGACCCAGCTAAGCAGATTATGTGGCATCTTAATGATGTCATTAATAGGAGGATCCAGGTCTGCTTTAGATTTGCAGTTTGCCACGTGATTTGAATCTGACAAGACAGGAGGATTTTAAGTTGAACAGCAGTTTTGCCAAATGCTGCTAGGTTGAGTAGAGGTGTACTGGTTCTGCTCCTGAAAGATGTCTCTCCACAACTAAGCAGGTAATCAGTTTGTTAACTTTATTTATAAGTGGCATTTGAACTGTATTGGGTTGCTTAATTGGAGATAATAGTAGGTATAGGTAGTAATTTAATGTTTTTCCTTCAGCGGAATTCTCCGTCGGTGGGATCCTCCGGATCACCATCAGCGGACCCACACCCGCGGATTTCCCGAAGGCGTGGGGTGACCAAAGCGGGAAACCCCATTGGTCAACTGTGGGAACGGAGAATCCTGCTGCTGGCAGGGGCGCACCATGTTGGAAAATGTGGCTGTCGCACCGGTGAATCCCACCACGTGTGTTTAAGAACTGTTAAATGATAATTGTAAAGCTATTTCTTTGATGTTATTGCGGTTAATTTTATTTTAAATTGAGGTTTGTTATAACATAAAAGATACCTATTGGTCAATCATCACTCCTGGGGTATCCCTTTAATTTAATAATCTCTATTGTCACAAGTAGGCTTACATTAACACTGCAATGAAGTTACTGTGAAAAGCCCCTCGTCGCCGCATTCCGGCGCCTGTTCAGGTATACAGAGGGAGAATTCAGAATGTCCAATTCACCCAACAGCACGTCTTCTGGGACTTGTGGGAGGAAACCGGAGCACCCGGAGGAAACCCACCCAGACACAGGGAGTAGGTGCAGACTCCACAGAGACAGTCACCCAAGCTGGGAATCGAACCTGGGACCCTGGCGCTGTGAAGCCGCTTTCTTCACAGTTTGACAAATTAAAAACAATTATTTGGGATCCTCGTCCAGTTTCCTAATAAATATTGGGGTCTGTCCGGTATCCGAACAAACCAGGTGGATATGGAGAGATGGATCATTCGTAAATGTGTGGACCAGCTGAGGAGTAGAGAGATGTTGACATTAAGAAATATTTTTGAGCCCGTTCGAACTGAAGTGGCTATTCGACCTGTTATAGACATGTGGAAGCAAGTAGCAATGAGCTGCCTGCGCCAGAAGAGGTACCTCTTATTGCAGTTCTTGTTGAGATCGGTCCTGTGGAAGCATCTCAAACAACAGAATTACGTCGCTCTGCAAGAGACAGAAAAGCCCCTCAAAGCCTCAGCTTATAATTGTCCATCTCATGTACATAATGTTAAGTTAGTGTTTAGGGTAATGATTTGTGAAAGCGTGAGAGGAAAGTTTGTGCAGCGAGGTGCCATGTGTTTGGACTATGCTGCCAGAAAGGGCAATGGACACAGATTCAATTGTGACATTCAGAAGGGAAGAAATAAAGAATAAAACTTGCATTTCACTGGCATTTTTCACAACATCCCAAAACACTTCACTCCTAATTGGGTACTTTTGGAGTGTGCTCACTGCTGTCATGTAGGAAACATGGCAATTTGTGCAGAGCCAGCTCCCACGAACAGCAATATAATATAAATCTTTATTGTCGCAAGTGGGCTTACATTAACACTGCAATGAGGTTGCTGTGAAAATCCCCTCGTCGCCACACTCCGGCGCCTGTTCGGGTACACAGAGGGAGAATTCAGAATGTCCAATTCATCTAACAGCACGTCTTCTAGGACTATGTGATAATGATCAGGTAATCTGTAATTTGTGATGCTGACTGATGAATGAATAATGGCCCATGGCACCGGGGATAAACCACCCACTTTTCTACTAATACTGTTACGGTATCCTTTACCCTGAGGGAAGGAAATCTGCCGCCCTTTCCTGGTCTGGCCTACATGTGACTCCAGACCCACAGCAATGTGGTTGAATCTTAAATGCCCTCAGGGATGGGCAAAAAATGCTGCCCCAGCCCGCGATGCCCACATCCCATAAACAAATAAAAATAAATAAATAATAATTAGAATTGATTCAATGGGGGGTGGGGGGGGGTGGGGGGGTTACGAGATGTGATCAGAGGACCGGCTGCACCTTTTATTTTTATCCTTTTTTATATAAATTTAGAGTACCCAATTCATTTTTCCAATTAAGGGGTAATTTAGCGTGGCCAATCCACCTACCCTGCATATCTTTGGGTTGTGGGGGCGAAACCCACGCAAACACGGGGAGAATGTGCAAACTCCACATGGACAGTGACCCAGAGCCGGGATCGAACCTGGGACCTCGGCGCTGTGAGGCAGCAGTGCTAACCACTGTGCCACAATGCCGCCCTCTTTATTTTTAGCCTTGTGCGCATATTTGTTGTCTGTTCTGGATCTGCATGGTTAGTGCAATGTACCAGGAGTTGTTGGTCAGTGTTTCAGCTTCATTGAGTCAAGGTATAAGGCTTCAATCCTGGTTGATTCATGGCAGCTGAAAGGAGTTGGGGTGGGCCCTGTCTTTAGTGGCGCAGCTGCTTTAGGGAGGATTCCCACTCTGCTGGCGCAGTGCACACCGGTGGATGGTGGCTGCTGCCGATGAGGTTATTCCGTCTGAATGGCTTGGTTCTGCAGCGTAGGACATCAAATCCCAGTTTGAGGAATTACGAGGTGTCTTTATCAAGGCAATGGCGGTGAACAAGTAGGTTCTTGTGACTCAGACAGCATTGCCCTTGGTTCGACTTGCTTGCGCACGGTCTATTGTCCTTCCTGAATGGTTCAGATGAGGACGAGGGGGAGCTGGTGAGGACCCCTGCTGGGCTTGGTGTCTCTGGTGAAATGGCGGAGAGGTTCCCGGCCGAATGTGAGAACTGGCTGCCATATTTTGGGAGTCTCGATCTGGAGGCCAGGCAGCTCAAAGTCAGTGGAGCACGTTTAGCCCTGTCTCCGGGTCCTGGGATTGGGGTGGCCTTCCAACGTCTGGTTCTGTGTGCTCTTGTTCCTGGTGTCGGCCGAGAGGGGTTGGGCTTGCCTGAGCCACATGGGTCTGCCCTCCCCGTGCGGGAGCCTAGGCTGTTGACCGCCCGGGCCTGGTTGGTGGAGCCAACAGGCTGGGAGTAATGAGGCTCGTATTCCGAGTGTTGAAATCCTTGGAAGATCCTGAAGAATGCGCTCCCTTTCAGATCCTGCTTTATCCTTGATGTAAAATTCCTTCTTGTGCCAGTGGAATGGCCTTTATCCTGATGACAACCTCGCTCCTCAGTTGTGATCCTGGACTTCACTCCCTGATAATCATGATGTTGTCTGGTAATGTTGTCATTATATATGCTTATGTGGAAGTGAATCCTTTGGGGGGTGATGTCCTGCACCGTCAATCATCCTAAATGAATAAGGTTTTATCAAGTTGAGCTGAATTCTGATTGCGTGACTTGTGCAGGATTTCTTTATCCTATTTTACCCTTAGGGGGAGGATGAGCAGAGTCGGGGCAGAGTGAGGGGTGGAGGGTGTTGGTGGTTAGGTCAGTTCTGTCCCCGCTATGTTTGAGGAAGGTCCCCCGTAGTCAGACCTAATCTCTTTCTTTTTTGTCTGTGCTTATGGCTTCTTCAGGCCCAGGCATGCTGTGTTTTATCCTGTTGAGGACTGAGGTAGTGGGGTTTGTCGAGCTCCCTTTTAGGCGGGGGCGGGGGGCGTTGAACCCGATATTCTGTCTTTCGCCGCCTCGATTGTGAGGGAGGCTGCCCATTCCGAGCTGGGATGGAAGAAGAGTTCAAAATGCACTGTGAGTGTTGGTCGATTTCCCCTTTATTTCTGGGGATCTCGAGATATTGTTTTCTTCCCCTATTATCTTGTTTTGACGCTATAGGTGTGTTTTGGTCTAAAACGTGGCCTGAATCCTGTTTTGAGTGCAGGCGGGTTATTTATCCGTGGCTGGGAAGGCTGTTGGAGATTTTGTACCTGGTTGGTTCTGCCTTCAACTCTGTAATGACTGTTGTTACCACCTGTACCTGTTGTGCATTGACACCTGGAGCTGTCTTTTTGCTTTTGTTGGTTTCGTGCCAATTTGCGCCAAATTTGAAAGAATTCCAATAAACAGGCGTTTAAAAACAAGCGATTTGGATAAATCACTTGAAAAGGAGAAATTTGCAGGGCTACGAGGATAAGGGTGGAAGGGGAATGGGGACGAATGGGATAGATCTTTCCGAGATTGCGTTGGATTGGATTTGTTTATTGTCACGTGTACCGAGGGACAGTGAAAAGTATTTTTCTGCGAGCAGCTCAACAGATCATTAAGTACATGGGAAGCAAAGGGAATAAAAGAAAATACATAATAGGGCAACACAAGGTATACAATGTAACTACATAAGCACCGTAAGAAGTTTTACAACACCAGGTTAAAGTCGAACAGGTTTGTTTCGATGTAACTAGCTTTCGGAGCGCTGCTCCTTCCTCAAGTGAATGAAGAGGTATGTTCCAGAAACATATATATAGACAGATTCAAAGATGCCAGACAATAAGAGGGTCATTTAGGAGTCTGGTGACAGTGTGGAAGAAGCTGTTTTTGAGTCTGTTCGTGCGTGTTCTCAGACTTCTGTATCTCCTGCCCGATGGAAGAAGTTGGAAGAGTGAATAAGCCGGGTGGGAGGGATCTTTGATTATGCTGCCCGCTTTCCCCAGGCAGCAGGAGGTGTAGATGGAGTCAATGGATGGGAGGCAGGTTTGTGTGATGGACTGGACGGTGTTCACGACTCTCTGAAGTTTCTTGCGGTCCTGGGCCGAGCAGTTGCCATACCAGGCTGTGATGCAGCCAGGTAGGGTGCTCTCTATGGAGCCAGCAGTGGATGGGCAGAATGGTCCTCTCCCGGCCAAACCTTCAACCAAAGCAATTGAGAAATGCTGATGCCTGTACTGTAGGTGGTGCTGCAGCTAACAAAATGCCCTTTTCTTCTGCCCAAATGTCCCAGACTCCGGAAGATGTTCGTGCTCCAGATGCTCGTGCTCGAGATGTGGTACCTGCATCACCCATTGTACATTCAGGAGATGAGAATGAGAGGCAGGAAAATCACTCAATTTAAAATTAAAAGAAATTACTCATTTATTATTTGTGCCATATTTAATTGTGCAGTGAGTGGTAAATCGACCTTCTAAAGCTGTAATGCGGTCAACAGTGGATGTATTAAATTATTTTACTGCTTTTGATTTCTTCCATCCCAACCCCCACCCCCTCCTCCCCGACTTCCCCACTTTGGGACCTTGGGGTAGGTCTTCAGCTTCAGTACAAAGACTTGCACTGCCTGAATTACCTGAAGGAGCAGAAAATGACACAGGGTATGTGACAAGAGCCAGGGAGTGGCACCAACTCGATTGCTCTTCCAAAGAGCTGGTGCACACTTGATGGGCCGAATGGCCTTTTTGCACTATTCTGCGATTCTTTCATGACTTCAAGATGTCCCAAAGTACTTCACAGTAAACGAGTACAACACAGGAATAAATAATTCAGAGCCACCCGTCCATGACGTGTTTACGCTCCACACCAACCTCCTCCCACTTTCCCTCCCTCACCACCCCCTAACGCCCCCCTCCCCATCCCCATCCTGCCCGAACATATCCCCCTGTTCCTTTCCCACTCAAGTACTTTGGAACTGTCGCCAGCAGCCAAATGACGCACAGCAAGCTCCCACCAACAGCAATGTGGTGTAGACCAGATTATCTTTTTTTGTTAATGTGGTGGTGGTCGAGGGTTAAATGTTGGTCAAGGGAAAGAAAAACCTCCTTGAAGTATTGCCGTGGCAACTGTCACAGTGGAATCGAGGGATCGGACCAGCCTCGGTTTAACATCTCATCCTAAAGGTGACATCTCTGACAGCGTGGTGCATCCCCAATGCCAAATCAATAAATCTAATTTCCGGCTTTCTGTTCAACTTTGCAATTAACTGCAGATGGCAAGAAGGCTCTCAGCAAAATGTAACATGTAACAAGACAGAAAAAGATATAAATCATCCAGGATTAAAACCGACTGGATCTTGAAGAACTGTTTGGGGGCAGTAACATCTCTGACCCAAAGCATGCAGAGCTTTGACTGAAACAAGTTAATAAATGCTTCCGTCGATGGGTGGGACATTAATGCTGAGAAGCTGATTGGCAGTACTCATGTGGAGCGATTGGGACCTTACTCCTGAGGACTGACATGGTTGAGGGACGAGAAGATTGAGCTGCTCAAAGTCAGACAGGTGTTGTGTTATTAACCCTGGGGTAACACGGACTGCAACTGGATGCAGTTAGACTGTAAAGCAGACACCAAACTTAGACATTGGTTCAATAAGATTTATTGAACTTCTGTAACAAGGCACACCGCTTGCTGTGGGTTGACACTCTACTACTCTACGTGTGCTAACTCTAATTAACGAGACCAGGCTAGCCCTGAGCCATGTGTAGAAGGTGCTAACTAATATATACACCCTGACTGTCACTACAGTTGTCACCAGTAGAAAGAGGCGGAGTGCTGATGCCTCGATTGTTTTGTAGTGGGAAGCCCCCCTCTAGTGTTCTGTCTAGTGATTGGTTGTGTTCTGTCCTGTGTGTTGATTGGCTAACCTGGGTGTCGATCACTGCCTGTCTTTACCTCATGATGTGTATGAGTGCATATTGTGACTTTAGGGAGGAATTGCTCCTACAGGCAGGAGGGTGGACCACCAGAGAACACAGATTTAAGGTCATGGGGCAAAACCCGGGTGGAAGGGTATTATATTTAACTCAGTGAGCGGCAATGATCTGAAATGTGCTGCCTGAAAGGGCAATGGAATCAGATTCAACAGTAACTTCCAAAGGGGAATAAAATATTTACTTAAAATGGAAGAAAAATGCAAGACAATGGGGAAAGAACAGAGGAGTGTCCCATTCCCTAATTGGATAGCACTGTCAATAGATACGATGGGCCACATGGCCTTCTCTTGTGCTGTGTCATTAGATGGTGAATATTACTCTGTTTCTGTATGTTGGCTGTTAACCCTCAAGACTCACACAGTGATGAGTGGGTCGGTGAATCACTGATCATCAGCATGTACAGATTAATAAAGTATTTGGGGATTATCCCTGGCTCCTGTGGGTGCTCTCATTCCTCACCAGGGTACATGCCACAGAATAATTGTGTTGACAAGACCTTGTTGAAATCGCAGGGTGCGATCCCAGCAAAACGGTCCTTCTGTCCACTTGCACATAAGCAGCCTCAATGGTGTCCCGCATAACATGATTATTTTTTTAAATGCATTTTGTTCCCCATTGCAGTTGGCAAGGATTGTATGACTAATTGTGTGATTAAGGTGTGCGATGTAATGTTGTGGGTGAGTCACTGTGCTGGGAACAAGCGACATTAGCTCCATGTAAAACTGAACTCATTGTCGGCAGCCAATGGAGAGTGCAGTCACAAGCACATCTGCCTCAGGACAGTTTCTATCTTCTCAAAAACCTTTGCATCTGGTTCCACTTTATGACTCATTTTTCCCATGCAGCCCATGTGTGCCTTGCGGAGGCAGTATAACTTTGTTTGGTTAAATACCATGCTGTGTACCTGGCCCAGCGCCAAGGGAAGGTAATAAACAGGCTCCCTACAAAAACAAAAGATGAATTCCCCACACATTTAACACTTCATTAGAAGGCCTACCGCTCACTGGGGACAGGGGAGATTCTTTATGTTCGTACTGCTCCGGGAGAATGGTGAGATGTAAAGATGTAAGGGGAGTGGGAGAGAGAGGTCATTAATTATCCAGTGACTGAAACCTGACTGAATCAAACATCGATTCCCTTGCTCAGTGTAATCCTGTTTTAATACCTTGCACCTTGTCTGAATTACCCATGAGCCTGGAGAACCTGGAGTTCCCCATTGCTGTCTCCATGACAATGCATTGTCCACTCAGAGTTGACTTGCCGACGCCTTTCTCCTGCAGTATAAATTGTCAGCATTTGAAATTTGACATGCTTGCATTTGTCGCGATGAGTACAAGGTGTAAGGTTTTGGCAACACCGCCCGCTTTTCATGTCTTAATACTTCTCTTTCTGTGCGTCCATTTGACTAGATCTGTCTAGAAAGAAAGGGAGCGCAATGGAGCTTCACCAGACTAATCCCTGGAATAGCGGGATTGGTTTATGAGGAGAGATTGATGTAACTGGGCCTGTATTTCCCGAGAGGCTCGAAGAATCAGAGGTGATGTATTTTGTACAGGGTCGATGTGGATTGGATGTTCCCTCTTGGCTGATGGGTCTAGAACTAGGGGACACAGTCTCAGAATAAGGGGCAGGCCATTTAAAACTGAGACGAGGAGGAACTCCTCAGTCAGAGAGTGGTGAAACGTTGGAATTCTCTACATCAAACAGCTGTTGAGACTCAACCATTGAGCATGTTCCAGACAGAAATCGATGATGTTCTGGATACTCATGGCATTGAGGGATAAGGAGATCATGGGAGCAAATGGCGTAGGGGTAGATGTTCAGCCATGATCTGTTTGAATGACAGAGCAGGCTCTTTTGTGAGGGCCACAAAGAATCCAGCACGAGTTTGAAGGGTACAAAGAAATAACATTTATTTGCAATAACATATATATACAACAGTGGCAGCAACTTCGCTTGCTGCTCACTCCTTCCTGCTGGTTCCAAACTGGCCAGCTTTATTTATACAGGGAGTCTGCTAATGATTTCTCTGCCCCCTCATTGGGGAAGCTCCTATTCCCACAGGATTGTGGGATTGTCGTTAGTCCCCAGCCAATGGTACGCAGGTGACAATATTGAATTCTTTACCCGTCAGTCTGACCTCAATAAAACTCGAGACGGATTTGTAGGTATAGTATTATTTATTTTTAACCAACTTACAAGGCTGACTCGCTCCACAGAGATTCAGAACACACAAGCGGTCTCCTGGAGCTCCAGAACCGAGTGAGATCGGAGACAAAGAAATCTTTACAAATCTCATTCAAATGGCATCAAGTTTCACATATAAGATTCTCAGACGTCATCCTATACACCTCCTGACCTGGCCATATATCCTGATTGGCTCACTTCGCATTCCTTAACCCTGGGCCTCTTGTTACCCAGCATCCCTTTCCCCATCCTTGCCATGCTTTCTGATTCCCTTTGTCCTTTGTTTGTGAACTCACTACTATCAGACTGGCTCACATCTACATTATTGCAACTAATATTTGAACTAACTATTTTATATCACATTCGTTTGTTCAATTCCTCATTCCCTCCTTTCAGTCCAATCCGCAGCTACGGCCCCTCATCTAAGAAGATTTGTCGCTGCATTTCCAATTCCTGTTGCAGCACCCCGTCATCCGCTGCACCCTCGTGGATCCTAACAGCCAAGATTCTAGGGGCGTCTATCCGTTCCAGTGCACCCTGCATTTTACCCATCACGCATTTGAGGATAGCCAGGCCCACAAAGATGCAGCCGAGTGCCACTCCTAAATACATGGCCATATTTATCAACCAGTCCTTCCAACCTCCTAATCCCCAGTTCCCCCAAGCAGCTGATCATACTGTGAGTGGGAATTATCCCGAGGAAGGGGAAGGCAAATAGCTGGTGGTGCTGAACCCGGATCGTAAGGAAGGGTGAATTGATCGGGCGGTGGCTCGGAACGCTGACAATGAACCACTGTTTGGGGAGTGCCCCAAAGCGGTGAAACAGAAAATAACCTAGACACCGATGCGGGGTTCGGGTAGCAGACAACCCGTCCGTGGCCATACAAGCGGTGGTAAATCTGGTAGAAGAGATTCATACTGCCCGGGTTTCCCTCATTCTGGGTCCTAAATGAATTAAGTATATCTCCTGATAACCTACGTTCTAGTTGTACCCCCCTTCTCACACGCTCCGTCCTCTCTCTAGTCCCCCTCGCTCTCTCACAACCTCTTCCTACCCTCTCCGTACAGTCTGACTTTACCTTTATGGCACCAATCTTAACACATCCAAAATCAAATTTACATGTACTCCAAAAACAAGGCAATGTCCATGCAATGTTCCCTTCCCATCGCCGGGACCGGTGCAATTGCTTCATGAGTCCTGCATTGTCCGTTAACCTTATGACCTTCCATGAGTCGATACCATGTCCTCGTATATGGGGGCAGCGAAGACCGTCACCTCTGCATAAGCGAAATATCCTTGTAGTTTGGTTGGGGTTACAGATGTAGGTGATATTTCCCTTTTCCATTTCCGTCGCCGATGTCACTCCAAGCGAGGCGAGGCTGAAGATTACACCGGCGGTGCGTAGCCACCCCGTCATGCTCCACACCTGTAAAACAACGCTGGGGAAGGGAGGCAGGTTAGTGACGATCTTTTTACAATGGTGGAGGTGGACCCAAGCTCTCCGACCCTCCACTTTAACTGCAGTGGGGGTGGTAAGGAGAACTTGGAAGGGCCCCTCCCATCGCGGCTCTGACCCTTTCCGAGTCCAATTTTTGACCATGACATAACTACCAGGCTACACTGAAAGTGAGCTAGGTAATGGGGACGGTGGCGGGTGAGCCGCGCGGACCTGGCCATGAAGCTCCTTGAGGACCTTAGTGAGAGCTAGAACATAGATAGTCATTTCTTCAGTCATATGGTGAAACTGAACGAGTCTGGGAACATGCAGGTTCCAGGGAGTTCTAAGGGGCCTGCCACAAAAGGATCTCGGCAGGAGAGAGCCGGGCCGGTCCCGCAGGTGTAACCGCAGCTAGAAGAGGGCAACGGGGAGCAACTTAAGCCATGTCAGTCCCGTGTCTGCTCTTAATTTAGCCAATTAATTTTGAGGGTCTGATTGTGTCTCTCAACGCACAGTATAACTGCTGGCGTATGCCCAACTGGGAGCAGAACTCCTTGTTAATCTGTCCAATAAAATGAGGCCCGTCATCAGAACTTAACTGAGCTGGTATGCCGTACCGGGGAATGATTTCCTGCATCAGAACTTTAACCATAGTAACAGCTTTATTATCGGTAGTCGGATACGCCTCGACCCATCTGCTGAACACATCCACAATGACCAAAACATATTTATAACATTGACAACATTGACACCTTTCCAACTCAATGTAATCCTAGAGGAAGGCGCAGAAGGGTGGGTGAGTAAATTTGCAGACGATACTAAAGTCGGTGGTGTTGTCGATAGTGTGGAAGGATGTAGCAGGTTACAGAGGGATATAGATAAGCTGCAGAGCTGGGCTGAGAGGTGGCAAATGGAGTTTAATGTAGAGAAGTGTGAGGTGATTCACTTTGGAAGGAATAACAGGAATGCGGAATATTTGAATAATGGTGAAGTTCTTGGAAGTGTGGATGAGCAGAGGGATCGAGGTGTCCATGTACATAGATCCCTGAAAGTTGCCACCCAGGTTGATAGGGTTGTGAAGGAGGCCTATGGAGTGTTGGCCTTTATTGGTAGAGGGATTGAGTTCCGGAGTCAGGAGGTCATGTTGCAGCTGTACAGAACTCTGGTACGGCCGCATTTGGAGTATTGCGTACAGTTCTGGTCACCGCATTATAGGAAGGACGTGGAGGCTTTGGAGCGGGTGCACAGGAGATTTACCAGGATGTTGCCTGGTATGGAGGGAAAATCTTATGAGGAAAGGCTGATGGACTTGAGGTTGTTTTCGTTGGAGAGAAGAAGGTTAAGAGGAGACTTCATCGAGGCATACAAAATGATCAGGGGGTTGGATAGGGTGGACAGTGAGAGCCTTCTCCCGCAGATGGAAATGGCTGGCACGAGGGGACATAGCTTTAAACTGAGGGGTAATAGATATAGGACAGAGGTCAGAGGTAGGTTCTTTACGCAAAGAGTAGTGAGGCTGTGGAATGCCCTACCTGCTCCAGGAGTGAACTCACAAACATTGAGGGCATTTAAAGTTTATTGGATAAACATATGGATGATAATGGCATAGTGTAGGTTAGATGGCTTTTGTTTCGGTGCAACATCGTGGGCCGAAGGGCCTGTACTGCGCTGTATCGTTCTATGTTCTATGTTCTAATCCATTTGGAAAGTCTCAAAGGGACCACTGGGCAACGGGGTTTGCCCCATACCACAAGGTATACCTCTGCCGGTGTTATATTGCTGACAATTCAAACACCGATTACTGATACTCTGGGCCAGCCCCTGCATTTTAGGGTGCCACCAAGTGTCCAGCAACAAATCACTAGTCCCCCGAGCCCCACAATAAGTTGCAAAGTGTACACATTCGATGACCCATAAAGCCAGTACCTCAGACATACAAGTCTGATGTGCTGGCGTGGTCCATAAAGAAGAAACAGAATCATATGTACAACCTAACCATTTCCACATTGGTTTACCACTCTCAGGAGCGTCCTCCTGTAACCTTATGACGTCTTGGATGGTTGCCATTGGCTTGTCAGAGGCAGACCTATTTATTGCAGAACGTTTAGTCTGACTTAACATTTTAGGCACCATCACATGCTGAATTTGTGTAGCTGTCCGCGCTGCACAATCTGCTCGTTCATTACCAACGTCAACTGGGGTCTTACCGTTTGTATGGGCAGCGCATTTAATGAGATAAATCTGCACGAGCATAAGAAGGGCCTGCAGTAGGTCATTAACTAAACCCTGGTGGGATATTTCCGTGCCAGCCGAGGTAAGGAATCCCCTATTCTTCCAGAGCTGTCCGAAGTCTTGAACTACCCCGAAGGCGTATCGTGAGTCAGTATGAATATTTACCCGGCGATCTGAAGTGCGTACTCTGTTGGGTCTGAATGATCCACTGCCCTCCTTACCATAGGCCCCAGATCCTTGGCATGGTACTGGCCATGGACCTGACGTGTAATATGAGGGCCTACAGACTGTGGCCATAAATGTGGTGGTATTGTAACAAAATCGGCTGTACCTTCTTTACCCGTGACTGTGGCTGTAATCTTGACTGGCCATTCGGTCCCAATTAACGGCCGGTATTTGTCCTCCAACTCCCTGTTCTGTCCGGTTCTGTCATAGGCCAGGGTAACGTGGTGCAGTGAATGTTCAATATCTAACGTCCACCACTGGGGTGTGATAGAAATATAGCACTGTTGTCTCATCCTCCATGATTGAACCGTTACCCCTTCGTCTCCGCACTCTAGCTGTAGCTGAAAGATACACAGTAAATCTCGGGCCAACAAGTTACAGTCCAATCCAGTAGTCACCACAAACAGATGATCTGTAGACTTATTCTCATAAGTGACTGTCACAGGTTCAGAAATAGGATACTCACACACCAGTCCTTGGAACCCGGACAAATGCTGGGTGTGGTCGGATAGTGGTAGTCGAAGTTCTGATTGCACTGAAGACATGGCTGCTCCAGTGTCGATTACAAATGGGTAATGTTGATCTCCTATCTGCAGAGAGATAATAGGTTCACTGTCCGATTGGAGAGTCCTTATGACTAAATTAGCTAGTCAATCTTGTGTTGGGAAAGGGTTTGCCTGGGAGAAGTCGGTGTACCTCGTCTGTCCTCCCCTTGGTGAGTACCCCCTCCTTTGGGTCGGGTTGTCTCCTTCTGCTGCCCATCTTTTAAAGGGGTATTCCTGATGCCAGTGATCTGTACGGCCACAATTAAAACATGCATTGTTCCCTCTATATCTGCCCCATCCTCTTTTCCCAGTAGACCAATGGCCCTTCAGAGGGGGCGGCAGTTGTAAAGCTGTTGGTGCATACGGTGGGCCATAAAGAGGGGCTGAGGGTCCATTTGGGTGGGTTTGATATCCTCCCCCGTGTTGATCCACCCACCCAAGGTCACAATATTGGGGTTCCAGCTGGTACGCCACTGTATCTGCCGCTGGTTGGGGTCTCAGATCATCCTTTTTCATTACATACTCAGTCTTAATCTTTGTAACTGAGCCTCCTTCCTGGCCTAAACCCTCCTTCCAATAAAATCTGACTGCCCAGGCCATCTGGGAAGGGTCGTTCTCTGTCCAATTCATGTTATTACATTTCACAGCAGTAGCCATGGACGGTGGTAGGCAATGCATTAACATAGCACAATATTGAGGGGAATTCTGACCATTTTGGTACAGCAAGTCACCTGACTGCCCACGGTAGATTTCATTAAAACGTTCCAGAAATTCCTCTGGCTCCTCAGTCTTTTTAGGTTTGAGGCCTAAGATAGCAGAGATGTTTCTGGGCTTTTGAAATGTGGCATTCAACGCATCCTGGATTTGTGCCCGTCTATCATCGTCCAAGGCATGGGCTTGCTGAAGTGCGGCGTGGCTAGCATAATTCAAGTGGTTGAGATGACTGCGGTACTCTGCTGGGGTTAAAACCTGCTGGACTAGGGTCCAGAGGTCCCTAGAATCAGCTTAATAAACTGAGATGGTAGTTCTCAGATAGTCCACGAAAGCAGCAGGAGATTTCTTCCTGTCTGGAATTGCAGCCAGAATAGCCATCATCTCACTGGGTCTCCATGGGAAATAAACGTCTATCGTGGGCTGGGCTGCTGCTGTTGCAGCATCCGGGTTGGGTATTTTCCTAATTGGCAACTGTCTCAGAGTCTCACTAGGGGGCGCTTTAGCGGATTCCTCTGGTTCTTCAAAGACTTCAACGTCCTTCCCTTCCGAAAGGGGGACCTCCGGCTCCTCAGAACTATTCCGGTCCTCTTTCTTTGTTCTCATACTTTTCTGTCCTACCATATCGGTCTTAAGGGATCTAGGTGGTATGCGTAATTGTTTCGGGATAGGATCAAGCCCCTCTCTCATTGTCCAAGATCGGGTCCCAGAGCTAACTGGGCTTGTGGAACAGAGCTCCCTTTCTCTAATAGACAGTGAAGGTGCAGAAATAGGTCTCAAACTATCAACCGAAGGGACTGGAGGGGCTGGCAAGATTTGAATCTGGGGAGCAGTGACTGGATATAAATTATGATACCCTGGTGGTTCTGGAATTAGTGCAGACAATGCTACTGGTGCAGTCGGGACTCCACCCGACATGGTCCAATTCCCAGGTCATCATATGCCTCTGTCAATGCAAGGCCAGCCATTGAACTACGTAGCCCATTTTTTTACTCGAGTCTGCCCCGCTAGGTGTCTCCCTCTCTTTACTTGTGCGTTTATGAATGCACACTCCTTTTTCAAGATCTCCAGAGTTTTCTGGTTCCCCCCTTCACTAATTGGAATCCCCATTTTAAGGGCATTTTCTTGCCAACTTGATAACATGATCTTATCCCTTGCCTCTTGCCAATATTGTCTCCATAATCCAATTAACTCTTTTGCTTTCATACTTTGGCTCTTAAAGTTGCTGACATTTTTCTAAAAGCCCTCGCTTTGTCTGGATAAATATCACATAATGTTTGCAATGAACTGCCTGGATCACTCGTGTTATCCAAGCAATTCCCCATAATCTCGAACTAGTCCTCAAGACTGCGTTGTTCGCCACTACAGTCAAAGGATACAATTTTAGCTTAGTCAACTATAGTTTCTAAAACACACGTGGAATTAAACCGTCTTTCTGACGTCCCATCAATTCCATAACACACACACGTGGAATTAAACCGTCTTTCCGATGTGCCGTCAATTCCAAAATCAACTCAAAATCTAATGATATCCCATCAGGTTTTTTTTTAACCCTCAGTCGCACCTACATCGACTGAATTTTTAATTTTTTAATACCCAGACTGACCTTTGATTTCGTCAAGACGATCTTTCCGTACCAACCGCGAGTGACCAGACCAATCAGACCATGAGAAGAGGGAAAAATCAATGTGGTCATTTTCCAGCTACACACATTGTGGGCCCATTTCCACTTTCCTTGTCCAACATCAGTCTAATTCTGACTTCGCAGCTGGCCGGTGACCGTCTGGAGAAATCCCGGGTTTTGGCGCCAAATGACAATATTGAATTCTTTACCCGTCAGTCTGGCCTCAATAAAACTCGAGATGGATTTGTAGGTATAGTATTATTTATTTTTAACCAACTTGCAAGGCTGACTCGCTCCACAGAGATTCAGAACACACAAGCGGTCTCCTGGAGCTCCAGAACCAAGTGAGATCGGAGACAAAGAAATCTTTACAAATCTCATTCAAATGGCATCAAGTTTCACATACAAGATTCTCATAGGTCATCCTATACACCTCCTGACCTGGCCATATATCTTGATTGGCTCACTTCGCATTCCTTAACCCTGGGCCTCTTGTTGCCCAGCATCCTTTCCCCCATCCTTGCCATGCTTTCTGAATCCCTTTGTCCTTTGTTTGTGAACTCACTACTATCAGACTGGCTCACATCTACATTATTGTAACTAATATTTGAACTAACTATTTTATATCACATTCGTTTGTTCAATTCCTCACAGGCAGGTGAAAACATCCCAACCTCATCGCCAGTTTTGTGAGGGCCACAAAGAATCCAGCACGAGTTTGAAGGGTACAAAGAAATAACATTTATTTGCAATAACATATATATACAACAGCGGCAGCAACTTCGCTTGCTGCTCACTCCTTCCTGCTGGTTCCAAACTGGCCAGCTTTATTTATACAGGGAGTCTGCTAATGATTTCTCTGCCCCCTCATTGGGGAAGCTCACACTCCCACAGGATTGTGGGATTGTCATTAGTCCCCAGCCAATGGTAAGCAGGCAGGTTATAACAGGCTCGATGGGCAGAATGGCCTCCTCCTGCTCCTATATTCCTATGTTCATTCATATAGCATTTTCCCTGACCTCAAGATGTCCCAAAAATAGCAAAGTACTTTTGAAATACAGGCATTGTTGTAATGTAGTGAGCATGGCAGGCAATCGGCACACAAGCAGCAATGTGATAATGACCAGAAAATCCCGTTTAGTGATCTTGGACTGAGGTATAAATGTGGCCTCGCTATAATTTTAAGATTATGGCCTCTTTGTTATTCCCCATCAGAGGAAATTGTTTCTCCATATCTGCCCTATTAAATCCTTTAATCATCTTAAATGTTCAATTACCATCACTCCTTAATCTTCTGCAGCCAAGGCATTGCAAGCCAAATGTATACCCTTGGCCCCATTATTTAACCCTCCAAGCTCCAACATTTTTCTGCCGAAACTGTGCTGCCCCCTCTCCATGGCCACCTTGCTGAGGCGTGGAGCACACAAAGGAATATGGTGACGGTTTTGCTTTGAAACCACTGAAGGATGCTTTCCAGAAATCTGGACGTGAATCGTTCAAGTGGATGGGTTTTGAGGGATTGGCGGCTGGCTGATTCAAGGAGAGAGGGATTAGGAGGGGTGACAAAGTTTGGTCGGAATGCTGGGTCTGGAGACGGTCTTTAGAAGTGGGAGGCTTGGGAAACAGAGGGATTGAGGGGAGGAATTCCCGGGAGATTAGGGATGAGGGAGCTGACGACTTTCTTGACACCAGTCTTGGGAAAGAGGGAACGGGAGGGGGGGGAAACAGCACAGGGGAGTTAAAGGGCTGGAAAATATTGACAGTGAAGCAGGGGGTTCAAAAATGAGGATATTAAATTCATTGCACTGAGTTCTTGCCCCGAATGCAAGCGAATGAGGGCGGTGTGTGAGGAGGAGTTAACTTTGGACAGGATACAGGCTGCTTTCAGATAACAGAGCAAACTGAGGACTCAGCTACCCTCTTAGGTAGATGTAGGATCTCATGGCAGTGTTTCGAAGAAGGGTGGGTGAATATTCCCGGTGTCTAGAGCAATATTTAACCTCAATGACAAGAACAGATTACTGCGTGGTTATTACATTTCTGTTTGTGGAAGCTAGGCATCTACATACGGGCTGCTGTGTGTGGCTTTTCACAGTAACTTCATTGAAGCCTACTTGTGACAAAAAGCGATTATTATATTATTATTATATTTTATACCTCTGCGAAATATGCAAAGATAACACGAGTTTCTATGTGTGCAACAAGTTCTATCCACAGTGATTTAAAATGTCTGCTCCATGCTTTGAGCTCCAGCTTGCAGCTCTTTCTCCAGTTTGTTTCCTTGAGTCCATGCCTAGGCTTAACTAGTCAAGCATAGTGAGCACCAACAGTAAACAGACTCACATAAGCCAACACAGAACAATTGAACACGGCATTGTGTCTCCTACATTATAACAAGCAGTGGTGATCTCTTTATTTTTCTACACCTTGCAGTTCTACACTTTCCTATCTGGTTGCTCCTAATAATAATAATCTAAGAATAATCTTTATTATTGTCACAAGTAGGCTTACATGAAGAGCTTCCCACTTTCACCATCAATGTGAAATGAGCAATATGACTAGGGAAATACGTGAGGTGGTTTCACTTGCCACCCCCCTAACATGTTTAAAAGAAACAGAAGAGTTCTTTCTGAAAGGCCCGCTGCCTGAAAGCAGCCTTGTCCATCGAGATTCCAACCTTCTGCCATCTCCACAGGAAATTCATTGGTTTTGCTGTTGGCTGCGGCCTGTCACCCTGAGCATGGAGCGCTTACCGGAGCCTAGGGTTGAGATGATCACCCCTTAGGATCTCAAATGCCCCTGCTACCCTTCCACATTATAACGGAGACTGGAATTCAGAAGTACTTCATTGGCTGGAAAATGCTTTGGGGTGTTCTGATGTTTTGAAAGGCGCTATATGAATCGAATCCTTTCTTCTCTATATTTACGGCTGGCTGTGGTTTATGGAAGATAGAGTTTTGGGAAGCATTGTTGGATCAGTCTGCTGGCCCAGACTGTTGAATAAATGGACATCTTTGCACCAGTTAGCAGATATCTGGGGATGATGTCAAGCTGTTTGACATACACTCGGAAGAATCTTGCTTATTCCTCAGTTATAAGCTCACCCTGGTCTATTACAGCACTTGGTTTGTCTGTTTTAGACTATGCGGAGCCCTCTAATTGAAATTACAGGCTTTTGTCTGGCTGCCTCATTCATTACCTGTTTAATCTTTCATGCATCGTTCTGCACAATAATTCAATCAAAATCAACCTTCAATTCTGGGTTTTCTCAGCTGCAAGGTCTGGGAATTGATGGAGCGCGCAATGGAAACACAACGAGTGATGCTACTTTCTTTTATTTCTCCTTCTGTCACTCTTATTCTCACGTTCATCACTGCACCTCAGGACATAAGAACATAAGAACTAGGAGCAGGAGTAGGCCATCTGGCCCTTTGAGCCAGCTCCGCCGTTCAATGAGATCATGGCTGATCTTTTGTGGACTCAGCTCCACTTTCCCGCCCGAACACCATAACCCTTTATTCTTCAAAAAACTATCTATCTTTACCTTGAAAACATTTAATGAAGGAGCCTCAACTGCTTCACTGGGCAAGGAATTCCATAGATTCACAACCCTTTGGGCGAAGAAGTTCCTCCTAAACTCAGCCCTAAATCTACTTCCCCTTATTTTGAGGCTATGTCCCCTAGTTCTGCTTTCAAGGGAAGATATATGGTGCAACATAGATTCATCAACGTGAGGATAAGTTGCATAAACGTGGTGTGTATTCCCTTTGGTATAGAAGATTGAGCAGTGGTGTAATCGAGGAGCTGAAGGTGATTAAAGGATTTTATCGGACAGATAGAAACTGTTTCCTCTATTGGGAGGGCCCATAACTAAGTGGTGCAACCTCACAACTAGAGCTCGGCCTTTCAGGAGAGTCATCCGTCTAGGCCGGGTGGTCACATGACAAAATGACGATGTGGTCACAAAAGAGGTCACGTGGCCCGAGCGCGGGAGTTATCCTCGGGAATTTGGGCAGAGCACACGTGTTGAAGTAGCTGAATGAACTATTCTTTGTTGAAGGTCGTTGCTGTCGGTGATTCAGGAACGCAACACATCTACAATTAAGAAGAGTTTTTTTTAACAGGCTTTCCTCCATGAGGCTCTCGATGCTGGATTAGGGGCGGGGGGGGGGGGGGGGCGGTCAACTGATGATATTCAGGGATACGAATCAAGGGTGAATCAATGGAGTGAAAGTCAACATCAGTCATTCTGCAGCCAGCTTGAAGGGCTGAATGGCCTCCTCCAGTTCCGGTACTCCTTTACTTTCACTTATTCTACATGGAACATAGAACAGTACAGCACAGAACAGGCCCTTCGGCCCTCGATGTTGTGCCGAGCATTGTCCGAAACCAAGATCAAGCTATCCCACTCCCTGTCATTCTGGTGTGCTCCATGTGCCTATCCAATAACCGCTTGAAGGTTCCTAAAGTGTCCGACTCCACTATCACAACAGGCAGTCCTTTCCACACCCTAACCACTCTCTGAGTAAAGAACCTACCTCGGACATCCCTCCTATATCTCCCACCCTGAATCTTATAGTTATGCCCCCTTGTAACAGCTACATCCACCCGAGGAAATAGTCTCTGAACGTCCACTCTATCTATCCCCCTCATCATCTTATAAACCTCTATTAAGTCGCCTCTCATCCTCCCCCGCTCCAAAGAAAAAAGTGCTAGCTCCCTCAACCTTTCCTCATAAGACCGATCCTGCAAACCAGGCAGCATCCTGGTAAATCTCCTATGCACCCTTTCCAATGCTTCCACATCCTTCCTATAGTGAAGTGACCAGAACTGCACACAATACTCCAAATGTGGTCTCACCAGGGTCATGTACAGTTGCAGCATAACCCCGCGGCTCTTAAACTCAAGCCCCCTGTAAATAAACGCTAACACACTAAACGCCTTCTTCGCGGCTCTATCCGCTTGAGTGGCAACCTTCAGCGATCTGTGGACATGAACCCCAAGATCTCTCTGTTCCTCCACATTCCTCAGAACCCTGCCGTTGACCCTGTAATCCGCATTCAAATTTTTTCTACCAAGATGAATCACCTCGCACTTATCAGGGTTAAACTCCATCTGCCATTTTCCGGCCCAGCTCTGCATCCTATCAAGGTCTCTTTGCAGCCTACAACAGCCTCCACCTCATCCACTACTCCACCAATCTTGGTGTCATCAGCAAATTTACTGACCCACCCTTCAGCCCCTTCCTCCAAGTCATTGATAAAAATCACAAATAGCAGAGGACCCAGCACTGATCCCTGTGGTACACCGCTGGTAACTGGTCTCCAGTCTGAAAATTTTCCATCTACCACCCCCCTCTGTCTTCTATGTGATAGCCAGTTACTTATCCAATTGGCCAAATTTCCCTCTATCCCACACCTCCTTACATTCTTCATAAGCCGACCATGGGGAACCTTATCAAACGCCTGACTGAAATCCATGTATATGACATCAACTGCTCTACCTTCATCAACACACTTTGTTACCTCCTCAAAGAATTCAATCAAATTTGTGAGGCAAGACTTACCCTTCACTAATCCGTGTTGACTATTCCGGATTAAGCTGCATCTTTCCAAATGGTCATAAATCCTATCCTTCAGGACCTTTTCCATTAACTTACCAACCACGGAAGTAAGACTAACCGGCCTATAATTACCAGGGTCATTCCTATTCCCTTTCTTGAACAGAGGAACAACATTCGCCACTCTCCAGTCCTCTGGCACTATCCCCGTGGACAGCGTGGACCCAAAGATCAAAGCCAAAGGCTCTGCAATCTCATCCCTTGCCTCCCAAAGAATCCTTGGATATATCCCATCTGGCCCAGGGTACTTGTCGACCCTAAGGTTTTTCAAAATTGCTAATACATCCTTCCTCAGAACATCTCCTTCCTCCAGCCTACACACTCTGATCCTCAAAAACATGGCCCCTCTCCTTGGTGAACACTGAAGAAAAGTATTCATTCAACGCCTCTCCTATTTCTTCTGACTCCATGCACAAGTTCCCACTGCTGTCCTTGACCGACCCGAACCTCACCCTGGTCATTCTTTTATTTCTCACATAAGAGTAAAAAGCCTTGGGGTTTTCCTTGATCCGACCCGCCAAGGACTTCTCGTGCCCCTTCTAGCTCTCCTAAGCCCTTTTTTTTAGCTCATTCCTTGCTACCTTGTACACCTCAAGCGACCCAACTGAACCTTACTTTCTCATCCTTACATACTCTTCCTTTTTCCTCTTGACAAGACATTCAACCTCTTTTGTGAACCATGGTTCCCTCACACGGCCATTTCCTCCCTGCCTGACAGGGACATACCTATCAGGCCACGCAGTATTTGTTCCTTGAACAAGCTCTACTTTTCATTTGTGCCTTTCCCTGACACTTTCTGTTCCCATCTTATGCTCCCTAATTCTTGCCTAATCGCATCATAATTACCCCTCCCCCAATTATAAACCTTGCCCTGCCGTATGGCCCTATCCCTCTCCATTGCAATAGTGAAAGACACCGAATTGTGGTCACTATCTCCAAAGTGCTCCCCCACAAACAAATCTAACACTTGGTCCGGTTCATTACCCAGCACCAAATCCAATGTGGCCCCATGTATGTTGTGTCAGGAAACCCTCCTGCACACAATGTGCAGAAACTGCCCCATCTGAACTGTTCGATAAAGGTTCCAATCAATGTTTGGAATGTTAAAGCCACCCATGACAACTATCCTTGTTTATCCTTGTTTATCAATCCTTCCATGACCTTGCACTTCCTCACCCTTAAAAGTAGACAACTATTTAGATGTGCACTTGCAATGCCAAGGCATACAAGTAAGAAGTCTTACAACACCAGGTTAAAGTCCAACAGGTTTGTTCCAAATCACTAGCTTTCGGAGCGCTGCTCCTTCCTCAGGTGAATGAAGACGTAGATTCCAGAAACATATATATAGACAAAGTCAACAATGCAAGATGAAAATTTGAATGCGAGCCTTTACAGGTAATTAAGTCTTTACAGATCCAGAGATAAGGGTAACCCCAGGTTAAAGAGGTGTGAATTGTCTCAAGCCAGGACAGTTGGTAGGATTTCGCAAGCTCAGGCCAGATGGTGGGGGATGAATGTAATGCAACATGAATCCAAGGTCCCGGTTGAGGCCGTACTCATGTGTGCGGAACTTGGCTGTACGTTTTTGTGAGCCTTTGCAGGTAATTAAGTCTTTGAAGACTCCTGGCTTGAGACAATTCACACCTCTTTAACCTGTGATTATCCCTCTCTCGGGATCTGTAAAGACTTAGGGCGGGATTCTCCCAGCCCTGCGCCGGGCCGGAGAACCCCCGCAACCGTGTCACGCCGCCGGCACGCGATTCTCCGCACAGTGGAGAATTGGCGCCAGCGCGTTTAGCGCGGCACTGGTCGCGGGCCACTCTACGCGGCCGGGCTGCCAATTCTACGGCCGGGATGGACCGAACGGCCGCTCTAAAAAGGCAGAGTCCCACCGGCACCGTCCACACCTGGTCGCAGCCGGCGGGAACACTGCGCGCAGGGTCGGGGGGGGGGGGGGTGGCCTGTGGAGGGGCGGGGAGGGTAGCTCCGACCCCGGGGGGGGGGGGGGTCCTCCGATGGGGCCTGGCCCGCGATCGGGGCCCACCGTTCGGTGGGCCGGCCTCTCGCTCCCCGGGCCTATTTTCTTACGCGCCGGCCCCTGAACTCCCGCGCCATGTTGCGTCGGGGCCGGCACATTGAGGGAGGCCACCGTGCATGCGCCGGTTGGCGCCGGCGCCACTGTGCATGTCCTCGTTGATGCCGGTGCCACTGCGCATGCGCGGACCCCGTGGCGCACAGTTCGTGCCGGGATGGGAGGCTGGAGTGGCGCGAACCGCTCCAGCGCCGTGCTGGCCCCCTGTAGGGGCCAGAATTGGTACTCCCAGTGGCCCGTCCACGCCATCGTGAAACGCGACGGCGTTTCCGATGGCGTGGACACTCTGCCGCCGAATGGGAGAATACCGCCCTTAATTACCTGCAAAGGTTCGCATTCAAAGTGTCGTCTTGCATCTTTGAATCTCTCTATATATATGTTTCTGGAACATACCTCTTCATTCACCTGAGGAAGGAGCAGTGCTCCGAAAGCTAGTGATTCGAAACAAACCTGTTGGACTTTAACCTGGTGTTGCAAGACTTCTTACTGTGCTCACCCCAGTCCAACGCCGGCATCTCCACATCAAGGCATACAAGGTTATGGGCCAAGTGCTGGAAAATGGGATTAGAATGGTTAGGTGATTGTTTTTGACCAGCGCACACAGGATGGGTCAAAGGGCCTGTTCTGTGCTGCCGACCTCTATGACTCTCTGACCCCCCAACCCCGATCAACCCTCTCTATCTCTGCCGCATTTTTCAGCTCTGCAAGCCATTAAGGTCTCTGTGTTCCTGCAATTCCGTGCTTTTGTCCATCCCTGGTTTTCATTGCTTCACCACAGGTGGTCATGCCTTCAACTGCCTAGGCCCCAAACTCACAGGTTCCCAGAATTCTCTCTGCCTCTCTCTCTCTCCCTCTCACCTCCTTCAAACCATTGCTTAAAAATTCCCTGTTGACAAACATCCCCCCATAAGGGGATTGGGGCCATCACCACCAGCAAGTTCTCCTCCAATTCACACACTATCCTCACTTGGAACTATATTGCTGTTCCTGGGTCCAAAGTCTGGAACGTTCTTCTGAGCAGATGGACTACAGCTGTTCAGGAAGTCCCAGGAACACTAGAATGAGGAGCAGGAGCAGGCCATTTGGCCCCTCGAGCCTGCTCCGTCATTCGATAAGGTTGTGGTAGTATGCATTAGGGGTCATGTGGGACTGTGAAGCCGTGATGCTATTGGCTGACAGATCCCGGGTCCTGGTTGGCTGTTGATCCCTAGCTCCGCCCTGAAGGCGGAGTATAAGAACCTGGGCTTCTCCCCGCAGCTCCAGTCTGTTGCTGAACTGCGGGGAACAAGTCACGCTTAATAAAGCCTCATCGACTTCATCTCTATTCGTCTCTCTCGTAAGTCATTGTGCGCTACAATTTATTAAGCGTGCTTAAAGGACTATGGAGCTCAGGATCGCCCCGGAATGCCTGCAGATCAGCCCCCACGCAGTGAATGCGGCAGCAGTTTTTAAACACTGGCAGACTTGTTTCGAAGGCTACCTCCGAACAGCCCCCGGCCGGATCACACAAGACCAGAAACTACAGGTCCTGCACTCAAGGGTAAGCCCGGAAATTTACCCTCTCATAGAAGACGCAGAGGATTTCCCGACGGCGCTCGCAGCACTAAAGAGCGTCTACGTTCGCCCAGTGAACCAGGTCTACGCACGCTACCAACTCGCAATGAGACGGCAAAGTCCCGGAGAATCGCTAGAGGAGTTCTACGCCGCGCTGCTAATTTTGGGACGGGGCTGCGGCTGCCCGCCGGTAAACGCGACTGAACACACGGACATGTTAATTCGCGATGCGTTTGTGGCAGGTATGAACTCTCCCCAAATCCGCCAAAGACTTTTAGAAAAAGAGTCGCTAGGACTCTCAGAGGCACGGGCCATTGCAGCTTCCCTAGATGTGGCCTCGCAAAACGCCCGCGCCTACGGCCCCGACCGTGCGGCAGACCCTTGGGCTCCATGGACCCCCGTCGCGACAAACCCCCCCCCCCTCCCTCACAGGCTTGCGCGGTTAAGACGCCAGATCATCCCGGGGGGGCCCGCTGCTATTTCTGCGGGCAGGCAAAACACCCCCGGCAGCGCTGCCCGGCCCGCGCAGCGACTTGCAAGAACTGCGGAAAAAAGGGCCATTTCGCGGCTGTGTGCCGGTCCCGGAGTGTCGCCGCTGTCCCCGGAGAAGAAAGAGTCCAGCGCATCCCAAACGCTCCCCAACCCCCCCAGCGCCCCATGTGCGACCCGCGGGCACCGCCATTTTGGGTCCCGGCCACCACGAGGGGAGGATGGGCGCCGCCATCTTGTGACCCCCCAGCCATGTGCGATGCATGGGGCGGCCATTTTGTCCACCCCCGACCACGTGCGATCCGTGGGGGCGGCCATTTTGTCCACCCCCGGCCGCGTGCGATTCATGGATGCCGCCATATTGGATGACAACAAAGGATCCCAGCATCGACGGCTCCACAGGGTCCGAAGAAGATGCTGAGACACTACGACCACATCTGGCCTCGGTGACGCTGGATCAAGCACGGCCCCGGACGCTCCAGACGACGACAACAACGGTGCTGATCAACGGACACGAGACACCATGCCTGATCGACTCCGGGAGCACCGAAAGCTTCATCCACCCCGACACGGTAAGACGCTGTTTTTTGACCATCCGTCCCAGTACGCAAAAGATTTCCCTAGCTGCAGGATCCCACTCCGTAGAGATCAAAGGGTTCTGCATAGTGAACCTAACGGTGCAAGGAAGGGAGTTTAAAAACTACAGGCTCTACGTCCTTCCCCAACTCTGCGCACCCACATTACTGGGATTAGATTTCCAGTGCAACCTGCAGAGCCTAACGTTTCAATTCGGCGGCCCTATACCCCCACTCACTATCTGCGGCCTCGCATCCCTCAAAGTTGAACCGCCATCCTTGTTTGCAAACCTCACCCCGGATTGCAAACCCGTCGCCACTAGGAGCAGACGGTACAGCGCCCAGGACCGGACATTTATCCGGTCCGAAGTCCAGCGGTTGCTGAAGGAAGGCATAATCCAGGCCAGCAATAGTCCCTGGAGAGCACAGGTGGTAGTAGTAAAGACCGGGGAGAAGCAAAGGATGGTCATAGACTATAGCCAGACCATCAACAGGTACACACAGCTAGATGCGTACCCTCTCCCCCGCATATCCGACATGGTAAATCGGATTGCCCAATATAAGGTCTTCTCCACCGTGGACCTCAAGTCCGCCTATCACCAGCTCCCCATCCGCCCAAGTGACCGCAAGTACACAGCCTTCGAGGCAGATGGGCGACTATACCACTTCCTAAGGGTCCCATTTGGTGTCACAAACGGGGTCTCGGTCTTCCAACGGGAGATGGACCGAATGGTTGATCAACACGGGTTACAGGCCACGTTCCCATATCTCGACAACGTAACCATCTGCGGCCACGACCAGCAGGACCACGACGCCAACCTTCAAAAATTCCTCCAGACCGCAAACGCCTTGAAACTCACATACAACGAGGACAAGTGCGTGTTTAGCACAAACCGGCTGGCCATCCTGGGGTACGTAGTGCGCAATGGGATAATAGGCCCAGACCCCGAACGCATGCGCCCCCTTATGGAATTTCCCCTTCCCCACTGCTCCAAAGCCCTGAAACGATGCCTGGGGTTTTTTTCATATTACGCCCAGTGGGTCCGCCAGTATGCAGACAAGGCCCGCCCACTAATACAGACTACTACCTTCCCCCTGTCGACAGAGGCTCGCCAGGCCTTCAGCCGCATCAAAGCGGATATCGCAAAGGCCACGATGCGCGCCATCGCGAGTCCCTCCCCTTCCAGGTCGAGAGCGACGCCTCCGACGTAGCTCTAGCGGCCACCCTTAACCAAGCGGGCAGACCCGTGGCCTTCTTCTCCCGAACCCTCCACGCCTCAGAAATCTGCCACTCCTCAGTGGAAAAGGAAGCCCAAGCCATAGTGGAAGTTGTGCGACATTGGAGGCATTACCTGGCCGGCAGGAGATTCACTCTCCTCACTGACCAACGGTCGGTAGCTTTCATGTTCGATAATGCACAGCGGGGCAAAATTAAAAATGACAAGATCTTAAGGTGGAGGATCGAGCTCTCCACCTTCAACTACGAGATCCTGTACCGTCCCAGAAAGCTGAACGAGCCGTCCGATGCCCTATCCCGCGGCACATGTGCCAACGCACAAATAGACCGTCTCCAAACCCTCCACAAGGACCTCTGCCACCTGGGGGTCACTCGGTTATACCATTTTATAAAGTCCCGCAACCTCCCCTACTCCGTGGAGGAGGTCCGTACAGTCACAAGGAACTGCCACATCTGCGCAGAGTGCAAACCGCATTTTTTCAGGCCAGATAGAGCGCACCTGATCAAGGCTTCCCGCCCCTTTGAACGCCTCAGTCTGGATTTCAAAGGGCCCCTCCCCTCCACCGACCGAAACACATACTTCCTGAACGTGGTGGACGAGTACTCCCGCTTCCCTTTCGCCATCCCCTGCCCCGACATGACAGCGGCCACAGTTATTAAAGCCCTTAATACCATATTCACACTGTTCGGTTGCCCCGCATATATCCATAGCGGCAGGGGGTCCTCCTTCATGAGTGACGAGCTGCGCCAGTTCCTGCTCAGCAAGGGCATAGCCTCGAACAGGACGACCAGCTACAACCCCCGGGGGAACGGGCAAGTAGAGAGGGAGAACGGCACGGTCTGGAAGGCCGTCCTACTGGCCGTACGGTCCAGGGATCTCCCAGTTTCACGGTGGCAGGAGGTCCTCCCGGACGCTCTCCACTCCATCCGGTCGCTGCTGTGTACCACCACTAACCAAACGCCTCATGAGCGCCTCCTTGTCTTCCCCAGGAAGTCCTCCTCCAGAACGTCGCTGCCGACCTGGCTGGCGGCCCCAGGACCCATCTTGCTCCGGAAACATGTGCGGGCGCACAAGTCGGACCCGTTGGTCGAGAGGGTTCATCTCCTCCATGCGAACCCGCAGTACGCCTACGTGGCGTACCCCGACGGCCGACAGGACACGGTCTCCCTGCGAGACCTGGCGCCCGCCGGCAACACGCACACACCCCCGACACCGATCACCCCCTCCCTGCCACCGGCGCACCCCGCGACCGCCCCCTTCCCGGGAGGATCGGTCCTCCTCCCATGTCCGACTAGGAGTGAAACAGAAGCAGACACCGAAAAGCTCCCGGAGACGACAACGCGGGAACAAGCACCTGCACCACCACCGGGGCCGAGGCAGTCGACAAGGAAGACCAGACCGCCCGCTCGACTCGTGGCATCGGTGTAACACAAGAATGTTGTGGACTTTAACGAGAATGTTCTTTTTCCTCTTGCGAATATTGTAAATAGTTCACAAACCCTGTACATAGCCCAATGTAGGGCAAAGTGTAGAGCATTGAAAGGACATGCCAAAAATTTTCTCCTCCCAGGACCAGCCTTGTAAACCCCTACCACCATGCGAAGCACCACCCCGCCGGGTTCATTTTTAACAAGGGGTGAATGTGGTAGTATGCATTAGGGGTCATGTGGGACTGAAGCCGTGATGCTATTGGCTGACAGATCCCGGGTCCTGGTTGGCTGTTGATCCCTAGCTCCGCCCTGAAGGCGGAGTATTAGAACCTGGGCTTCTCCCCGCAGCTCCAGTCTGTTGCTGAACTGCGGGGAGCAAGTCACGCTTAATAAAGCCTCATCGACTTCATCTCTATTCGTCTCTCTCGTAAGTCATTGTGCGCTACAAAGGTCACGGCTGACTTGGATGGGCTCCTCATAACACTCCCTGGATGCTCAAAAATCTCTCCTCAGCACCACCAAGGGTAGTTCTGGATGAGCTGTAAATGCTGACCTTGCCAGCAACATCCACATCCCGTGAAAGTATACATATTTAAAAAAATCAAATGCAATCTGTTGTTCGCTAACCTTGCCAGATATTGTCGGAGTCTGAGGGGAAGGAGATTGCCTGGAAGTGAGTTGTCTGCTTTTACAGAGTGCCAGCCACGAGACATATTATAATAGGGTTAAGAGGTGATCTCATTCTCCCATTGTCCCACCATGATGTAAGAAAGGGATATGTCCGCGGGCCTGCAGCCAGGCCCATTGCATCATCTGGGGGAAGGGAATAGCAGAGAACTACAGGCAGACCAGAGGAAATCCCTGTAAATAAACCGAGCTTATTTTAAAATTATTGGTTCCGCAGCAAGCTTGCACAGAACCTTGGTAAGGCCACACTTGGAATAGTGCGCACAATTCTGGTCGCCACACAACCAGAAGGATGTGGAGGCTTTGGAGAGGGTGCGGAGGAGGTTTGCCAGGCTGTTGCCTGGTCCGGAGGGTATTAGCTATGTGGAGAGGCTGAATAGACTCGGACTGTTTCCAATAGAAAGACGGAGGTTGAGGGGTGACCTGATAGAGGTCTACAAGATTATGAGGGGCATGGGTAGGGTGAATGAGCAGGCACTATTTCCCAGGGGGTAGGGGTCAGTCACCAGGGGGGCATAGGTTTCAGGTCCATGGGGCAAAGATGAGCTCGGTAGGTTTTTTACACAGCGGGTGGTGAGTGCCTGGAATGCATTGCCAGGGGAGGTTGTGTAGCAGAGACATTAATGACGTTCAAAAGGCATCTTGACAAACACATGGATTGGATGGGTATAGAGGGATACGGCACTAGGAAGTGCTGAGGGTTTACCCAAGGTTGGTATCATGACTGGTAGGGCTGAAGTGTCTATTCCAGTGCTGTATTGTTCTTTGTTCTTTGTTGTACAAGATGCCTAACCTATCTAATATTTACTATCCTCAGTCTCCCCTTCCTATGTATCTGTGGAGTGACTCAGCAAAGTTGATCCAGACAAGTTATTCCTGTCAAAGGAGAAGGCAAATCCCAAAGAATATTCACTCCCTCCAGCACTGACGCACAGTGGCAGCCGTGTGTACCATCTACAAGATGCACTGCAGGGACTCACCAAGGCTCCTGAAACAGCATTTTCCAAATCCAAGACAACTGCCATCTAGAAGGGCAAGGGCAGCAGACTCAGGGGAACCCCACCACCTAGATGTTCTACTCCAAGGTACTCAGCATCTTGACTTAGAAATATATCATCATTCTTTCGCTGTCACTGGGTAAAAATCCTGGAGCTCCTTCCCTAACAGCACCATGGGTGTACCTACACAATGTGGACTGCAGCAGTTGAAGGAGGCAGCTCATCACCATGGCAATTAGGGGCGATCAATAATTGATGACCGATTCTTTGATGCTCACCTCCCATGGTTGCATTTTTAAAAAACACATGGTTTCAATCAGGAAGTTGGGAATAAAATGTTCTAATTTACTTATCAAGTCTCCAATTTCCTTGTAAAAGTTACGATTGAATATGCTCCCAGCACCCTTTCAAGCAACACATTCCTGATTAGAATTTGAGTACCTCCTCTGTGCTTCATACGGCAATATTTCCTGAGGGCTGCAATGTGGAAGGTTTCAGCTTTCAAAACGCACATCAGCCAACGTCCCAGGTCATGTATGGTGTTAGGACCCCGTCAGGTCATTCAAAGTAAGGACTTTCCCTTTGTGGCTAGGCCAACATTCAACCCTCATCAAAATTTCACTCATCAAAAAATGAAATACTGCGGATGCTGGAAAACTGGAATAAAAGCAGAAAATTGCGGAAATGCTCAGCAAGAGGAACAAAGAGATTGCTAGCCCTTCATCAGATATGATAGATCTTAACCAAGAAGAGAGGCAGGGGAAGGCAGTAAAGTGTGGTTTGATCAATGCTAACAGTGGAAGCATTCATTATCTTAGACACAGGTGGTACCCGTGAAAACCCAAAAAGTCTGCGGTGATCTTCAGAGAGAACAACTAGATTCTCTGAGAACAACGTCATTAACTTGCATGTTTGTATATAGAACATAGAACATAGAACAATACAACGCAGTACAGGCCCTCCGGCCCACGATGTTGCACCGAAACAAAAGCCATCTAACCTACACTATGCCATTATCATCCATATGTTTATCCAATAAACTTTTAAATGCCCTCAATGTTGGCGAGTTCACTACTGTAGCAGGTAGGGCATTTCACGGCCTCACTACTCTTTGCGTAAAGAGCCTACCTCTGACCTCAGTCCTATATCTATTACCCCTCAGTTTAAAGCTATATCCCCTCGTGCCAGCCATTTCCATCCGCGGGAGAAGGCTCTCACTGTCCACCCTATCTAACCCCCTGATCATTTTGTATGCCTCTATTAAGTCTCCTCTTAACCTTCTTCTCTCCAACGAAAACAACCTCAAGTCCATCAGCCTTTCCTCATAAGATTTTCCCTCCATACCAGGCAACATCCTGGTAAATCTCCTCTGCACCCTCTCCAAGGCCTCCACGTCCTTCCTATAATGCGGTGACCAGAACTGTACGCAATACTCCAAATGCGGCTGTACCAGAGTTCTGTACAGCTGCAACATGACCTCCTGACTCTGGAACTCAATCCCTCTACCAATAACGGCCAACACTCCATAGGCCTTCTTCACAACGCTATCAACCTGGGTGGCAACTTTCAGGGATCTATGTACATGGACACCTAGATCCCTCTGCTCATCCACACTTCCAAGAACTTTACCATTAGCCAAATATTCTGCATTCCTGTTATTCCTTCCAAAGTGAATCACCTCACACTTCTCTACATTAAACTCCATTTGCCACCTCTCAGCCCAGCTCTGCAGCTTATCTATATCCCTCTGTAACCTGCTACATCCTTCCACACTATCGACAACACCACCGACTTTAGTATCGTCTGCAAATTTACTCACCCACCCTTCTGCGCCTTCCTCTAGGTCATTGATAAAAATGACAAACAGCAACGGCCCCAGAACAGATCCTTGTGGTACTCCACTTGTAACTGAATTCCATTCTGAACATTTCCCATCAACCACCACCCTCTGTCTTCTTTCAGCTAGCCAATTTCTGATCCACATCTCTAAATCACCCTCAATCCCCAGCCTCCGTATTTTCTGCAATAGCCTACCGTGGGGAACCTATCAAACGCTTTGCTGAAATCCATATACACCACATCAACTGCTCTACCCTCGTCTACCTGTTCAGTCACCTTCTCAAAGAACTCAATAAGGTTTGTGAGGCATGACCTACCCTTCACAAAGCCATGCTGACTATCCCTGATCATATTATTCCTATCTAGATGATTATAAATCTTGTCTCTTATAATCCCCTCCAAGACTTTACCCACAAAAGACGTGAGGCTCACCGGTCTATAGTTGCCGGGGTTGTCTCTGCTCCCCTTTTTGAACAAAGGGACCACATTTGCTATCCTCCAGTCCTCTGGCACTATTCCTGTAGCCAATGATGACATAAAAATCAAAGCCAAAGGTCCAGCAATCTCTTCCCTGGCCTCCCAGAGAATCCTAGGATAAATCCCATCAGGACCCGGGGACTTATCTATTTTCAGCCTGTCCAGAATTGCCAACTTCTCTTCCCTACGTACCTCAATGCCATCTATTCTATTAGCCTGGGTCTCAGCAGTCTCCTCCACAACATTATCTTTTTCCTGAGTGAATACTGACGAAAGATATTCATTCAGTATCTCGCCTATCTCTTCAGACTCCACACACAACTTCCCATCCCTGTCCTTGACTGGTCCTACTCTTTCCCTAGTCATTCACTTATTCCTGACATACCTATAGAAAGCTTTTGGGTTTTCCTTGATCCTACCTGCCAAATACTTCTCATGTCCCCTCCTTGCTCGTCTTAGCTCTCTCTTTAGATCCTTCCTCGCTACCTTGTAACTATCCATCGCCCCAACTGAAACTTCACACCTCATCTTCACATAGGCCTCCTTCTTCCTCTTAACAAGAGATTCCACTTCTTTGGTAAACCACGGTTCCCTCGCTCGATGCCTTCCTCCCTGCCTGACCGGTACATACTTATCAAGAACACGCAGTAGCTGATCCTTGAACAAGCTCCACTTATCCAGTGTACCCAACACTTGCAGCCTACTTCTCCACCTTATCCCCCCCAAGTCACGTCTAATGGCATTATAATTGCCCTTCCCCCAGCTATAACTCTTGCCCTGCGGTGTATACTTATCCCTTTCCATCATTAACGTAAACGTCACCAAATTGTGGTCACTGTCCCCAAAGTGCTCTCCTACCTCCAAATCCAACACCTGGCCTGGTTCATTACCCAAAACCAAATCCAACGTGGCCTCGCCTCTTGTTGGCCTGTCAACATATTGTGTCAGGAAACCCTCCTGCACACACTGTACAAAAAACGACCCATCTAATGTACTCGAACTATATCTTTTCCAGTCAATATTTGGAAAGTTAAAGTCTCCCATAATAACCACCCTGTTACTTTCGCTCTTATCCAGGATCATCCTCGCCATCTTTTCCTCTACATCCCTAGAACTATTTGGAGGCCTATAGAAGACTCCCAACAGTGTGACCTCTCCTTTCATGTTCCTAACCTCAGCCCATACTACCTTGGAAGATGAGTCCCCATCTAGCATCCTCTCCGCCACCGTAATACTGCTCTTGACTAGCAGCGCCACACCTCCCCCTCTTTTGCCTCCTTCTCTGAGCTTACTAAAACACCTAAACCCCGGAACCTGCAACATCCATTCCTGTCCCTGCTCTATCCATGTCTCCGAAATGGCCACAACATCGAAGTTCTTGAACTTCTGCAGTCCTTGAGGTGTAGGTCCACCCACAGTGCTGTTAGGGAGGGAGTTCCAGGATGTTTTCCCAACAATAGTGAAGGAACAGGGATATGCTTCGAAGTCAGGGTGGTAAGTGACTTGGAAGGGTACATCCAGGTGGTGGGGTTCCCTGGTATCTGCTGCTCTTGTCTTTCTAGATGGTAGTGGTCGTGGGTTTGGAAGATGCTGCCGAAGGAACCTTAGCGAGTTCCTGCAGTGAATCTTGTAGATGGGACACGCGGCTGCCACTGTTCATCTGTGGTGGCGAATTGAATGTTTGTGGAAGGGGGAGCTATCAAACGGGCTGCTTTGCCCTGGATGGCGTCGAGCTTCTTGAGTGGTGTTGGAGCTGCACTCATCTCAAGTGGCAAGTATTCCTTTACACTTGACTTAGTGCCTTGTAGATGGCGGACAGGCTTTTGAGGGTCAGAAGGTGAGTTACCTGTTGTAGGACTCCTAGCCTTTGACCTGCCCTGGTAGCCACAGTATTAATGTGGCTAGTCCAGTTCAGTTTCTGATCAATGGTAACTCCCAGGATGTTGTTTGTGGGGGATTCAGCGATGGTAATGTCATTGAATGTCATGGGGCAATGGTTAGATCCTCTCTTGTAGGGGATGGTCATTGCCTGGCACTTGTGTGGCGCAAATGTAACTTGCCACTTGTCAGCCCAAGCCTGGATATTGTCCAGGTCTTGCTACATTTGGACATGGACTGCTTCATTATCTGAGGAGTCATGAATGGTGCTGAACATTGTGCAGTCATCTGCGAACATCCCCACTTCTGACCTTATGGTGGAAGGGAGGTCATTGATGAAGCAGCTGAAGATGGTTGGGCCTGGGACACCGCCCTGAGATGATTGCCCTCCAAGTACCACAAGCATCTTCCTTTGTGCCAGGTACGACTCCAACCAGCGGAGAGTTTTCCCCCGATTCCCATTGGCTCCAGTTTAGCTCAGGCTCCTTGATGCCACACTCGGTCAAATGCTGCCTTGATGTCACCTCTAGCATTCAGCTCTTCTGTCCATGTTTGAACCAAGGTTGTAATGAGGTCAGAAGCTGAGTGACCCTGCTGGAACACAAACTGAGCATCCATGAGCAGGCTATTGTTGAGTAAGTGCCGCTTGATAGCATGGTTGATGACTCCTTCCATCACGCTGATGATGGAGAGTAGATTGATGGAGTGGTAATAGGCTAGATTGGATTTTTCCAGTTTCTTGTGTACAGGGTACACCTGGGCAACTTTCCACATTCCAGGGTAGATGTAGTGGAACAGCTTGACTGAAGGTGCGGAACGTTCTGGAGCAGAAGTCTTCAGTATTATTGCCGGGATATTGTCAGGGCCCTTAGCCTTTGCAATATCCAGTGTCGTCAGACTTTTCTCAGCCCTTCTGTAAGGGCGGCATGGTAGCATAGTGGTTAGCACTGTTGATTCACAGCACCAGGGTCCCTGGTTTGATTCCCGTTTGGGTCACTGTCTGTGTGGAGTCTGCACGTCCTCCCCGTGTCTGCGTGAGTTTCCTCCGGGTGCTCCAGTTTCCTCCCGCAAGACCCGAAAGACGTGCTTGTTAACTGAATTGGACATTCTGAATTCTCCCTCAGTGTACCCGAACAGGCGGCGGAGGGTAGCGACAAAGGGTTTTGATCAGTAAGTTCATTGCAGTGTTAATGTAAGCCTAATTGTGACAATGATAAAGATCACTGTTATATCACGTGGAGTGAATCGTATCGGCTGAAGACTGAGATCTGTGATGCTGGGGACCTCCGGAGGATACCGAAACGGCACTTCTGGCTGAAGATTGTTGCGAATGGCTCAGCCTTGTCTTTTGCACATATGTGCTGGGCTCCTCTACCATTG
This sequence comes from Scyliorhinus torazame, assembly GCF_047496885.1. Lineage (NCBI taxonomy): Eukaryota > Metazoa > Chordata > Chondrichthyes > Carcharhiniformes > Scyliorhinidae > Scyliorhinus > Scyliorhinus torazame. The sequence continues at coordinate 400,800,328 of NC_092707.1, forward strand.
AGGATGAGGATATTTGTGGAGCCTCCTCCTCCAGTGAGTTGTTTAACTGTCCACCACCATTCACAGCTGGATGTGGCAGGACGGCAGAGCTTAGATCTGATGCATTGATTGTGGAATCGTTTCACTCTGCTCATGGTGTTTAGCACACAAGTAGTCCTGTGTTGTAGCTTCACCAGGTTGGCACCTCATGTTTTGGTATGCCTGATGTTGCTCCTGGCACGCTCTCCTGCACTCTTCATTGAACCAGGGTAGATCCCCTGGCTGGGTGGTAATGTTCGAGTGGGGGATATGCCGGGTCATGTTACAGATTATGGTTGAACCCAATTCTTCTGCTGCTGATGGCCCACAGGGGCTGGTTTAGCACAGGGCTAAAGAGCTGGCTTTTAAAGCAGACCAAGGCAGGCCAGCAGCATGGTTCAATTCCAGTACCAGCCCCCCTGAACAGGTGCCGGAATGTGGCGACCAGGGGCTTTTCACAGTAACTTCATTTGAAGCCTACTTGTGACAATAAGCGATTTTCTTTTCATTTCATTTCATGGATGGCCAGTCTTGAGTTGCGAGATCTGTTCGAAGTCTATCCCATTTAGCACAGTGGTAATTCCACACAACACGAGGATGGGTATCCTCAACGTGAAGACGGGAATTTGTCTCCGCAAGGACTGTGTGGTGGTCACTTATACCGATACTGTCAAGGACAGACGCATCTGCAGCAGGTAGATTGGTGAGGATGAGGTCAAGTATGTTTTTCCCTATTGTTGGTTCCCTCACCACCTGCTGCAGTCCCAGTCTCGCAGCTATATCCTTTAGGACCCGGCCAGCTCGGTCTGTGGTGGTACTACCGAGCCACTCTTGGTGATGGACATTGGCGACCCCAGAGCATATTCTGCACCCTTGCCACCCTCAGTGCTTCCTCCAAGTGGTGTTCAACATGGAGGAGTACTGACTCATCAGCTGAAGGTGGACAATATGCGATAATTAGTTCAACCTGAGCCATGAGACTTCACGGGGTCCAGAGTCGATGCTGAGGACTCCCAGGGCAACTCCCTCCCGACTGTATACCACTGTGCTGTCACCTCTGCTGGGTCTGTCCTGCCGGTGAGACAGGACATACCTGTTATGTTATGCTGTTCGATTAACATAAGTTGCTACTGACCATTGACAACGTTGAAAGACACTCCAGTCCTTGAAGTAAGTTGAAAGGATTTATTCAGTAACAACAACTAGAGAAATGAGTTTGACACTCTGCTGATCGAGCTCTAGTAACTCAGTGATAATGACTAACTGTACAACTGGGATCTAGGCCACATGTGGTGACCCAGCCTGAGATCTAAACTATTCTGGTGTTAACCCTCCAGTCCCTGGGCGGGATTCTCCCAGCCCCGCTCCGGGATGGAGAATCTCCGCGAACGGGCCACGCTGCCCCGACACCGGCACGCGATTCTCCGCAGTGCAGGGAATCGGCGCCATTGGCGCCGGCCGCGGGCCGCTCTAAGCAGCCAGCACGCCAATTCTCTGGCCCGGATGGGCCGAGCGGCCATAGGGAAAGAGCCGAGTCTCGCCAGCGCCGTTCTAACCTGCTCTGGGCCGGCGGGACCTCGGCGTGTCAGGGTCGGGTGGCGGCCTGTGGGGGAGGAGGGGGTGTCCGACCCCGGTGGGGCCTCCAATGTGGCCTGGCCCGCGATCGGGGCCCACCGATCGGCGGGCCAGCCTCTGTGGCCTCCTTTCCTACACGCCGAACTCTGCAGCCCAGCGCTATGTTGCGTCGGGGCCAGTGTGTGGAAGGAGGCCGCTGCACATCTGCACGTTGGCACCGGCGCAACTGCGCATGTCCTTGTTGGCACCGGCGCAACTGCGGGATCTGCAGCTGGAGCGACGCGAACCGCTCCAGTGCCGTGCTGGCCCCCTGTAGGGACCAGAATTAGACGTGGGAGCGGCCCGTTCACGCCGTCGTGAAACGCGTCGGTGTTTACGACAGCGTGGACATTCTGCCGCGGGATTGGAGAATCCCGCCCCCTGCCAGGAGTGAGGGGGAGGGTCTAGTGTGTATCTGGCTTTATAATGAGTTGTGTAGTGCCCTCTAGTGATCGTATCACAGCCAAGTGTTCTGATTAACCCCTTAGTTTCATGCCAGTCTAAATATCATAAGGCTTCACGGTAGCGCAAGTGGCTCGCACTGTGGCTTCACAGCACCAGGGTCCCAGGTTCGATTCTCCGCTGGCTCACTGTCTGAGGAGTCTGCACGTTCTCCCCGTGTCTGCGTGGGTTTCCTCCGGGTGCTCCGGTTTCCTCCCACAGTCCAAAGAAGCGCAAGTTAAGTGGATTGGCCACTTAGTGTCCAAAAAGGTTAGGAGGGGTTATTGGGTTACGGGAATAGGGTGGAAGTGAGGACTTAAGTGGGTCGGAGCAGACTCGATGGGCCGAATGGCCTCCTTCTGCACTGTATGTATGTTCTATCATACCCAGGAATGGTGATAGTGGTGTCTTGGACATTGTCTGTGAGGTATGATTCTGTGAGCGTGACTACGTCAGGCTGTTGCTTGATTAGTCTGTGAGCCAGCTCTCCAAACTTTGGCACAAGCCCCCAGATGTTGGTAAGGAGGACTTTGCAGGGTTGGGAGAGCTGGGTTTATCGTTGTCGTTTCCGGTGTCTGGTTTGATGCCGGATAGCCCGCCTGGTTTCATTCCTTTTTTGTGTTTTCATAACGGTTGAATACAACTGAGTTGCTTGCGTGGCCATTTGAGAGGACATTTCAGAGTCAACCACATTGCTGTGGGTCTGGAGTCACATGTAGGCTAGACCAGGTAAGGACGGCAGATTTCCCTCCCCAGGGGACATTAGTGAACCAGATGGATTTTTGCGACAATCGACAATAGTTTCAAGGTCATCATTAGACTTTTACTTCCAGATGTTTTATTTCAGTTTAAATTCAAACCTGGGTCCCCAGATATTTACCCACTGGGTTGCTTTATTGCAATTAATGGCAGGTGTAGATAGGAAGTTCCAATTTTTCCTTCTATTTAAGAACTGGGTGGCAGTGTAGCACAGTAGTTAGCACTGCTGCCTCACAGCTCCAGGGCCCCAGGTTCGATTCCCCACTGGGTCACTGGCTGTGTGGAGTCTGCACGTTCTCCCCGTGTCTGCGTGGGTTTCCTCCGGGTGCTCCGGTTTCCTCCCACAGGGATGTACAGGTTAGGTTGTGGGGATTGGATGGGGGAGTGGGCCTACGTAGGGTGCTCTTTCAGAGGGCCGGTGCGGACTCAATGGGCCGAATGGCTTCCTTCTGCACTGTAGGAATACTAAAGTTCTAACTGCTGAACTGTTAATTAAAGAAAGCTATTTCTTTGATGTTAATGCGATTAATTCTGTACTTAAATTAGTTTGATTTAACGTAAAAGATACCTATTGATCAGTGTCATCACACCTGGGGTGAAGTATTCTTTCCGCACACTTTTACACATTGAAATAAAATTGTTTGGGAGCATTGCCTGGAGTCCTAGAAAAAGTTGAGGTCGGGTCCTCTGTCCGAACAATTGTCAAGGTCATTCAGGATCTTGTTTTTTCAATCAATTCCCCAGTGCAACGAGTCCAACCTATCCTCATAAGACAACCCGCTCAGAGAATTGCCACAGTGCAGAAGGAGGCCATTCGGCCCATCAAGTCTGCATCGACCCTCTGGAAGAGCAACCTACCTAGGCCCACTCCCCCAAGCCACCCCTGTAACCCCATAACCCCAACTGACCTGCACATCCTTCAAGACGAAGGGGCAATTTAGGATGGCCAATCCACCTAACCTGCACTCCTTTCGACTACGAGAGGAAACCGGAGCACCCGGAGGAAACGCATGCGCCCAGGAGAAAGTGCAGACTCCACACAGTGGCCCGAGGCCGGAACTGAACCTGTGCCCCTGGCACTGTGAGGCAGCAATGCCCCATGCTGCCTCATTGCAGGTATCAATCCAGTAAACTGTCTTTACATCCTTAAGGAGACCAAAATGAAATGAAATGAAAATCGCTTATGGTACACAATATTTGAGAGGTGATCTCAACAATACTCTGCATCACTGAAGCATAACATCCTTACTCTGATGTTCAATTCCTCTCTTAATAAAGTATAGCATTCCATTTGCCTTCTTAATTACTTGCTGCACCTGCATACGAACCTTTTGTGACTCATGCACTAAAATACCTAGATTCCTTCTCACCTCAGAATTCTGGAGCCGTTCTCCGTTTAATTAATGCTCTGCTTTTTTATTCTTCCTGCCAAAGTGAACAACCTCACATTTTCCCACATTATACACAATTTGCTGGTGTTTGACCACTCACTCAACCTATCTATATCCATCTGCGACCTCCTTGCAGAGCCACAGAGTCATAGAGGTTTACAGCATGGAAACAGGCCCTTCGGCCCAGCTTGTCCATGCCGCCCAGATTTTACCACTAAGCTAATCCCAATTGCCCGCATTTTGCCCATATCTCGGTATGCCCAGCTTTCCTATATATCTGTCTAAATGCTTTTGAAAAGACAAAATTGTACCCGCCTCGACTACTGCCTCTGGCAGCCCATTCCAAACACTCACCACCCTTTGTGTGAAAGAATTGCCCACCTGGACCCTTTTGTATCTCTCACCTTAAACCTATGCCCTCTAGTTTTAGACTCCTCTACCTTTGGTAAAAGATGTTGACGATCTACATTATCTATGCCATTCATTATTTTATAGACCTCTAAATGTTCACCCATAAGCCTACTGTGCTCCAGTGAAAAAGGTCCCAGTCTCTCCTTATAACACAAAGCAATGTCATCTTCACAACATACTTTCTACCTATTTTTGTATCACCTGCAAATTTAGCTGCCATGTCTTTGCTCCCCTCATCTAGGTCAATGATAGGGCGGCACGGTAGTACAGTGGTTAGCACTGTTGCTTCACAGCTCCAGGGTCCCAGGTTCGATTCCCCTTGGGTCACTGTCTGTGCGGAGTCTGCACATTGTCCCTTGTCTGCGTGGGATTCCTCCGGGTGCTCCGGATTCCTCCCACAAGTCCCAAAGAACGTGCTGGTAGGTGAATTGGACATTCTGAATTCTCCCTCAGTGTACCCGAACAGGCGTTGGAATGTAGCGACTAGGGGCTTTTCACAGTAACTTCATTGTAGTGTTAATGTAAGCCTACTTGTGACAATAAGCGATTGTTATTATAATTTAAACACAGAATTAATCACATTAACATCAAAGAATAGCTTTTTAATTAACAGTTAAACAGTTCATAGAATCAGAGAATTTACAGTGCAGCAGGAGACCATTCAGCCCATCGAGTCTGCACCGGCCCTTGGAATTAAGCCCATGCCTCCATCCCATCACCGTAACCCGGCCTAACCTTTTGGACACTGAGGGGCAATTTATCATGGCCAATCCATCTAACCTGCACATCTTTGGACTGTGGGAGGAAACCCATGCAGACACGGGGAGAACGTGCAAACTCCACACAGACAGTTACCCAAGTCACCATGGGCGGCACAGGAGTACAGTGGTTAGCACAGTTGTTTCACAGCTCCAGGGTCCCAGGTTCGATTCCCGGCTTGAGTCACTGTCTGTGCGGTGTCTGCACGTTCTCCCCGTGTCTGCGTGGGTTTCCTCCGGGTGCTCCGGTTTCCTCCCACAAGTCCAAAGATGTGCAGGTTAGGTGAATTGGCCATGCTAAATTGCCCTTAGTGTCCAAAAAGATTAGGTGGGGTTATGAGGATAGGGTGGACGTATGGGCTTAAGTAGGGTGCTCTTTCCAGGGGCTGGTGCAGACTTAATGGGCAGAATGGCCTCCTTCCTCCCTATTAAATGTGGACGCCAAACTGCTGGGCAAAATCTTGTCCTCTCGGATTGAAGACTGTGTTCCAGACGTGATTGGGGAGGACCAGACGGGATATGTTAAGGGTTGGCAGTTGGCGGCCAATGTAAGAAGGTTGTTAAATGTGATTACGATGCCCCCAGAAGGTAGGGACGTGACGGTAGTGGTCGCAAAGGACGCAGAGAAGGCATTTGATCGGATGGAATGGGATTATCTGTGGGAGGTACTGGGGCAGTTTGGATTGGGGCGGGGCTTTATTGACTGGGTCACGTTGTTGTATCAGGCCCCTGTGGCAAGCGTACGGACGAACGGGTCAATCTTGGGCTATTTCAGGCTGCATCGGGGGACGAGACAGGGATGCCCCCTCTCCCCACTGTTGTTCGCGTTAGCCATAGAGCCACTGGTAAATGCGCTGAGAGCCTCTAGGGGCTGGAAGGGGCTGGTCTGTGGGGGGGGCGGGGGGGGGGGGAGTGGAACACAGAGTCTGGCTTCCCGCAGATGACCTGCTCCTGGATGTTTCGGACTCACTAGAAGGGATGGAAGAAATTATGAGGTTTCTGAGGAATTTGGCCGGTTTTGGGGGTATAATCTAAATATGGGGAAAAGTGAGATGTTTGCGGTCATGGCAAAGGGACAAGAGAGGCGATTGGGGGAGCTGCCGTTTAGAGTGGTAGGGGGAAGCTTTCGATACCTTGGCATCCAGGTGGCACGGGAATGGGACCGGCTACACAAGTTAAATTTGGCCTTCCCGAGATTTCTGTTTGTGTTTCGGTGTCTCCCCATCTTTATTCCGCGGTCCTTCTTTAAACGGGTCAATAAGGTAATCACTGGCTTTAAATGGGCGGGTAAGACCCCGCGAGTAAAAAAGGAGATGCTTGAGCGGAGCCGGGGGGGGGGGGAGGGTAGCTGGCTCTGCCGAACTTTAATAGTTATTATTGGGTGACGAATATAGCCATGATTAGGAAGTCGGGGGGGGGGGGGGGGGGGGGGGGGGTGGAGGAGGATCGGTATGGGAGCGTGTGGAGGCGGCATCATGCAAGCGCACCAGTTTGGGGGCGTTGGTAACGGCGCCTCTGCCGTTCCCGCCGGCACGGTACTCCAGCAGCTCTGTGGTGGTGGCGGCACTGAGGGTCTGGGGGCAATGGAGGAGACCTGTGGGAGCAGAGGGAGCTTCGGTGTGGTCTCCAATCTGTAATAATCACCGGTTTGCCCCGGGGAGGCTAGATGGGGGGTTCTGGAGATGGAAGAGAGCAGGGATTGAAAGGATGGGGCATTTGTTTATGGAGGGGAGCTTTTCTAGCCTGGGGGAGCTGGAGGAGAAATTTGGATTGGCGAGGGGAAATGAGTTCCTATGCAGGCAGGTCCCAACCTTCCCGCTCCTACCACCAAGGGGGATACAGGACAGGGTAGTTTCTAGAGGGTGGGTGGGAGAAGGGTGGGTGTCTGACATTTAGAAGGAGCTTATGGGGTCAGAGGAAATGCGGACGGAGGAGCTGAAACACAAATGGGAAGAGGAGTTCGGTGGAGAGTTGGAGGATGGTCTCTGGGCGGACGCGTTGAGTAGAGTCAACGCGTCCACAACATGTGCCAGGCTCAACCTGATACAGTTTAAGGTCGTTCACCGGGCTCACATAACAGTAGCCCGGATGAGCAGTTTCTTTGGGGTGGAAGACAGGTGCGTAGGGTATGCGGGAGGACCAGCGAACCATGTTCATATGTTCTGGGCATGCCCGAAGCTTAGGGGATTCTGGCAGGGGCTTGCGGATGTCATGTCCAAAGTGTCGAAAACAAGGGTGGCACCGAGTCGTGAGGTGGCGATTTCCGAGATGTCGGAAAACTCGGGAATCCAGGAGGAGAAAGAGGCAGACGTCTTGGCCTTTGCTTCCCTGGTAGCCCGGAGATGGATTATATTAGCTTGGAGGGACTCAAAGCCCCCGAAGTCAGAGACCTGGCTATCGGACATGGCTAGCTTTCTCTGTTTGGAGAAAATCAAGTTAGCCTTGAGGGAAAATTAACCGTCAGCTGAAGGGGGGGGGGGTTAGCTTAGTTTAGAGTAGGGGGTTAATAAAGGTGGGACCTGTAAGGGAGGAAGAGGGCTTTTACACTATGTTTATAATTTCATGTACATTGTTTATTTTGTTGTTGTTGTAAAACCATAAATGCCTCGAGAAAATGTTTGTAAAAAAAAAAGAATGGCCTCCTTCCGCACTGTAAATTCTATGTAAAGTTTGCCGGAATTGAACCCGGGACCCTGGAGTTGTTAGGCAGCAGTGCTAACCACTGTGGCACCATGTCACCTTTCTTAAACAAAAGGGGGGAAAAACTGACTATCTACACCTGCCACTAAGTCCAATTAAGCAATCCAATACAGTTTGAATGCCACGTATTAATAAAGTTAACAAAACAGGTTTGACAAAACTGCTGTTCAACTTAACACCCTACAACAGACTGCAAATCTACAGACAGACCTCCCATTAACTTTATCATCTGCATCCCACTAAATTCTATGATCTGCTTAGCTTGGACTAAACATCACTCCCTCATAAATTATCTACACTCCAGGGAATCTCCAGCAATCACAACATTATTCCATTAGTCCTTTATCTGTAAGCAAGTAAATGGGGGTGAATGATCAGCTCACCTTTTATGGCACTTTAATTACAGCTCTAAAAGACACATTGTCTGTATGTATTTTAAATCAGCTTTTAATAACATTACTGACAAAAGTATGAAACATAATATGTAACAATTTCTGCATTCATTACACATGTTGCTCCTCCAAAGAACTTTTATAAATTGATTAAACATGATTTCCCTTTCACAAAACCATGCTGACTTTTCCCGGTTATCCTGAATTTCAGCTATAACCGAGACATTAGTAACCTGGCCGAAATTTATTGCGGAAAAAATATCACTGAAACAGATTTTCCGGTCATCGCCACAATCCTGTTTGTGCGATCTTGCTGTGCACAAACCAGCTGCCTGTATGTGGGAGCTTGCTGTGCACAAATCAGCCGTTTGTGGTGCCTTGCTGTTTCCAGATTGTCTGTGGGATCCTACTGTGCACCAAGCAGCTGTTTGTGGAAACGTGCTCTACCCAAATTGGCTCTCTCGTTTCCTACATTACGGCAGTGGCCACCTTTCAAAAGCCCCTAATTGGCTGGTATGTGCTTTGGGATATAATAATAATAACTTATTGTCACAGATAGGCTTCAATGAAGTTACTGTGACTAGCCCGTTGTCGCCACATTCCGGCGCCTGTTCGGGAATTGAACTCACGCTGCTGGCCTTGTTCTGCATTAAAAGCCAGTTGCTTAGCCCACTGTGCTAAACCTGCCCCATCCTGAGGTTTAGAAAGAAACTATAAATAGCTGCCATTGCTTGTCTTTCTGGTGCCTCTGGACAGTGAGTATTCCAGTGGAGGGTTGGAGGATGAACAGCACATGGATCCAATTGGAGTCAGCACCATCTCTGCAGAGTGTCGGTGGAGCCACTGCCCATTGCAATCAGACAGCAGTACAACAAGGCTGAGCACGCAGTTTGCAGAGTCTGTCCAGCTGTTGGATAATCTCTGAACGCAAACAAGACATGGAAACTTTCCGAAGGCTGAGTACCTGACAAATTAACTTTGGATTCACTGGCGGGTTGGCCTTTATGATGTCCCATTGAATTGCACCCCAAGTCCTTGCAAAACACTCCGACGTATTTTATGCCCCAGGGCAGGAATTAATTAGCCTTAAATGTCCATTAAATACTGCAGACATAGGTCTTTCCTCTTTTTATATATCATTTGTTTTAAAACATTCAGCACAGCTGCATTAACTGAGTAACACCCGTGTCATCTCAAAGCATAATATCGTCTGGAATCTGAAAGGAAAAGTAACGCTGATTTTGTTTTATTTTCAATGCAGAGTGGTTATTTTTACGGTTTGAACACTCTATGTTTCCATTACGTCGGCACACATGTGTTGCTGATTGTGAAAACAGACATGTTGTAAATGCCTTTGGCACGAGACATGGTGTAATCGCTTGCAGGTCTGACAGTCTTCAGTGAGGATTCTCAGCCAGTCGGTGCCCACATGTTCAGAAAGCTGGATACTACACTCTGGGTTTTCATTGCGGACAGTCAGTCAACTGGCAAATGTCCATGATTAGATAACAAAGCAGGGAGTTATATAACGTGGAACTGTGGCTGACCAACAGATTGAGCACCAGAACCCGTGTCCCCGCTCTCAGTTGCAAAAGGCACCATTTAAATGCATTCTTTTATTGAACAAGGAAAGGGAGAGGCGGCAAGGTGGCGCAGTGGGTTAGCCCTGCTGCCTCACGGCGCCGAGGTCCCAGGTTTGATCCCGGTCCCGGGTCACTGTCCGTGTGGAGCTTGCACGTTCTCCCAGTGTTTGCGTGGGTTTCACCTCCACGATCCAAAGATGTGCAGGGTCGGTGGATTGTCCACGCTAAATTGCCCCTTAATGGGCGGCATTGTAGCACAGTGGTTAGCACTGTTGCTTCACAGCGCCAGTGCCCCAGGTTCGATTCCCACTTAGATCACTGTCTGTGCGGAGTCTGCATGTTCTCCCCGTGTCTGTTTACTGTTTTCATGAGGTTGAGTGGTGACCTCACAGAGGTCGACAAGACTATGAGGGCCATGGATAGAGTGGATGGGCAGGCACCCTTTCCCAGGGTGAAGGGGTCAGTCACCAGGGGGCATTGGTTTAAAGTTTGTGGGGCAATGTTTAGAGGAGGTGTGAGAGGCAGGTTTTGTACACAGAGAGTGGTGAGCGCCTGGAACGCGTTGCCAGGGGAGGTTGTGGAAGCAGATACATTAATGGCATTCAAAAGACATCTTGACAAATACATGGATAGGATGGGTATAGAGGGATATGACACAAGGAAGGGTTGAGGGCTATGGCCAAGGGTGGTATCATGACCGGTACAGGCTTGGAGGGCCGAAGGGCCTGTTCCTGTGCTGTATTGTTCTTTGTCCTTTGTCTGCGTGCGTTTCCTCCGGGTGCTCCGGTTTCCTCCCACAAGTCCCGAAAGACGGGCTTGTTAGGTGAATTGGACATTCTGAATTCTCCCTCCGTGCACCCGAACAGGCGCCGGAATGTGGCAACTGGGGGATTTTCACAGTAACTTCATTGCAGTGTTAATGTAAGCCTACTTGTGACACTAATAAAGATTATTATTAATTGTAAAAAAAAAAGAATTGGGCACTCAAAATCTTTTTAAAAACTAGGACAGGGAGAACGGCCAATCCCACTTGTCCTTAACTGACTTCTACCTATGCGTGTTTCCATGGAGACATGTTCAGTGGGGTGGTAGGAGGATGGGAGGGAGGCATGTCACCTTGGAAACTGGAGTGAGCCATTGGGCCTGTTCCGTGATTCAATTAGATCATGGCTGAATTTGCACCTGAACCACATTGACAAGCCCCGGATCTATCAACCGAAATACTCTTGCTTCACAAAAACCCATCCACCTCAGTATTGAAACCTTCAACTGACTCCCAGTCTCGATAGCTTTTCGGAGGAGAGAGTTCCAGGTTTTCACTCTAGTATGTGTGTAAATGTTGTTCCTGACATGGCCCCGGAACAGCCTGGTTCTAAATTCCAGACTATTCAACTTTGTCAGACTTTCAAACACATGGAACACAATACTGATCGTCTGATAGTGCAGTACGCCCTCGGGACTGACCCTCATACAGTGCAGTACTCCCTCAGTACAGACCCTCTGACAGTGCAGCACACCCGCAATCCTGACCAACTGACAGTGAAGGAATCCCTCAGTTCTGACCCTCTGACAGTGCAGCACTCCCTTAGTACTGACCATCTGACAGTGTAGTGCTCCCTCAGTACTAACCCTCTGACAGTGCTGAACACCCACTGCACTGAACCTCTGACAGTGTAGTGTTCCGACAGCACTGACCCTCTGACAGTGCAGCACTCCCTCAGTACTGAGCCTCTGATAGTGCAGCGCTCCCTCAGTAACCAGTTTCTGACAGTGCAGCACTGCCTCTGTACTGACCCTCTGACAGTGCAGCACTCCCTCAGTACTGACCCTCTGACAGTGCAGCACTCACTCAGTACAGATCCTCTGACAGTGCGGCACTCCCTCAGCACTGACCCTCTGACAGTGCAGCACCCCCTCAGTACTGACCCTCTGACAATGCAGCACACCCTCAGTACTGACCCTCTGACAGTGCAGCACTCCCTCAGTACTGACCCTCTGTCAGTGCAACACTCCCTCAGTACTGACTCTCTGACAGTGCAGCACTACCTCAGTACTGACCCTCTGACAGTGCGGCACTCCCTCAGTACTGACCCTCTGACAGTGTAGCACTCCCTCAATGCTGATCATCTGACAGTGCCGCAATCCCTCAATACAGACCATCTGACAATGCAGCACTCCCTCAGGACTGACCCTCTGACAGTGCAGCACTCCCTCAGTACTGACCCTCTGACAGTGCAGCACTCCCTCAGTACAGACCCTCTGACAGTGCGGCACTCCCTCAGTACTGACCCTCTGACAGTGCAGCACCCCCTCACTACTGACCCTCTGACAATGCAGCACACCCTCAGTACTGACCCTCTGACAGTGCAGCACTCCCTCAGTACTGACCCTCTGACAGTGCGGCACTCCCTCAGTACTGACCCTCTGACAGTGTAGCACTCCCTCAATGCTGACCATCTGACAGGGCCGCACTCCCTCAATACAGACCATCTGACAATGCAGCACTCTCTCAGGACTGACCCTCTGACAGTGCAGCGCTCCCTCAGTACTGACCCTCTGACAGTGCAGCACTCCCTCAGTACTGACCCTCTGACAGTGCAGCACTCCCTCAGTACTGACCCTCTGACAGTGTAGCACTCCCTTAGTACTGAACATCTGACATTGCAGCACTCCCTAAGTACTGAGCCTCTGACAGTGTAGTGCTCCCTCAGTCCTGACCCTCTGACAGTACAGCACTCCCTCAGTACTGACCCTCTGACAGTGTAGCACTCCCTCAGTACTGACCCTCTGACAGTGCAGCACTCCCTTAGTACTGAACCTCTGACATTGCAGCGCTCCCTAAGTACTGAGCCTCTGACAGTGTAGTGCTCCCTCAGTACTAAGCCTCTGACAGTGCTGCACTCCCACTGTGCTGAACCTCTGACAGTGCAGTGTTCCGACAGTACTGACCCTCTGACAGTGCAGCACTCCCTCAGTACTGAGCCTCTGACAGTGCAGCACTTCCTCACTACTGACCCTCTGACCGTGCAGCACTCCCTCAGTACTGAGGCTCTGACAGTGCAGCACTGCCTCAGTACTGACCCGCTGACAGTGCTGCACTCCGTCAGTACTGGCCCTCTAACGGTGCAGCGCACCCTCCGTACTGATCCTCTGAGAGTTCAGCACTCCCTCAGTGCTGACCCTCTGACAGTGCCGCATTCCGTCAATACAGACCATCTGACAGTGCAGCACTCCCTCAGTACAGACCCTCTGACAGATCAGCACGCCCTCAGTGCTGACCCTCTGACAGAGCCACACTCCCTCAATACTGACCGTCTGATAGTGCAATGCTCCCTCAGTATTGACCCTGTGACATCTCAGCACTTCCTTAGTAATGAACATCTGACAGTGCAGCACTCCCTCAGTACTGACCCTCTGACAGTGCAGCACTCCCTCAGTCCTGACCCTCTGACAGTGCAGCACTCCCTCAGTACTGACCCTCTGACAGTGCAGCACTCCCTCACTACTGACCGTCTGATAGTGCAGTGCTCCCTCAGTACTGACCCTCTGACAGTGCAGCTCTTCCTCAATACTGACCCTCTGACAGTGCAGCACTCCCTCAGTACTGACCCTCTGACAGTGCAGCGCTCTCTCAGTACTGACCCTCTGACAGTGCAGCTCTTCCTCAATACTGATCCCCCGACAGTGCAGCACCCCCTCAGTACTGACCCTCTGACAGTGCAGTCCTCCCTCAATACTGACCCTCTTACAGTGCAGTACTCCCTCAGTACTGATCCTCTGACAGTGCTGCACACCCACTGCACTGAACCTCTGACAGTGTAGTGTTCCGACAGCACTGACCCTCTGACAGTACAGCACTCCCTCAGTACTGAGCCTCTGATAGTGCAGCGCTCCCTCAGTAACCAGTTTCTGACAGTGCAGCACTGCCACTGTACTGACCCTCTGACAGTGCAGCACTCCCTCAGTACTGACCCTCTGACAGTGCAGCACTCCCTCAGTACAGACCCTCTGACAGTGCGGCACTCCCTCAGTACTGACCCTCTGACAGTGCAGCACCCCCTCAGTACTGACCCTCTGACAGTGCAGCACTCCCTCAGTACTGACCCTCTGACAGTGCAGCACTCCCTCAGTACTGACCCTCTGACAGTGCAGCACTCCCTCAGTACTGACCCTCTGACAGTGTAGCACTCCCTCAGTACTGACCCTCTGACAGTGCAGCACTCCCTTAGTACTGAACCTCTGACATTGCAGCGCTCCCTCAGTACTGAGCCTCTGATAGTGCGGCACTCCTTCAGTACTGACCCTCTGACAGTGCAGCACTCCCTCAGTACTGAGCCTCTGACAGTGTAGTGCTCCCTCAGTACTAAGCCTCTGACAGTGCTGCACTCCCACTGTGCTGAACCTCTGACAGTGCAGTGTTCCTACAGTACTGACCCTCTGACAGTGCAGCACTCCCTCAGTACTGAGCCTCTGACAGTGCAGCACTTCCTCACTACTGACCCTCTGACAGTGCAGCACTCCCTCAGTACTGAGGCTCTGACAGTGCAGCACTCCGTCAGTACTGGCCCTCTAACAGTTCAGCGCCCCCTCCGTACTGATCATCTGACAGTTCAGCACTCCCTCAGTGCTGACCCTCTGACAGTGCAGCACTCCCTCAGTACTGACACTCTGACAGATCAGCACTCCCTCAGTGCTGACCCTCTGACAGTGCCACACTCCCTCAATACAGACCATCTGACAGTGCAGCACTCCCTCAGTACTGACCCTCTGACAGTACAGCACTCCCTCAGTACTGACCCTGTGACAGTGCAGCACTCCCTCACTACTGACCGTCTGATAGTGCAATGCTCCCTCAGTATTGACCCTGTGACATCGCAGCACTTCCTTAGTAATGACCCTCTGACAGTGCAGCACTCCCTCAGTACTGCCCCTCTGACAGTGCAGCACTCCCTCAGTCCTGACCCTCTGACAGTGCAGCACTCCCTCAGTACTGCCCCTCCAACAGTGCAGCACTCCCTCAGTACTGACTCTCTGACAGTGCAGCATTCCCTCAGTCCTGACCCTCTGACAGTGCAGCACTCCCTCAGTACTGCCCCTCCAACAGTGAAGCACTCCCTCAGTACTGACTCTCTGACAGTGCAGCATTCCCTCAGTCCTGGCCCTCTGACAGTGCAGCTCTTCCTCAATACTGACCCCTCGACAGTGAAGCGTTCTCTCAGTACTGACCCTCTTGCAGTGCAGCACTCCCTCAGTACTGAGCATCTGACAGTGCAGCACCCCCTCAGTACTGACTCTCTGACAGTGCAACGCTCCCTCAGTACCGACCCTCTGACAGTGCAGCGCTCCCTTAGTACTGAACCTCTGACATTGCCGTGCTTCCTCAGTACTGAGCCTTTGACAGTGTAGTGCTCCCTCAGTACTAACCCTCTGACAGTGCTGCACACCCACTGTGCTGAACCTCTGACAGTGCAGTGTTCCGACAGTACTGACCCTCTGACAGTGCAGCACTCCCTCAGTACTGAGCCTCTGAAAGTGCAGCATTTCCTCAGTACTGACCTTCTGACAGTGCAGCACTTACTCAGTCCTGACCGACTGACAGTGCAGCGCTCCCTCAGTACTGGCCCTCTGACAGTGCAGCGCTCCCTCAGTACTGGCCCTCTAACAGTGCAGCGCTCCCTCCGTACTGATCCTCTGACAGTTCAGCAGTCCCTCAGTGCTGACCCTCTGACAGTGCCGCACTCCCTCAGTACTGACCCTCTGACAGTGCAGCACTCCCTCTGTACTGACCCTCTGTCAGTGCAGCACTCCCTCAGTGCTGACCCTCTGACAGTGCCGCACTCCCTCAATACAGACCATCTGACAATGCAGCACTCCCTCAGTACAGACCCTCTGACAGTGCAGCACTCCCTCAGTACTGACCCTCTGACAGTGCAGCACTCCCTCAGTACTGACCCTCTGACAGTGCAGCACTCCCTCAGTACTGACCCTCTGACAGTGTAGAACTCCCTCAGTACTGACCCTCTGACAGTGCAGCACTCCCTTAGTGCTGAACCTCTGACATTGCAGCGCTCCCTAAGTACTGAGCCTCTGACAGTGTAGTGCTCCCTCAGTACTAAGCCTCTGACAGTGCTGCACTCCCACTGTGCTGAACCTCTGACAGTGCAGTGTTCCGACAGTACTGACCCTCTGACAGTGCAGCACTCCCTCAGTACTGAGCCTCTGACAGTGCAGCAGTTCCTCACTACTGACCCTCTGACAGTGCAGCACTCCCTCAGTACTGAGGCTCTGACAGTGCAGCACTGCCTCAGTACTGACCCGCTGACAGTGCTGGACTCCGTCAGTACTGGTCCTCTAACGGTGCAGCGCTCCCTCCGTACTGATCCTCTGACAGTTCAGCACTCCCTCAGTGCTGACCCTCTGACAGTGCCGCACTCCGTCAATACAGACCATCTGACAGTGCAGCACTCCCTCAGTACAGACCCTTTGACAGATCTGCACTCCCTCACTACTGACCGTCTGATAGTGCAGTGCTCCCTCAGTACTGCCCCTCTAACAGTGCAGCACTCCCTCAGTACTGACTCTCTGACCGTGCAGCACTCCCTCAATACTGACCCCTTGACAGTGCAGTGCTCCCTCAGTCCTGACCCTCTGACAGTGCAGCTCTTCCTCAATACTGACCCCTTGACAGTGCAGCGCTCTCTCAGTACTGACCCTCTGACAGTGCAGCACTCCCTCAGTCCTGACCCTCTGACAGTGCAGCTCTTCCTCAATACTGACCCCTCGACAGTGCAGCACTCTCTCAGTACTGACCCTCTTACAGTGCAGCCCTCCCTCAATACTGACCCTCTTACAGTGCAGCACTCTCTCTGTACTGACCCTCTGACAGTGCAGCACTCCCTCAGCACTTACCCTCTGACAGTGCAGGATTCGCCCAGTACTGACCCTCTGACAGTGCAGCACTCCCACAGTCCTGACTCTCTGACAGTGCAGCGCTCGCTCAGCACTGACCCTCTGACAGTGCAGCACAACCTCAATACTGACCCTCTGACAGTGCAGCACTCCCTCAGTACTGCCCCTCTGACAGAGCAACAGTCCCTCAGTACTGACCCTCTGACAGTGCAGCGCTACCTCAGTACTGATCCTCTGTCAGGTCAGCAATCCCTCAGTATTGACCCTCTGACAGTGCTGCACCCACACATTACTGACCCTCTGACAGTGCCGCACTCCTTTAGCACTGACCCGCTGTCAGTGCAGCACTCCCTCAGTACTGATCCTCTGACAGGGCAGCACTCCCTCAGTACTGACTCTCTGACAGCGCAGCACTCCCTCAGTACTGATCCTCTGACAGTGCAGCACAACCTCAATACTGACCCGCCAACAGTGCAGCACTCCCTCAGTACTGACCCTCTGTCAGTGCAGCACTCCCTCAGTACTGACCCTCTGTCAGTGCAGCACTCCCTCAGTACTGACCCTCTGACAGTGCAGCACTCCCTCAGTACTGACCCTCTGTCAGTGCAGCACTCCCTCAGTACTGACCCTCTGACAGTGCAGCACTCCCTCAGTACTGACCCTCTGACAGTGCAGCACTCCCTCAGTACTGACCCTCTGACAGTGCAGCACTCCCTCAGTACTGCACCGGGAATATCAGTCCGGAAATTGTGCTCAAGGCACTGGGTAGGACTGAACAAATGACCTGCTGACCCGGGAGCATGGATGTTAACCATTTAGTGACTGCTTACATCTTATAGCACAATGGTGTGTGATTGTGCGTGTGTGTCCATTTGAGTGTATGTGTACGTATGTGTGTGTGTGGATGTTTCTGTGTGTATGTATCTGTGTTTGCGCATGCGTGTGTGCACATGTGCATGTGTGCGTGCCTCTATGACTGTTAGATTGCCTACTGCCTGTTTAGCATTCAGTTTTCTTTCAGTAGAAAGCAGAGTCAGACTTTGTACACATTGAGTGCCTGATGTAATATTGCATGTCTGGCACCATCACCAGAAGCTCACGCTCAGCATAGCTGTGAAGCTGACACGGATTTGAATCACTGCTCAACATAGAGCCTGATATCACTCTTGTAGTAGCCTGTAGATTCCTGATACCACCCTACAGATTCCCCATGGGATTGAATACACTGAAGCAGAAAAGAACTAAGAGCAAAGAACAAAGAGCAGTACAGCACAGGAACAGGCCCTTCGGCCCTCCAAGCCTGTGCCGACCATGCTGCCCGGCTAAACTAAAATCTTCTACACTTCCTGGGTCGGTATCCCTCTATTCCCATCCTATTCATGTATTTGTCAAGATGCCCCTTAAATGTCACCATCGTCCCTGCTTCCACCACCTCCTCCGGCAGCAAGTTCCAGGCACCCACTACCATTTGCCTCGTACATCTCCTCTAAACCTTGCCCCTCGCACCTTAAACCTATGCCCCCTAGTAATTGACCTCTCTACCCTGGGAAATATTCTCTGACCATCCACTCGGTCTATGCCCCTCATAATTTTGTAGACCTCTATCAGATCGCCCCTCAACCTCCGTCGTTCCAGTGAGAACAAACTGAGTTTATTTAACCTCTCCTCATAGCTAATGCCCTCCATACCAGGCAACATCTTGGTAAATCTCTTCTGCGCCCTCTCTAAAGCCACCACATCCTTCTGGTAGTGTGGCGACCAGAATTGAACTCTCCTCCAAGTGTGGCCTAACTAAGGTTCTATACAGCTTCAACATGACTTGCCAATTTTTATACTCAATGCCCCGGCCAATGAAGATAAGCATGCTGTACGCCTTCTTGACTACCTCCTCCACCTGTGTTGCCCCTTTCAGTGACCTGTGGACCTGTACTCCTAGATCTCTCTGACTTTCAATACTCTTGAGGGTTCTGCCATTCACTGTATATTCCCAACCTGCATGAGACCTTCCAAAATGCATTACCTCACATTTGTCCAGATTAAACTCCATCTGCCATCTCTCCGCCCAAGTCCCCAAACGATCTAAATCCTGCTGTATCCTCTGACAGTTCTCATCGTCAACGGAATTCCACCAACCTTTGTGTCGTCCGCAAACTTACTAATCAGACCAGTTACAATTTCCTCCAAATCATTTATATATACTACGAACAGCAAAGGTCCCAGCACTGATCCCTGCGGAACACCACTAGACATAGCCCTCCAATCAGAAAAGCACCCTTTCATTGCTACTCTCTGCCTTCTATGACCTAACTGTCATAATATCCACTCATGTATATAATGAGATGCAGACAGGCAGTGATTGACACACAGGATGACCAGTAAGCACACAACACAGTGCAGCCAATCACCAGACAGGACACTACCACTATAAAGCCAGAGGGCACTAGGTTTCCCGCTCTCTCTGGACCCAGCCACTGAGACAGTCAGAGTCCACGAGCTAGCAAGTGCAAACACCATGCGGTAGCTAGTAAGTCTGGTCAGGCTACTACAAGGTCTCCAGTCAGTTCAGTATAGTGTCGACCCACAGCTGAATATGTATATCAGTTCTATCGTTGAATAAAACAGTGTTGGATCTTCTCCAGTGTTAGACGTCTGTTTCTAGCTTCCCTGCATCGAGTGCAGTCCACACCGACCTACCTGCCTAACACATCATGGTACCAGAGTGATCCTTGACGGACCTACCTCGAGTGAATCAGCATTGACCAGCAAGCAGCCATCCGGTGAAATGGAAAACATCCAGCCTCCGCCGCAACTCCGCATCTCCGGCAACCTCGGCGCCAATTGGAAAATCTTCAAGCAAAAGTTCCTCTTGTACATCGAGGCCTCCGACCTCGAAGCAGCATCAGATGCCAGAAAGATCGCGCTATTTCTCTCCACCGCGGGGGACCACGCCATCCACATCTTCAACTCCCTTACGTTCTCTGATGGCGAAGACAAAACAAAATTCAAAACAGTCCTGCTGAAGTTTGACAGCCACTGCGACATTGAGGTGAATGAGAGCTTTGAACGGTACGTTTTCCAGCAGAGGCTTCAGGGTAAGGATGAACCTTTTCAGTCCTTCGTGACCCATCTCCGCATCCTAGCGCAGTCATGTAACTATGACTCGACGGCTGATTCCATGATCCGGGATCAGATCGTTTTCGGGGTCCACTCCGACTCCCTTCGGCAGCAGCTCCTGAAAGTCAAACAGTTGACCCTCCCTGACGCTATCGAGACGTGCGTTGTCCATGAGCATGCTAAGAATCGTTACTCCCACATCAGGGTGGCAGAAACTGCAAAGCTGGCCTCCCACGAGGCGGAGCGGGTGCAGGCCATTGCACAAATGCAGGGCCTGAGCATCGAGGAGAGTGACCGTTTTGCGCGCTTTTCCCGGGTCCTTGCGCATGCGTGCCATTACCGAGTGGACGACGAGGCCGACAACCCGACTGCGCAGGTGCGTACGTCGACCAACCACACTGCGCATGCGCGATGGCGCACGGACGCGCTGACGTCGGCGTCATGACGTGTCCGAATTGTGGCTCCGCCCACTTAAAGCGATAATGTCCGGCAAAAGGACGCCGGTGTCTACAGTGTGGCAAGCTTGGCCACTCCGCAGCCCTCTGCAGATCTGCTCCACCGCTCAGCAGCCGGCGATCCCAGCTGCGGCGCAGAAGAGTCCGCTCAATACATCAAGGCATGCCAGATTCCGATCCCGACAGCCCAACATACCCTGATGCTGAGTGCCTCAAGTCCCCATACCGGGTGGGCATCATAACTACACATGCGCTGCCTTCCACCACAATGGCGAAACTCCTCTCGATCCTCAGTGTGGATCCCGACGACGAGTGGTCTGCTGTCCTCACAGTTAACAACGCTCGCATCCGGTTCAAACTGGACACCGGCGCATCAGCGAACCTCATCTCGAAATCCGACCTCGACACCATCCGCGCCAAACCAAGCATTCTTCCACCGGCCTGCCAGCTCCTTGACTACAATGGCAATGCCATAGCTGCCAGTGGCTCCTGTCAACTAGGGGTATCCAACAAGGCGATCAAGGCAACACTGTGGTTTGAAATTGTCGGGTCTGACAGAGCGTCCCTGCTCGGTGCTCGAGCCTGCAAGCTCCTGAACCTGGTTCAGCGAGTCCACACCATGTCATCATCACCGGCGACGGCCTTGCGTGATGGAAACTTACAAGCCGACATAGATGACATTATCACGCAGTACCACAGCGTATTCGATAGAATTGGCACGCTCCCATACTGATATAAAATCCTGCTCAAGCTGAACGCCACCCCTGTAATTCATGCACCACGCCGGGTGCCGACACCCCTCAAGGATCATCTGAAGAAGCGATTACAGGACCTCCAAGACCAGGGCATCATATCGAAGATCACAGAGCCAACAGACTGGGTCAGCTCCATGGTCTGTGTAAAGAAGCCGTCAGGGGAGCTTCGCATTTGCATTGACCCGAAGGATCTAAACCGCAACATCATGCGGGAGCATTACCCGATACCAAAACGTGAAGTGTTGACCAGTGAGATGGCTCATGCCAAATTCTTTACTAAGCTGGACGCTTCCAAGGGTTTTTGGCAAATACAGCTGGACGCGTCCAGTCGCACGCTGTGCACGTTCAACACCCCGGTCGGTCACTACTGCTACAACTGGATGCTTTTTGGGATCATATCTGCCTCCGAAGTATTTCACCGCATCATGGAGCAGATGATGGAGGGCAGCGAGGGGGTGCGAGTGTACTTTGACGATGTAATTATCTGGTCCACAACGCCCCAGCCTCCAGGGGCCAAGGTTCATTACATCACCGCCTAAACAGTTTCTTAGCAATGTATCGCAACACCACACATGTGACCATTCAGAGATCCCCAGTTTTACTATTGCTGAAGAGGAAGCGGAGAACTACCCTGTAGACTCCGAGATAGCAGAACGTAATCAGCAGTCACAGATCTTGAGAAGAGAAGGTAATTCGAAAAGACACTTGTTTCGACAAGGAGAGCAAGTGTTGGCGCTCAGCTATGCCACCAGCGAGGAGTGGGTTCCTGCAACTGTATTGGCTCAAACTGGCCCTATCTCCTATGTGGTACATACTGATGATGAGCTAGTGTAGAGACAACATGCAGACCACTTGTTATCCACACGCATCAGTGTGCCAGTACTGTGTGTGTCAGAACTACCTCAGGATGAACCGCCATCCATACTTCCAGATCGTTTGACTGGGACCTCTGGTCAATGTGCAGAAGTCGAGATTGCCGAAGAATCATCCCCTGTACTAGCCTTCCGTCTGCAAAAGGGACTGTGACGCCTTCCTTGGGAGGGTCCTTTGAAGAACCTGAGAGCACCTCTAAGGTCAAGAACAATCAAGTCCTTGAAGTGTAGAGGCAACCAGTGAGGAATGGACGCTCACCAGATCGCTTTTCTTATTAACTGTATACTGCTGTGTAATGATTTAACGCCTCTGCCTTGCATATATATGTTTCCATGATGATATTTGTTTGTTGTGTTGAAGTAAAAGGAGGAGGGAGGGATGTTATATATGTGAGTTGGTATTGTTGTGTTGTTGCATGGTCACTAGAAGAGTCTAGCCATATGATAGTCCGTGACACCAGCTCTTCAATAAACCTCTGTTGATTGTTGGGTTCAACCCCACGTGCTTCAGCATTCCGTTCTTTTATCCAGCGAGTACAATGCACGGCAGTGAGTGCGTTTCTTCAGAATCGACATTCGTCCTTCAGTTCCGAAGAAGTCATATTTGGAACAAAACGTTAACTCTTGTTTTTCTCTCTCCAGACGCTGCCAGACCTGTTGAGTATTCCTCGCACTTTAGGGGCTGGTATAGCACAGGGCTAAATCGCTGGCTTTAAAAGCAGACCAAGGTACGCCAGCAGCACGGTTCAATTCCTGTACCAGCCGCCCTGAACAGGCGCCGGAATGTGGCGACTAGGGGCTTTTCACAGTAACTTCATTTGAAGCCTAATTGTGACAATAAGCGATTTTCATTTCATTTCACTTCTGAATTTCAGATTGGCGTGGGACTGGATATTATAGATTTCCATCTCCCATTGAGTCAGCTATTTACAACAATTTCTCAATGGTTTCACAGTCACCTTGTGCTGAGACCAGCTTTTTATAAAACTGAACGTGCGTGCAGTTCTGGTCGCCACAATGTAGGAAGGATGTAGAAGCATTGGAAATGAAATGAAATGAAAATCACTTATCGTCACAAGTAGGCTTCAATGAAGTTACTGTGAATAGCCCCGAGTCGCCACATTCCGGCGTCTGTTCGGGGAAGCTGTTACGGGAATTGAACCGTGCTGCTGGCTTGCTTTGGTCTGCTTTCAAAGCCAGCGATTTAGCCCTGTGCTAAACAGCCCCTGCAAGGGTGCAGAGGAGATTTACCAGGATGTTGTCTGGTATGGAGGGACGATCTTATGAGGAAAGGCTGAGGGACTTGAGGCTGTTTTCGTTAGAGAGAAGAAGGTTAAGAGGTGACTTAATAGAGGCATACAAGATGATCAGAGGATTAGATAGGGTGGACAGTGAGAGCCTTTTTCCTCGGATGGTGATGTCTAGCACGAGGGGACACAGCTTTAAATTGAGGGGAGATAGATGTAGGATAGATGTCAGAGGTAGGTTCTTCACTCAGAGAGTAGTAAGGGCGTGGGATGCCCTGCTCGCAACAGTAGTGGACTCACCAACATTAAGGGCATTTAAATGGTCATTGGATAAACAGATAGATGATAATGGAAGAGTGTAGCTGGGCTTTGGATTGGTTTCACAGGTCGGCACAACATCGAGGGCCGAAGGGCCTGTACTGCGCTGTAATGTTCTATTCTATTGTTCTATTGAACTTCGCAACTCAACCCGCCCAATTTGAACTCACAAAGTAGTGGATTATTAGCTCAGCTCTCTGGATGGCTGGCTCCAGTGCCTGACCACCAAACAAACACCTACATCCAATATTTAGATGAGCAGCACATTATAGACCACTGCCTTGAACATTTCCCTCAGTGTGGTTAATTCGAAGCACTGTGCACAGAATATACACGTAATAGATCACTGGCAGGGTCTAACTACAGGGGTTAAAAACTCAGTCACGCTGTTCATCTCAGTTTATGAATGTAAACAAACCCACAGGGCTGAATTACTGCTTTAAGCTCATCGCCAGACATTTGTTATTCTTTATACCATGCTGTCAATTATTTGTTGGAGGATAACTTTTTTTTGTCGTGGCTGATCTGGCTTGGGTGCTCCGGAACCACCTGTTCCCGACGGTGTGCCGTTCGCTGGCCGCGGGATTTCCCACCCCCGCCTTTTCTCGATGGGATTTCCCATCGAAGCCCCCCCCCCACCACCCCCCCCCCCCCCGCCACGCCGCCGGGGAGCATGTGGGCGGGGGCGCACTGCCGGCGGGAACAGTGATTCCCAACAGCTGGAGAACTCCGGCACTGAGCTGGGTGATGCAGTGGGAGATTGTTGGCCTCAGCACCATGCAGCTATGGAGACGTCAACGAGGAAACGTGAGCAGTTCCTGGTTGTCGTAACCCCCCATGAGGCCCACGGGGAAACCATTATTGATCTCCCCGGGGAGCTGAGCTTCCCAGGTAGGGGGTGGAGGCCCACCCAGCCGGGGCTCGTACGAACCAAAGATAAAAGCCGGCCCAAGCAGGGCCCGGGCAGTTGGTTGTCCCAACGGGGACTGTGATTGTGTCCAGTTACTGCCGTGGGCAGATTACTGGAAATAATTAAATCATTGTTTGCTACCGCTTGTTTCCTCAGCCATTAAACTGGTAAAAGAGGAGCAGGAGCTGCAGAGATAGCCCAGTTGTGTGAGAGTAATCGACTGTTTTGCGGCATGGTAGCATAGTGGTTAGCACTGTTGCTTCACGGGACCAGGGTTCGATTCGCGGCTTGGGTCACTGTCTGTGCGGAGCCTGCATGTTCTCCTTGTTTCTTCGTGGGTGTCCTCCGGGTACTCCGGTTTCCTCTCGAAAGACGTGCTGTTAGTTGAATTGGACATTCTGAATTCTCCCTCAGTGTACCCGAACAGGCGCCGGAGTGTGGTGACTGGGGGCTTTTCACAGTAACGTCATTGCAGTGTTAATGTGAGCCTACTGGTGACAATAAAGATTATTACTATCTGCTCACCCAAACATCACCTTGGCGTGATCATTACCTTTGAAGGTTTTTTAAAAAATTGTGCACTAATAGCACCGATTCTTATATCAGATGAGGAAGATTGGACTGGCTCAGTTACAGTGTGGTCACCACACAGACTTCACCTTTCTTTGACAGGCTGGTAGTTCTGTAGCTCGTAACTACGGGGAGCCTAACTAAATAGGCCAACTCCCCGAGCGTGCTGCCGATATTGCCTGGAAGATTTGTTTGGCAGAGCTCCCAGGGTCGTTCACTGGTTTGTACAAAACACTCCCCTTCCTCACGTCCCCACCCCCCCCCCCCCCCCGGTCCCCGTCCCGCCCCCCTCCCACATCACTGCTGGTCTTGTCGTGTGTCGCCCCGTGCTGGTGACATTTTGATCACAGACCGAGATCTAGCCAAGACCGAGACTCCGCACCTAGAAATCTGGCCTCCTTTGGGCTAACTTTGACTCTTATTTTCCTGGCAAGCTGACACCTGGCCGAGCGAGCTTTCCTGGCAACCTGGCCTGTTTCAGTCCTCAGAAAAGAAGTTGGAGTCCCGTTCACCTTCTGCCATGCTGCGAGGAAAGCTGTGTAAATACGGCTCCTCATCTTTTACAGTGGGGGCTCACCTTACCTAAACCAGGAAGGAAAGGAGGCTTGTATTTGGATGGAGTCTTTCACAAGATCCCAAAGCCTCGCAGCCCACAGGGTTGTAGCGTGGCACCCAATTTGCACTCACCAAAGCAAACAGCAAAGTGACAACGCAATGCTGCCTGAAGGGTGAATTTTGGACATGGGCCTGAGGGACACTCCCTCCATACTGTCGCACAGCATCAGTCTGGCACAAGTACTGAAGTCACTCGAGTGGGCCTTGAACCTGCTGGTTCAGAAGCAAGAATACTGCTCCTAAGCTATTGCTGATACAGCCCTAAAGAGCCATCTGCATATTTATACATCCAAATTTAACCACAACAAAGACACTAATGATGTACAATTGAAAACAAACCTACAACATCTTGGCAGATGGTATCATTCAGCTCACAGCATTATACATACAGTTAGGAGGTTTTAACACATCTGTGGTCATCAGTTTACATGTGCTGGCAACATTCCACTTGCTTCCTTGGCAACTCCTGATGGCTTCTCTTCTCAACGCCTTTGTGTTCATCAGGATGTGGTCCAGCAGCAGAGATTGGTGGATCGCTGCCCCCTCAGTTATCCAGTGACTGGATGTTAAAAAGTTCAGGTCAAGCATAGCATACGGTATTCTCTAATTCTGAATAACGACTGTAGAATTACAGTTAACACAAACACTTTATTCAGAGGGTTTGTTCTGTCTCCAGAGCTCAACTAGGTGTAAAACAGTCAAGAGGTATGACCAGTGACGCTCAGGTAAACTGCCTATGCTGAGCTGTCTCTGTCTGCTGCTGCTCACTAGCCCTGTGTTTCTCAAAGAGGCGGATCCTGCCTTGGGCTGGACCCTTTATACCCGTCTCTGATGCTCCCTCTAGTGATGCTGTGGCTGTCACATCTGTGCTGCAGTCCCTGGTGTATGTGCAGATGTATGTACAGATGTACAAATCACTACATAACATAGCTATTTTTATTTAAAGGGACTCCCGTATATATCTGAAGAGAATTCAGGTGAGCAGATTAATGGCCCAACAATTATATTGGCAGCAATGGAGCCATTTTCTTCCCCACATCCTCCCCGTGTCTGCGTGGGTTTCCTCCGGGTGCTCCGGTTTCCTCCCACAGTCCAAAAGATGTGCAGGTTAGGTGGATTGGCCATGATAAATTGCCCTTAGTGTCCAAAATTGCCCTTAGTGTTGGGTGGGGTTACTGGGTTATGGGGATAGGGTGGAGGTGTTGACCTTGGGTAGGGTGCTCTTTCCAAGAGCCGGTGCTGACTCGATGGGCCGAATGGCCTCCTTCTGCACTGTAAATTCTATGATGGTTGTTGCAGATGGGAGCTTTGCCCGACATTTTGGTCAGGCCAAATTGCTGCCGTAGTTGGTTCCAGGACTGGAGGGTGGCTATCACCACCGGGCTGCTGGAGTGTTTTTTGGGTGGAGATGGGAGTGCTGCCCTGGCGAGGGCCCGGAGGGAGGTCCCCATGCAGGAGGCCACTTCCGCGCGCATCCACTCGGCTTCTGGCTCCTTGATCCATCCCCTTATTCGCTCGGCCGTCGCCGCCCAGTGGTAGAATTGTAGGTTTTTGTTTGTTGTAGGACCTTCTTTGGGATCCTAGCATTCTTCCCCCCATACGAACGCCATGATTAGTTTGTCTTGTGCTTTGAAAAAGGCCTTGGGGATAAGTAGCGTAAATAAATGTTAGCTTTGTTAATGAACTTAGCTTCTGTGATCTTTGTGAACATTAACATCCGTCCTCAGCACAGAATCACAAAGAACACCACACCGACTATCTGAATACCAAACGCACAGCTGAGATCACGATTGTCACAAAGAACAAAGAACAAAGAACAAAGAAATGTACAGCACAGGAACAGACCCTTCGGCCCTCCAAGCCCGTGCCGACCATGCTGCCCGACTAAATTACAATCTTCGACACTTCCTGGGTCCGTATCCCTCTATTGCCATCCTATTCATGTATTTGTCAAGATGCCCCTTAAATATCACTATCGTCCCTGCTTCCACCACCTCCTCCGGTAGCGAGTTCCAGGCACCCACTACCCTCTGTGTAAAAAACTTGCCTCGTACATCTATTCTACACCTTGCCCCTCTCACCTTAAACCTATGCCCCCTAGTAATTGACCCCTCTACCCTGGGGGAAAGCCTCTGACTATCCACTCTGTCTATGACCCTCATAATTTTGTAGACCTCTATCAGATCGCCCCTCAACCTCCGTCGTTCCAGTGAGAACAAACCGAGTTTATTCAACCGCTCCTCATTGCTAATGCCCTCCATACCAGGCAACATCCTGGTAAATCTGTTCTGCACCCTCCCTAAAGCCTCCACATCCTTCTGGTAGTGTGGCGACCAGAATTGAACACTATACTCCAAGTGTGGCCTAACTAAGGTTCTATACAGCTGCAACATGACTTGCCAATTCTTATACTCAATGCCCCGTCCAATGAAGGCAAGCATGCCGTATGCCTTCTTGACTACCTTCTCCACCTGTGTTACCCCTTTCAGTGACCTGTGGACCTGTACACCTAGATCTCTATGACTTTCAATACTCTTGAGGGTTCTACCATTCACTGTATATTCCCTACCTGCATTAGACCTTCCAAAATGCATTACCTCACATTTGTCCGGATTAAACTCCATCTGCCATCTCTCCGCCCAAGTCTCCAAACGATCTAAATCCTGCTGTATCCTCTGACAGTCCTCATTCGGCCCATCGAGTCTCCCCTTCACAAAACCATGCTGCCTCTCACTAATACGTCCATTTGCTTCCAAATGGGAGTAGATCCTGTCTCGAAGAATTCTCTCCAGTAATTTCCCTACCACTGAAGTAAGGCTCACCGGCCTGTAGTTCCCTGGATTATCCTTGTTACCCTTCTTAAACAGAGGAACAACATTGGCTATTCTCCAGTCCTCCGGGACATCACCTGAAGACAGTGAGTCTCCAAAGATTTCTGTCAAAGCCTCAGCAATTTCCTCTCCAGCCTCCTTCAGTATTCTGGGGTAGATCCCATCAGGCCCTGGGGACTTATCTACCTTAATATTTTTTAAGACGCCCAACACCTCGTCTTTTTGGATTGGATTGGATTGGATTTGTTTATTGTCACGTGTAACGAGGTACAGTGAAAAGTATTTTTCTGCGAGCAGCTCAACAGATCATTAAGTACATGAGAAGAAAAGGGAATAAAAGAAAATACATAATAGGACAACACAACATATACAATGTAACTACAAAAGCACTGGCATCGGATGAAGCATACAGGGTGTAGTGTTAATGAAATCAGTCCATAAGAGGGTCATTTAGGAGTCTGGTGACAGTGGGGAAGAAGCTGTTTTTGAGTCTGTTCGTGCGTGTTTTCAGACTTCTGTATCTCAATGTGACCCCGGCTATCTACACACCAGATTCTTCTCCAGACTCAACATCTACCAATTCCTTCTCTTTGGTGAATACTGATGCAACGTATTCATTTAGTACCTCACCCATTTCCTCTGGCTCCACACATAGATTCCCTTGCCTATCCTTCAGTGGGCCAACCCTTTCCCTGGCTACCCTCTTGCTTTTTATGTACGTGTAAAAAGCCTTGGGATTTTCCTTAACCCTATTTGCCAATGACATTTTGTGACCCCTTCTAGCCCTCTTGACTCCTTGCTTAAGTTCCTTCCTACTTTCCCTATATTTCACAGCCTTCGTCTGTTCCCCGCCTTTTAGCCCTGACAAATGCCTCCTTTTTCTTTTTGACGAGGCCTACAATATCTCTCGTTATCCAAGGTTCCCGAAAATTGCCGTATTTATCCTTCTTCCTCACAGGAACATGCCGGTCCTGAATTCCTTTCAACTGACACTTGAAAGCCTCCCACATGTCAGATATTGATTTGCCCTCAAACATCCGCCCCCAATCTATGTTCTTCAGTTCCCGCCTAATATTGTTATAATTAGCCTTCCCCCAATTTAGCACATTCACCCTCGGACCACTCTTATCCTTGTCCACCAGCACTTTAAAACTTACTGAATTGTGGTCACTGTTCCCGAAATGCTCCTCTACTGAAACTTCTACCACCTGGCCAGGCTCATTCCCCAATACCAGGCCCAGTACCGCCCCTTCCCTAGTTGGACTGTCTACATATTGTTTTAAAAAGCCCTCCTGGATGTTCCTTACAAACTCTGCCCCATCTAAACCCCTGGCACTAAGTGAGTCCCAGTCAATATTGGGGAAGTTGAAGTCTCCCATCACCACAACCCTGTTGTTTTTACTCTTTTCCAAAATCTGCCTACCTATCTGCTCCTCTATCTCCTGCTGGCTGTTGGGAGGCCTGTAGTAAACCCCCAACATTGTGACTGCACCCTTCTTATTCCTGATCTCTACCCATATAGCCTCACTGCCCTCTGAGGTGTCCTCCCGTAGTACAGCTGTGATATCCTCCCTAACCATAGAATTTACAGTGCAGAAGGAGGCCATTCGGCCCATCGAGTCTGCACCGTCTCTTAGAAAGAGCTCCCTACCCAAGGTCAACACCTCCACCCTATCCCCATAACCCAGTAACCCCATCCAACACTAAGGGCAATTTTGGACACTGAGGGCAATTTATCATGGCCAATCTACCTAACCTGCACATCTTTGGACTGTGGGAGGAAATCGGAGCACCCGGAGGAAATCCACGCACACACGGGGAGGATGTGCAGACTCCGCACAGACAGTGACCCAAGCCGGAATCGAACCTGGGACCCTGGAGCTGTGAAGCAATTGTGCTATCCACGATGCTACAGTAGCCCAACTCCGCCACCTCTTTTACATCCCCCTCTATCCCGCCTGAAACATCTAAATCCTGGAACGTTTAACTGCCAATCCTGCCCTTCCCCCAACCAGGTCTCTGTAATGGCAACAACATCATAGTTCCAAGTACTAATCAAAGCTCTAAGTTCATCTGCCTTACCCGTAATACTTCTTGCATTAAAACATATGCACTTCAGGCCACCAGCCCTGCTGTGTTCAGCAACTCCTCCCTGTCTGCTCTGCCTCAGAGCCACACTGTCCCTATTCCCTAGTTCTCCCTCAATGCTCTCACCTTCTGACCTATTGCCCCCGTGCCCACCCCTCTGCCATACTAGTTTAAACCCTCCCGTGTGACACTAGCAAACCTCGCGGCCAGGATATTTATGCCTCTCCAGTTTAGATGCAACCCGTCCTTCTTAAATAGGTCACACCTGCCCCGGAAGAGCTCCCAGTGGTCCAGATAATGGAAACCCTCCCTCCTACACCAGCTGTTTAGCCACGTGTTTAGCTACTCTATCTTCCTATTTCAAGCCTCACTGGCACGTAGCACAGGGAATAATCCCGAGATTACAACCCTAGAGGTCCTGTCTTTTAACTTTCTGCCTAGCTCCCTGAACTCCTGCTGCAGGACCTCATGCCCCTTCCTGCCTATGTCTTTAGTACCAATATGTACAACGGCATCTGCCTGTTTGCCCTCCCCCTTCAGGATGCCCTCTACCCATTCGGAGACATCCTGGACCCTGGCACCAGGGAGGCAACATGCCATCCTGGAGTCTCTTTCACATCCACAGAAGCGCCTATCTGTGCCCCTGACT
Organism: Scyliorhinus torazame; assembly: GCF_047496885.1. Lineage (NCBI taxonomy): Eukaryota > Metazoa > Chordata > Chondrichthyes > Carcharhiniformes > Scyliorhinidae > Scyliorhinus > Scyliorhinus torazame. The sequence goes on from NC_092707.1 coordinate 400,831,728, forward strand.
ATAGAGTCCCCTATTACTATTGCTCTTCTGCGCTTTGACCCTCCCTTCTGAACATCAGAGCCAGCCGTGGTGCCACTGCTCTGGCTGCTGCTGTTTTCCCCTGATAGGCTATCCCCCCCGACAGTATCCAAAGGGGTATACCTGTTCAAGAGGGGGACAACCACAGGGGATTCCTGCACTGACTGCCTGCCCTTTCTGGTGGTCACCCATTTCTCTGCCTGCACCTTGGGTGTGACCACATTTATATAACTGCTATCTATGACGCTTTCCGCCACCTGCATGGGTGCATTTTCTGCAGATGAAGCCATCCGGGACGCTGGAAGCCTCCCGGACCTGCCACATCTCACAGTCAGAGCAGGGCACCCCTCTAACTGACATTGCGTCAATTAATTCGTAAATTAAAGTTAAAAGTTAAAATTTTGAAAAAAAGTTACTGTTAACTATCTGTTTCCAAGCTCTAGATTTCTACCATAAATGTGAAAGCTAAATATAGTACTCTCCGATCTCTGGCTTAGATACCCCTCTAAATTATAATTAAGTAATTATGTTTAATTAGTTACCAATGCTTAATTTTTTTAATTTAGTGTAGATTCCCAACCAGCCACTCAGGTCACAGTTTTTCTGTGATGTCACTTCAGTTTCACCCCCCCCCCCCTCTACACACACAATTTGAAAAGGTAATAAAAGTAAAAATGAGTAAAAATCACTTACTTACTTCTCAGGTTCTCTCCCTGCTGATTAAAAGTTACAGGCCAGAAGAAAGAGAGAGAACAAAACAGGTGGGACAAAGCACCTTCTCCCACTCTGCACCGAATTACCTCACTGCACCAAATTACCAAGTTTCAAATTCTCACTCTGTCTGTGTCTCACTCACTCAGGCTGTGTCTCTTTGACCTGTGCAACGCTTACTAAGTGCGCTTTCTGTCTGTCTTTTATACAGACTTTAGGATGACTCACGCTACTTAAACCTCAAAGAGAAGAATACAATGTGTACCTTTGTGCCCCTAAACAGGCCTCAGGTGACTGCCAGATAACTGAATCTCAGCAATTAGGGTGGGGCAGCTTCAGCCTCATCTCCAAGGCTCATAAATCCACATCATTTTATCCGAGCGAGGTCAGCTAAACAGCGGGTTTGCTGCTGTTTTAAGCAGTGGATTTATATTATGTGTGTTTAAATTCACTTCACTTATAAACCTCACCATGCAACAGAATGTTCAAGCACCTTCCAAATCCGTGACCTCTACCATCTCGAAGGACAATGGAAGTGGAACACCGCCAATTGCACGTTCCCATCCATGCCACTCACCAGCATGTCTTGGAAATATATCGCTGTTCCTTCATTGTTGTTGAGTCAAAGTCCCAGGACTTCCTCCCAAGCCACGCAGTAAGTGCACCACATGGACTGCAGCGGCTCAAGAAGGAGGCTCACCAATCCCCTCTCAAGGGCAATTAGGATTGGGCAACAAATGTTGACCCAGCCAGTGAGACCCACATTTTGTGAAAGAATTCATAAAAATAGAGCACATCTCAGCTGGACTTTAATCAAATCTCCTTGCTTTTTCGATTCATTCTTGAGATGAGTGTCATTGGGATCTCTTGAACATGCTCCAGTTACCCTGTAGTGCTTTGATACAAGTGATCGCTTCAGGCAGGAAGCTGAAACTCTCCAACGTTGGTGGGCATCTTCAAGAAAAACTGTTCTCAAGATAGGAGGGCAAGGCCAGCATTTAATGCCCATCCCTAGTTGCCCGTGAGAAGATGGTGGAGGCTCATCTTGTTGAGCACCTCCAACCTGTGTGGCGAAGGTCCTCCCAATGTGCTAGCAGATAGGGAGTACCTGGACCTTAACTGAGCAGTGATGAAGTATTGGCCACCGTTGAGGGATGTCCGGGAATATGTAGGAGTAGTTGGTATATGTCCAAGCCGGAATGATTTGCGTGACTACCATAAGACCATAAGACCATAAGGCATAGGAGTGGAAGTAAGGCCATTCGGCCCATCGAGTCCACTCCACCATTCAATCATGGCTGATTTCAACTCCATTTACCCGCTCTCTCTCCATAGCCCTTAATTCCTTGAGAAATCAAGAATTTATCAACTTCTGTCTTAAAGACACTCAACGTCCCGGCCTCCACCGCCCTCTGTGGCAATGAATTCCACATACCCACCACTCTCTGGCTGGAGAAATTTCTCCTCATCTCTGTTCTAAAGTGACTCCCTTTTATTCTAAGGCTGTGCCCCCGGGTCCTAGTCTCCCCTGCTAATGGAAACAACTTCCCTACATCCACCCTATCTAAGCCATTCATTATCTTGTAAGTTTCTATTAGATCTCCCCTCAACCTCCTAAACTCCAATGAATATAATGCCAGGATCCTCAGACGTTCATCGTATGTTAGGCCTACCATTCCTGGGATCATCCGTGTGAATCTCCGCTGGACCCGCTCCAGTGCCAGTATGTCCTTCCTGAGGTGTGGGGCCCAAAATTGCTCACAGTATTCTAAATGGGGCCTAACTAATGCTTTATAAAGCTTCAGAAGTACATCCCTGCTTTTATATTCCAAGCCTCTTGAGATGAATGACAACACTGCATTTGCTTTCTTAATTACAGACTCAACCTGGAAGTTTACCTTTAGAGAATCCTGGACTAGGACTCCCAAGTCCCTTTGCACTTCAGCATTATGAATTTTGTCACCAAGTCTACGGAGCGGACTTGGAGATGATGGCGTTCCCATTCACCTGCTGCCCCTGTCCGCTGGGCGGTAGAAATTGTGAGTATGAACTGAATTGGGTTTGTAAAGTGGATAAGAACAGCAAGTTTTCCTCCCTCACAGACATGAGTGGACCAGTGACTTTTACTCCAATCTGACAGATTAATTGCCGCTTCAACTGACATTTGTTTTTTAATTTCCAGGGGGTATTTTAAACTGAGTTTGAGAGCGGCACGGTGGCGCAGTGGTTAGCACTGCTGCCTGACGCGCTGAGGACACGGGTTCGATCCCGGCCCCGGGTAACTGTCCGTGGGGAGTTTGCACATTCTCCCCGTGTCTGCTTGGGTCTCACTACTACAACCGAATGATGTGCAGGACAGGACGCTAAATTGTCCCTTGAGTGAGAGAATTCGAACAACTGCAGCAATGCGAACCACTGTGCCACCATGCTGCACAGGCCTGGACTATGTTGTGTTACTTTGATGTCGGCTCTGCTGAAAGATGCTCCAGACTCGGAGATAAGTTTAACCTATTTATTGAACGATTAACAATGCTCTTAAATGAGTTCGACACTCTACTAATCTGCCTCTAGTAACTCAGTCGATTCTGCTAACTATACAAGCTTGCTCTCGACCATGTGCTAGGGTGTGATGTTGCTGATAATCAACCCTGTCTTGCTCTCTTGTTTCTGCCGGTGGAAGAGGCAGAGCCTGTGTGCCTTGTCCTTTTTATATGGGTCGTGTAGTGTCCCCTTGTGGTAATGCCACCTCTGGGTGTCCTGATTGCCCATTGGTTGTGTCCTGTTCTAATGACCCATTGGCTGTGTGTCTGCATGTCATGACACCTCTGGTGCTCCCTCTAGTGGTTACTTAGTTGTAGTGTATTTACATTAACCCCTTGTGTATATACAGTGATGTATATCACTGCAGACTTCAAATTGCGAAAACTGTGAGGCCTGTTAAGCTCTCAGTGGCGTGTTTGATTGATTCCGACTGGTCCATGTTTCCTTGGGGATTCTCAAATTTCCACCAGTCTCACAGTCACTATTGTCCCTTCTTTGGCTCCCCCCCCCCCCCCCCCCCCCCCCCCCCCCCGCGAAGAACAACTCCTCGGACATGGCCACGAACAGTCCCCACCTTGTCCTGAAGCCCGCCGCTGAGCCCCTCAGTTCACACTTGGCAATCTCAAAGTCATACAGGTCCCCAGGCTGGGCCGCCAGCTCCAGCGGCATGCCGACTGCCAGTCCAATAAACCTCTTTGCCAGGAATCAGAGAGTCGAAGGCCACGACATTGACCTTCCTCCCCTCCATCAGCTCCGTCTTCTCTGATATCCCGAAAATCACCATCATAAGGTCCGGCCCCACCTCCTCCCCCACAATCTTGTGTTAGCGTGATAGGATGCTTTCTATGTTGCATCTGTAAAAGCTGCTAAGAGTCGATGTGGACATGCCGAATTTCCCTAGTTTCCTGAGGAAGTATGGGCGCTGTTGTGCTTTCTTACTTGTAGTCTCAACCTGGGTGGACCAGGACAGATTGTTGGTGATGTGCACACTTAGGAATTAGAAGCTGTCAACCATCTCCACCTCGGCCCCGTTGATGCAGACAGGGGTTTGTACGATAGTTCGCTTCCTGAGGTCAATGACCAGCTCCTTAGTTTTGCTGACGTTGAGCGAGAGATTGTGATCATTACACCAAGCCATGAGATTCTCCATCTCCCTCCTGTATTCTGACCCATCGTTGTTATTCGAGATCCTACCCACTATGGTCGTGTCATCAGCAAACTTAGAGATGGAGCTGGAGCTGAATTTTGCCACACAATTTTTAGTGTATAGGGAGTATAGTAGGAGGCTAAGTACGCAGCCTTACGGGGCCCGGTATTGAGGACTGTTTGCTTTGTAGCCCGTTATGTTGTTTAAGTCTTGCCACAACCGACGAGAGTCCGTGTGGTTAGTCTGTGACTCTAGCTTAGTCTGGTACTGTCTCTTGGCATCCTTGATGGCTTTGTGGAGATCATACCTGGATTTCTTGTATAGGTCAGGGTGGCCTGTCTTGAATGCCTCAGACCTGGCCTTCAGTCAGAAGTGAATCTCCTGATTAAACCATGTTTCACTCAGCCAGTCTCTTGGACCATTTTGGTGCGCCCCTGACAGAATCTGTATTGTTTTGGCCCTTATAATGGAAGATGGTGCAGAAAGGCCTATCGCCGATGCATCAAGACTTTCATCGGTGCTCAGCAAGCTTACTCACAAATCGAAAAGGAAGGGACTAGCCGTAATACTTGGAATGAAAAATTTCCATTAAAACATCGATGGATGACATTTCATAGTCATTACTTTTTTAAAAAATATATTTTATTCAAGTTTTTTGGCCAAACAAAACATTACAAAGGTTTTCCTTTTTACAACAGTAAAACAGTATAAATTACAGTGGCCGTTTTTAACAAATAAATAAATAATATATAAACTAAATGGCAACTGCCATATCAAAAATAATAACTCTCCAAAAATAAAATCAAACAATCCAATATACATAGCCTAATACAGATATGTATACAAAAACACCCCTGAGGACCCGCCCGGCCCCTCCTTCCCCCCCCCCCTCCCCCCTGGGTTGCTGCTGTTACCTTCCCATTTCCTTTATCGTTCTGCGAGGTAGTCAATGAACGGTTGCCACCGCCTGGTGAACCCTTGAGCCGAACCCCTTAGTGCGAACTTTATCCGTTCTAGTTTTATAAACCCTGCCATGTAATTTATCCAGGTCTCCACGCCCTGGGGTTTGGCTTCCTTCCACATAAGCAATATCTTTCGCCGTGCTACTAGGGACACAAAGGCCAAGACATCAGCCTCTTTCGCCTCCTGCACTCCCGGCTCTTCTGCAACCCCGAATATAGCCAACCCCCAGCCTGGCTCGACCCGGATCCCCACCACCGTCGAAAGCACCTTTGCCACCCCCATCCAGAACCCCTGTAGTGCCGGACATGACCAAAACATGTGGGTGTGGTTTGCTGGGCTTCTCGAGCATCTCCCACACCTATCCTCTACCCCGAAAAATTTACTGAGCCGTGCTCCGGTCATATGCGCCCTGTGTAAAACCTTGAATTGTATCAGGCTTAGCCTAGCGCACGAGGACGACGAGTTTACCCTACGTAGGGCATCAGCCCACAGCCCCTCCTCAATCTCTTCCCCCAGCTCTTCTTCCCATTTCCCCTTCAGCTCATCCACCATGATCTCCCCCTTGTCCCTCATTTCCCTGTATATATCCGACACCCTACCATCCCCCACCCATGTCCTTGAGATCACTCTATCTTGAATCTCCTGCATCGGGAGCTGCGGGAATTCCCTCACCTGCTGCCTCGCAAAAGCCCTCAGTTGCATGTATCGAAATTCATTCCCTTGGGGCAACCCATATTTTTCCGTCAGCGCTCCCAGGCTCGCAAACGTCCCGTCTACGAACAGATCTCTCAGTTGCACAACCCCAGCTCTCTGCCATGCTCCAAATCCCCCATCCATTCTCCCCGGGACAAACATATGGTTATTTCTTATCGGGGACCGCACCGAGGCTCCCGTCCTTCCCCTATGTCGTCTCCACTGCCCCCAAATTTTTAGTGTTGCCACCACCACTGGACTTGTGGTGTATTTCTTCGGGGAGAACGGCAACGGCGCCGTCACCATTGCTTGTAGGCTGGTTCCCTTGCAGGACGCCATCTCCAATCTCTTCCACGCCGCTCCCTCCCCTTCTCCCATCCACTTACACACCATTGAGATATTGGCGGCCCAGTAATATTCACTTAGGCTCGGTAGTGCCTGCCCCCCCCTATCCCTGCTACGCTGCAAGAACCCCCTCCTCACTCTCGGGGTCTTCCCGCCCACACAAAACACATGGCACTTTTCTCAATTCTCTTGAAAAAAGCCTCCGTGACCATCACCGAAAGGCACTGAAACACAAAGAGGAATCTCGGGAGGACTACCATTTTGACCGCCTGCACCCTACCCACCAGTGACAGGGGCACCATGTCCCATCTCTTAAAATCCTCCTCCATCTGTTCCACCAATCTTGTTAAATTAAGCCGGTGTAAGTTTCCCCAACTCCTGGCTATCTGAATCCCTAAGTACCGGAAATCTCTTGTTACCTTCCTCAGTGGTAAGTCATCTATTCCCCTGCGCTGCTCCCCCGGATGCACCACAAACAACTCACTCTTACACATATTCAATTTGTACCCCGAAAATTCCCCAAACTCCCTGAGTGTCTGCATTATCTCAGGCATCCCCTCCACTGGGTCCGCAACATACAGCAATAAATCATCCGCATACAAGGATACCCGGTGTTCTTCTCCTCCCCTGAGCACTCCCCTCCACTTCCTGGAGCCCCTCAGTGCTATGGCCAGGGGCTCAATCGCCAATGCAAACAGTAACGGACACAGGGGACACCCCTGCCTCGTCCCTCTATGAAGACGGAAGTAATCAGACCTCTATCTGTTCGTGACCACGCTCGCCACCAGGGCCCTAAACAGCAGCTGTGCCCATCCAATATACCCTTCTCCAAAACCAAATCTCCTCAGCACCTCCCACAGATAATCCCACTCCACTCTGTCGAATGCTTTCTCGGCATCCATCGCCACCACTATCACCCCTAGCGACCTCCGTATGTTCGTGTTCAGCTGTCTCCCCTTAACGAACCCAGTTTGATCCTCGTGGACCACCCCCGGGACACAGTCCTCTATCCTCGTCGCCATCACCTTGTCCAGGAGCTTAGCATCTACATTTAAAAGGGAAATGGGCCTGTAGGACCCACACTGCAGCGGGTCTTTTTCCTTCTTCAAAAGGAGCGATATCGTTGCCTCCGACATAGTCGGGGGCAGCTGCCCCCTTTCCCTAGCCTCATTAAAGGTTCTCGTCAAAAGCGGGGCCAGTAAGTCCATATACTTCCTATAAAATTCCACCGGGTATCCGTCCGGTCCCGGGGCCTTCCCCGCCTACATGCTCCCAATCCCTTTTACCACCTCCTCCATCTCAATCTGTGCTCCCAGTCCCGCCCTCTCCTGCTCCTCCACCTTTGGGAATTCCAGCTCATCCAAGAAACACATCATTCCCTCCTTCCCTTCCGGGGGCTGAGCCTTATATAACCTCTCATAAAATGCCTTGAACACCCCGTTCACTCTCTCCGCTCCCCGTTCCATATCTCCCTCCTCATCTCTCACCCCACCTATCTCCCTCGCTGCTCCCCTCTTCCTCAATTGGTGGGCCAGTAGCCGACTCGCCTTCTCTCCATACTCATACTGTACACCCTGTGCCCTCCTCCACTATGCCTCGGCCTTACCCGTGGTCAGCAGGTCAAATTCCACATGTAGCCTTTGTCTTTCCCTGTACAGTCCCTCCTCCGGTGCCTCCGCATATTGCCTGTCCACCCTCAAAAGTTCTTTCAGCAATCGCTCCCTTTCTTTACCCTCTTGCTTCCCTTTATGTGCCCTTATGGATATCAGTTCCCCTCTAACCACCGCCTTCAACGCCTCCCAGACCACTCCCACCTGAACCTCTCCATTGTCATTAAGCTCCAAGTACCTTTCGATGCACCCCCTCACCCTTAAACATACCCCCTCATCCGCCAATAAGCCCATATCCATTCTCCAGAGTGGGTGCTGTTCTTTTTCCTCTCCTACCTCCAGGTCTACCCAATGTGGAGCATGGTCCGAAATAGCTATGGCCGTATATTCCATCCCTGTCACCTTCGGAATCAGTGCCCTTCCCAAGACAAAAAAGTCTATCCGTGAGTATACTTTGTGGACATGGGAGAAAAATGAGAACTCCTTACTCCTAGGCCTACTAAATCTCCAGGGGTCTACCCCTCCCATCTGCTCCATGAAGTCCTTGAGCACCCTGGTCGCTGCCGGCCTCCTCCCGGTCCTGGACCTCGATCGGTCCAGCCCTGGATCAAGCACCGTATTGAAGTCTCCCCCCATTACCAACTTTCCCGCCTCCAGGTCCGGGATATGTCCCAACATACGCCTCATAAAATTTGCATCATCCCAGTTCGGGGCATATACGTTCACCAGAACCACCGCCTCCCCTTGCAATTTGCCACTCACCATCACATATCTACCCCCACTATCTGCCACTATGGTCTTTGCCTCAAACAGTACCCGTTTCCCCACCAAGATAGCCACCCCCCTGTTCTTCGCATCCAAACCCGAATGAAACACCTGCCCCACCCATCCTTTACGTAGTCTGACCTGGTCTATCAGTTTCAGATGCGTCTCCTGCAACATAACCACATCTGCCTTTAATTTCTTTAGGTGTGCGAGTACCCGTGCCCTTTTAATCGGCCCGTTCAGCCCTCCCACGTTCCACGTGATCAGCCGGGTTGGGGGGCTCTTTACCACCCCCCTTGTCGACTAGCCATCCCCTTTTTTAACCCAGCTCCTCACCCGGTTCCCACGTATCCGTGTATCCCCCCGACGACGCCCTCCCGCCTCGACCACCCCATCCCATAACAGCTCCCCCTTCTCCTTAGCAGCAGCAACCCAGTTAACCCCCCCTCCCCCTCCCCCCTTCCGCTAGATCCCTTTCTAGCGTAGTTGCACCCCCCATGTTGCTCCCAGAAGTCAGCGAACTCTGGCTGACCTCGGCTTCCCCCCTTGTCCTCGGCCCCCGCTGTGCGAGGCCCCCTCCTTCTTGCGTCCCTGTTCCCGGCATAATTACCATAGCGCAGGAACAAAGCCCGCGTTTCCCACTCGGCCCCGCCCCTAATGACTGGCGCCCACAGTTCCTCATACTCCCCCCCCCCCCCCCCCAACATGGGGAAGTGAGAGAAGTTACAGGATCGCAAGATTAACAAATTGAAAAATCATCCCCCCCCCCCCTTTTTCCTCGCCCCACATAATCACCCCACCACTTTGTCCCAAAAGTTCTTTCTCTCTCCAGACTATTCCAGCTTCTCGTCCACAATGAATGTCCACGCCTCTTCTGCCGTCTCAAAGTAGTGGTGCTTCCCTTGGTGTGTGACCCACAATCTCGCCGGTTGTAATATTCCAAACTGGATCTTCTTTTTGTGAAGCACCGCCTTAGCCCGATTAAAACTTGCCCTCCTTCTCGCCACCTCCGCACTCCAATCCTGGTATACGCGGATCACCGCGTTCTCCCACCTACAGCTCCGAATTTTCTTCGCCCATCTGAGGACCGTCTCTCTGACATTATAGCGGAAAAACCTCACCACTATAGCTCGAGGTATTTCTCCAGCCCTCGGTCTTCGCGCCAAAACTCGATCAGCTCCCTCCACCTCCAAAGGGCCCGTCGGGGCCTCCGATCCCATTAGCGAGTGAAGCATCGTGCTCACATATGCCCCGACGTCCGCCCCTTCTGCGCCTTCGGGAAGACCCAGAACCCTTAAATTCTTCCTCCTCGAATTATTCTCAAGTACTTCCAGCTTTTCCACACACCTTTTGTGCTGTGCCTCGTGCATCTCTGTCTTCACCACCAGGCCCTGAATTTCGTCTGCATTTTCAGCAGCCTTTGCCTTCACGACCCGAAGCTCCTGCTCTTGGGTCTTCTGCTCCTCCTTTAGCCCTTCAATCGCCTGTAATATCGGGGCCAACAGCTCCTTCTTCAACTCCTTTTTCAGCTCTTCCACACAGCGCCGCAGGAACTCTTGTTGGTCTGGGCCCCATAACAAACGGCCACCTTCCGACGCCATCTTGCTTTGAGCTTGCCTTCCTTGCCGCTGCTCCAGAGGATCCTCCGCAATCCGGCCGCTATCCTCTCCCTTATCCATGCGTGTCGGGGGGGATTCCCTTCTAGTTTACCGCACAGTGTTTTTGGCCGTTTAAATTGCCGTTGGGGCTCCTATTAAGAGCCCAAAAGTCCGTTCCAACGGGAGCTGCCGAAACGTGCGACTTAGCTGGTCCTCGCCGCACCCGGAAGTCTCTTCATAGTCATTACTAACCACAAACCCCTGTTGGGGTGAATGAGTGAAGATAAGGCCATTCCCCCCATAGCTTCAGCGAGGGTCCAATGCTGGGTTTTACTGTCATCAGACTACAAGTACACATTCTAACATCGGCCGGGCAACCTCATTTCAAATGCAGGCGCATTGAGCCGTCATACTCTACCCGACAGCGTGCCACCCCTGCCAGGCCCACAGCAAATCATTCTAGCCTTACACATTCTAGATACACTGCCAGTGTCAGCGTAACAGGTCATGCTTTGGACCCAAAAAGACCCTGTGTTATCTTGAGTCAATAGTATGGTCCTTCACAGCTGGCATTATGATAAAAGGGTCTGAGCAGTTTGCGACCCTTTCAGACAAGAAAAGACAAGTTAAGTTGTGAAGGTGGTGTATTAATTTGGGGAGGGATGGTGGTGATTCCCACTCCCGCTCGGAAGCCATTCTTACAGGAGCTGCACTGTGCCCATCCTGGGATGACGAAGGTGAAGATGCTCACAGGCAGTAATGTGTGGTGGCCCGGGATATTGAGAATCTGGTCAAACAATGTGACTGTGGTAGTAGAGGTATTACGGTATCTGGTAATGCTGGAACACCATTGGTAGAAATTGTATGCTCCCTATTGGTCAAGCTGCATGGTAGCTCCGCCCTGCTAGGTGGGGTATAAGAGCCCGTGCCGCCCCAGCAGCCTTCATTCTGTACCTGAGCTGCTGGGGGAAACATCTAGCTTATGTTGGACTCCAACCTCGCTTTAGTGGTCATTGATCGTGCATCAATTTAATAAGCTAGATTTAAAAGGGTGGAGCTCTGAATCAAGCCGGCGTGTCTGCAACTCAGCCCCCACGCGGCGAACTCAGCGGCAATCTCCAAGCACAGGCTGGCGTGTTTTAAAGGATATCTCGGGACAGCCGAAAACACACCCACGGGAGAACATAAAATGCAGGTCCTGCACTCGAGGGTGAGCCCGGAGATTTACACCCTCAACGAAGAAGCGGAAGACTTCGATGCGGCAATAGAGCTGCTAAAAGGACATTATATTAGCCCGGTAAACCATGTCTACGCCCGACATCTGCTAGCGACGAGGCGACAAATCGCTGGAAGAATTCTACCGTACGCGCCTGGTGTTGGGGAGAAACTGCAGCTGCCCGCAAGTTTCGGCAAGCGAACACACTGAACTCTTGGCCTGGGACGCTTTCGTGGCAGGTATGTTGTCCTCCCAAATCTGCCAGCGATTGATGGAAAAAGACACTCTAGGTCTCAAGGAGGCACAGGCCCTTGCAGGCTCCCTGGATGTGGCCTCCAGAAACGCCCTCGCTTACATTCCCGACCGCGCGGCAGCCCCCTGGGCAGTGTGGAACCCCTCCGCAGCCGACCCCGAGACATCACCCATCTCCTCACAAGCTTGTGCTGCAAGGCGGTCTGGCAAACCCTGGGGGCCCCGCTGCTACTTTTGCAGGCAGGCCAAGCACCCCCGCCAGCGCTGCCCGGCCCATCCTGCAAGGGATGCGGTTAAAAAGGGCCATTTTGTGGTGTTATGCCAGGCCCGTGCAGTTGGCGCGGTCTCCGGCGGCGAATGCGGACCGTCATCACAAACCTCGCCACGGTCCCCATGCGGCCAGCGGGCGCCACCATCATTTGGGCCTCGTGCGGCCCCTGGGCGCCGCCATCTTGTCCCGCGGGGACGCCACGTTCAATGGATGGGCGCCGCCATTTTGTGCAGCCCCCAGGACCTCAGCTCGGCTGACCACACACTGCCCGAAGAGAACACTCAACTGCTGCGATTAGCCTCGGTGACTCTGGATCAGTCCCGGCCTCGAACACTCTCAACCGCTACGACTTTATTTATCAATGGGCACGAGACATCCTGCCTAATCGACTCTGGGAGCATGGAGAGCTTCATACACCCCGACACGGTAAGGTGCTGTTCTCTCCTCGTCCACCCCGTTAATAAAAAATCTCCCTGGCCTCCGGTTCCCTCTCAGTGGAGATAAAGGGGTTTTGTGTAGCAAACCTCACAGTCCAGGGAAGGGAGTTTAAAAATTGCAGGCGCTACGTTCTCCTCCACCTCTGCGCGGCTACACTCCTGGGTTTCGACTTCCAGTGTAATCTCCAAAGTCCAACTTTCAAATTCGGCGGCCCTATACCCCCCCTCACTGTCTGTGGCCTCGCGACCCTTAAGATCGACCCGCCTTCCCTGTTTGCGAACCTCACCCCGGATTGCAAACCCGTCGCCACCAGGAGCAGACGGTACAGTGCCCAGGACCGGATCTTTATTAGGTCAGAGGTCCAAAGGCTACTGAGGGAAGGAGTCATTGAAGCCAGCAACAGTCCCTGGAGAGCTCAAGTGGTGGTGGTAAAGACCGGGGAGAAACATAGGATGGTCATCGACTACAGTCAGACCATCAACAGGTTTACGCAGCTGGACGCGTACCCTCTCCCCCACATATCCGACCTGGTAAACAGGATCGCACATTACAATGTCTTCTTCACGGTGGATCTCAAGTCCGCCTACCACCAGCTCCCCATCCGCACTAGTGACCGCAAATACACTGCTTTCGAGGCAGATGGGCGGCTCTATCACTTCTTAAGGGTTCCCTTCGGTGTCACTAATGGGGTCTCGGTCTTCCAGCGAGAGATGGACCGAATGGTTGACCGGTACGGTTTACCAGGCAACATTCCCGTATCTCGATAATGTCACCATCTGCGGCCATGACCAGCAGGACCACGACACCAACCTCCGAAAATTCCTCCAGACCGCAAAGATCCTTAACCTTACATACAACAAGGATAAATGCGTGTTTAGCACCGACCGCCTAGTCATCCTCGGCTACGTAGTGCGAAATGGAGTTATAGGCCCCGACCCGGAACGCATGCGCCCCCTTATGGAGTTCCCCCTCCCTCACTGCTCCAAGGCCCTGAAGCGCTGTCTAGAGTTTTTCAATTACTACGTCCAGTGGGTCCCCAACTATGCGGACAAGGCCTGTCCCCGATCCAATCCACAGCGTTTCCCCTGTCGATAGAGGCCCGCCAGGCCTTCAGCCGCATCAAAACAGACATTGCAAAGGCCACGATGCACGCCATCGACGAGTCCCTCCCCTTCCAGGTCGAGAGCGACGTGTCTGACGTAGCTCTGGCGGCCACCCTCAACCAAACGGGCAGGCCCGTGGCCTTCTTCTCACGTACCCTCCATGCTTCCGAAATCCGCCACTCCTCAGTCGAAAAGGAGGCCCAGGCCATAGTAGAAGCTGTGCGACATTGGAGGCATTACCTGGCCGGCAGGAGATTCACTCTCCTCACTGACCGACGGTCGGTTGCTTTCATGTTCGATAATGCACAGCGTGGCAAGATAAAAAACGATAAGATCTTGCGGTGGAGGATCGAACTCTCCACCTACAACTACGAGACCTTGTACCGTCCCGGGAAGCTAAACGAACCTCCTGGCGCCCTGTCCCGCGGCACATGTGCCACCGCACAAGTGGACCGCCTCCGATCCCTCCACGAGGACCTCTGCTACCCTGGGGTCACTCGCTTTTTCCACTTTATCAAGAACCGCAACCTGCCCTACTCCATTGAGGAGGTCAGGAAAGCCACCAGGGACTGCCAAATCTGCGTGGAGTGCAAACCGCACTTCTACCGGCCAGAGAAAGCGCACCTGATAAAGGCTTCCTGTTCCTTTGAACGCCTCAGCATGGACTTCAAAGGCCTCCTCCTCTCCACCGACCGCAACACGTACTTCCTGAATGTGATTGACGAGTACTCCCGGTTCCCATTCGCCATCCCCTGCCCCGACATGACCGCAACCACCGTCATCAAGGCCCTCCATAGCATCTTTGCACTGTTCGGGTTCCCCGCCTACATACATAGTGATAGGGGGGTCCTCCTTTATGAGCAACGAGCTGCGTCAATTCCTGCTCAGCAAGGGCATCGCCTCGAGGAGGACGACCAGTTACAACACCCCAGGTAACGGGCAGGTCGAGAGGGAGAACGGAACGGTCTGGAAGACCGCCCTACTGGCCCTATGGTCCAGGAATCTCCCAGTCTCCCGCTGGCAGGAAGTCCTTCCGGATGCTCTCCACTCCATCCGGTCACTGCTTTGTACCACAACCAACCAGACAGATCTCTGAAGGTTGCCACTCAAGTGGATAGAGCCCTGAAGAAGACCTATAGTGTGTTAGCGTTTATTAACAGGGGGCTTGAGTTTAAGAGCCATGGGGTTATGCTGCAGCTGTACAGGACCCTGGTGAGACCACGTTTGGAGTATTGTGTGCAGTTCTGGTCACCTCATTATAGGAAGGATGTGGAAGCATTGGAAAGGGTGCAAAGGAGATTTACCAGGATGCTGCCTGGTTTGCAGGATAGGTCTTATGAGGAAAGGTTGAGGGAGCTAGGGCTTTTCTCTTTGGAGCGGAGGAATATGAGAGGCGACTTAATAGAGGTTTATAATATGATGAGGGGGATAGATGGAATGGACGTTCAGAGACTATTTCCTCGGGTGGATGTAGCTGTTACAAGGGGGCATAACTATAAGGTTCGGGGTGGGAGATATAGGAGGGATGTCCGAGGTAGGTTCTTTACTCAGAGAGTGGTTAGGGTGTGGAATGGACTGCCTGCTGTGATAGTGGAGTCGGACACTTTAGGAACTTTCATGCGGTTATTGGATAGGCACATGGAGCACACCAGAATGACAGGGAGTGGGATAGCTTGATCTTGGTTTTAGACAATGCTCGGCACAACATCGAGGGCCGAAGGGCCTGTTCTTTGCTGTACTGTTCTATGTTCTATGTTCTAGCTCCCTACCACCCTGCTTCAAACGGTCTGACCATCACTGCATTAATTGTGGTGGTCACAGCAATGACTATGGTGATCTCTGTACTCTCAGTGATGGTCACTGTGCTAACTGTGGTGGTCACTGCATTGGTTCTAGTTGTCACTCCACTGGCCACAGTGGTCACTGTAATGGTCACTCTGCTGGCTATAGTGATCACTGTACTGACTGTGGAGGTCACTGTCTCGCTGTGGTGGTCACTGTACTGGTTGTGGATATCACTCCACTGGCTGTAGTGGTCACTGTATTGACTGTAGTTGTCACTCCACTGGCTGTAGTGGTCACTGTATTGACTGTAGTAGTCACTCCACTGGCTGTAGTGGTCACTGTACTGATGGTTTTGCTGTTCATTACTCGGGTTGTGTTGCTCACTGGACTGGTTGTGGTGGCCATTGCAGTGGCTGTGGTGGTCACTGCAGTGGCTGTGGTGGTCACTGCACTGGCTGTGTTGGTCACTGTCCTCGTTGTGCTGGTCACTGCGCTGGTTATGGTGGTCCCTGCTCTGGTTGTAGTGGTCACCACACTGATTGTGTTGCTTATTGCACCGGTTGTGCTGGTCACTGTACTGTTCGTGGTGGTCACTATACTGGTCATGCTGGACACTGTGCTGGCTGTGCTTGTCACTGCACTGGTTATTGTGGTCACTGTACTGGTTGTGATGGTCACTATACTGGCTGTGGTGGTCACTGCTCTGGTTGTGGTGGTCACTGTACTTGTTGTGATGGTCACCACACTGGTTGTGGTGGTCACTATACTGGCTGTGGTGGTCACTGTACTGTTTGTGGTGGTCACTATACTGGCTGTGGTGGTCACTGCTCTGGTTGTGGTGGTCACTATACTGGCTGTGGTGGTCACTATACTGGCTGTGGGGGTCACTGCTCTGGTTGTGGTGGTCACTACACTGGCTGTGGTGGTCACTACACTGGCTGTGGTGGTCACTGCTCTGGTTGTGGTTGTCACTATACTGGCTGTGGTGGTCACTGTACTGTTTGTGGTGGTCACTATACTGGCTGTGGTGGTCACTGTACTGTTTGTGGTGGTCACTATACTGGCAGTGGTGGTCACTGCTCTGGTTGTGGTGGTCACTATACTGGCTGTGGTGGTCACTATACTGGCTGTGGTGGTCACTGTACTGTTTGTGGTGGTCACTATACTGGCAGTGGTGGTCACTGTACTGATTGTGGTGGTCACTATACTGGCTGTGGTGGTCACTGCTCTGGTTGTGGTGGTCACTATACTGGCTGTGGTGGTCACTGTACTGTTTGTGGTGGTCACTATACTGGCAGTGGTGGTCACTGCTCTGGTTGTGGTGGTCACTATACTGGCTGTGGTGGTCACTGTACTGTTTGTGGTGGTCACTATACTGGCAGTGGTGGTCACTGCTCTGGTTGTGGTGGTCACTATACTGGCTGTGGTGGTCACTGTACTGGCTGTGGTGGTCACTATACTGGCTGTGGTGGTCACTATACTGGCTGTGGTGGTCACTATACTGGCTGTGGTGGTCACTATACTGGCTGTGGTGGTCACTATACTGGCTGTGGGGGTCACTGCTCTTGTTGTGGTGGTCACTACACTGGCTGTGGTGGTCACTGCTCTGGTTGTGGTGGTCACTATACTGGCTGTGGTGGTCACTGTACTGGCTGTGGGGGTCACTGCTCTTGTTGTGGTGGTCACTATACTGGCTGTGGTGGTCACTGCTCTGGTTGTGGTGGTCACTATACTGGCTGTGGTGGTCACTGTACTGATTGTGGTGGTCACTATACTGGTTGTGGTGGTCACTGTACTGTTTGTGGTGGTCACTATACTGGTTGTGGTGGTCACTGCTCTGGTTGTGCTGGTCACTATACTGGCTGTGGTGGTCACTATACTGTTTGTGGTGGTCACTATACTGGTTGTGGTGGTCACTGTACTGTTTGTGGTGGTCACTATACTGGCAGTGGTGGTCACTGTATTGTTTGTGGTGATCACTATACTGGCTGTGGTTGTCACCACACTGGTTGTGATGGTCACTGTACTGTTTGTGGTGGTCACCACACTGGTTGTGTTGCTCATTGCACTGATCTTGCTGGTCACTACTGTTTGTCGTGGCCACTGCTCTCGTTGTGCTGGTCACTATACTGGCAGTGGTGGTCACTATACTGGCTGTGGTGGTCACTGTACTGATTGTGGTGGTCACTGCACTGGCTGTGGTGGTCACTGTACTGTTTGTGGTGGTCACTATACTGGCTGTGGTGGTCACTGCTCTGGTTGTGGTGGTCACTATACTGGCTGTGGTGGTCACTGTACTGATTGTGGTGGTCACTATACTGGTTGTGGTGGTCACTATACTGGTTGTGGTGGTCACTATACTGGCTGTGGTGGTCACTATACTGGCTGTGGTGGTCACTGCTCTGGTTGTGGTGGTCACTATACTGGCTGTGGTGGTCACTGTACTGATTGTGGTGGTCACTGCACTGGCTGTGGTGGTCACTGTACTGTTTGTGGTGGTCACTATACTGGCTGTGGTGGTCACTGCTCTGGTTGTGGTGGTCACTATACTGGCTGTGGTGGTCACTGTACTGGCAGTGGTGGTCACTGTACTGGTTGTGGTGGTCACTATACTGGCTGTGGGGGTCACTGCTCTGGTTGTGGTGGTCACTATACTGGCTGTGGTGGTCACTGTACTGATTGTGGTGATCACTATACTGGTAGTGGTGGTCACTGTATTGTTTGTGGTGGTCACTATACTGGCTGTGGTGGTCACTATACTGGCTGTGGTGGTCACTGTACTGTTTGTGGTGATCACTATACTGGCTGTGGTGGTCACCACACTGGTTGTGTTGCTCATTGCACTGATCTTGCTGGTCACTACTGTTTGTCGTGGCCACTGCTCTCGTTGTGCTGGTCACTATACTGGCAGTGGTGGTCACTGTACTGATTGTGGTGGTCACTGCACTGGCTGTGGTGGTCACTATACTGGCTGTGGTGGTCACTGTACTGTTTGTGGTGGTCACTATACTGGCTGTGGTGGTCACTGCTCTGGTTGTGGTGGTCACTACACTGGCTGTGGTGGTCACTGTACTGATTGTGGTGATCACTGTGCTGTTTGTGGTGATCACTATACTGGCAGTGGTGGTCACTGTACTGTTTGTGGTGATCACTATACTGGCAGTGGTGGTCACCACACTGGTTGTGTTGCTCATTGCACTGATCTTGCTGGTCACTACTGTTCGTCGTGGCCACTGCTCTCGTTGTGCTGGTCACTATACTGGCTGTGGTGGTCACTGTACTGATTGTGGTGGTCACTATACTGGCAGTGGTGGTCACTATACTGGCTGTGGTGGTCACTGTACTGGCTGTGGGGGTCACTGCTCTGGTTGTGGTGGTCACTATACTGGCTGTGGTGGTCACTATACTGGTTGTGGTGGTCACTATACTGGCTGTGGTGGTCACTATACTGGCTGTGGTGGTCACTGCTCTGGTTGTGGTGGTCACTATACTGGCTGTGGTGGTCACTATACTGTTTGTGGTGGTCACTATACTGGCTGTGGTGGTCACTGCTCTGGTTGTGGTGGTCACTATACTGGCTGTGGGGGTCACTGCTCTGGTTGTGGTGGTCACTATACTGGCTGTGGTGGTCACTGTACTGATTGTGGTGGTCACTATACTGGCTGTGGTGGTCACTGCTCTGGTTGTGGTGGTCACTATACTGGCTGTGGTGGTCACTGTACTGTTTGTGGTGGTCACTATACTGGCTGTGGTGGTCACTGCTCTGGTTGTGGTGGTCACTATACTGGCTGTGGTGGTCACTGTACTGTTTGTGGTGGTCACTATACTGGCTGTGGTGGTCACTGCTCTGGTTGTGGTGGTCACTATACTGGCTGTGGTGGTCACTGTACTGTTTGTGGTGGTCACTATACTGGCTGTGGTGGTCACTGCTCTGGTTGTGCTGGTCACTATACTGGCTGTGGTGGTCACTGTACTGGCTGTGGGGGTCACTGCTCTGGTTGTGGTGGTCACTATACTGGCTGTGGTGGTCACTATACTGGTTGTGGTGGTCACTATACTGGCTGTGGTGGTCACTATACTGGCTGTGGTGGTCACTGCTCTGGTTGTGGTGGTCACTATACTGGCTGTGGTGGTCACTATACTGTTTGTGGTGGTCACTATACTGGCTGTGGTGGTCACTGCTCTGGTTGTGGTGGTCACTATACTGGCTGTGGGGGTCACTGCTCTGGTTGTGGTGGTCACTATACTGGCTGTGGTGGTCACTGTACTGATTGTGGTGGTCACTATACTGGCTGTGGTGGTCACTGCTCTGGTTGTGGTGGTCACTATACTGGCTGTGGTGGTCACTGTACTGTTTGTGGTGGTCACTATACTGGCTGTGGTGGTCACTGCTCTGGTTGTGGTGGTCACTATACTGGCTGTGGTGGTCACTGTACTGTTTGTGGTGGTCACTATACTGGCTGTGGTGGTCACTGCTCTGGTTGTGCTGGTCACTATACTGGCTGTGGTGGTCACTGCTCTGGTTGTGCTGGTCACTATACTGGCTGTGGTGGTCACTATACTGGCTGTGGTGGTCACTGTACTGATTGTGGTGGTCACTATACTGGCTGTGGGGGTCACTGTACTTGTTGTGGTGGCCACTATACTGGCTGTGGTGGTCACTGCTCTGGTTGTGGTGGTCACTATACTGGCTGTGGTGGTCACTGTACTGTTTGTGGTGGTCACTATACTGGCTGTGGGGGTCACTGTACTTGTTGTGGTGGCCACTATACTGGCTGTGGTGGTCACTGCTCTGGTTGTGGTGGTCACTATACTGGCTGTGGGGGTCACTGCTCTGGTTGTGGTGGTCACTATACTGGCTGTGGTGGTCACTATACTGTTTGTGGTGGTCACTATACTGGCTGTGGTGGTCACTGCTCTGGTTGTGGTGGTCACTATACTGGCTGTGGTGGTCACTGCTCTGGTTGTGGTGGTCACTGTACTGGCTGTGGTGGTCACTATACTGGCTGTGGTGGTCATTGCTCTGGTTGTGGTGGTCACTATACTGGCTGTGGTGGTCACTGTACTGATTGTGGTGGTCACTATACTGGCAGTGGTGGTCACTGCTCTGGTTGTGGTGGTCACTATACTGGCTGTGGTGGTCACTATACTGGTTGTGGTGGTCACTATACTGGCTGTGGTGGTCACTATACTGGCTGTGGTGGTCATTGCTCTGGTTGTGGTGGTCACTATACTGGCTGTGGTGGTCACTGTACTGATTGTGGTGGTCACTATACTGGCTGTGGTGGTCACTATACTGGTTGTGGTGGTCACTGTACTGTTTGTGGTGGTCACTATACTGGCAGTGGTGGTCACTATACTGGCAGTGGTGGTCACTGTATTGTTTGTGGTGGTCACTATACTGGCAGTGGTGGTCACTGCTCTGGATGTGGTGATCACTATACTTGCAGTGGGGGTCACTGCTCTGGTTGTGGTGGTCACTATACTGGCTGTGGTGGTCACTGTACTGATTGTGGTGGTCACTATACTGGTTGTGGTGGTCACTGCTCTGGTTGTGGTGGTCACTATACTGGCTGTGGTGGTCACTGCTCTGGTTGTGGTGGTCACTATACTGGCTGTGGTGGTCACTGTACTGATTGTGGTGGTCACTATACTGGCTGTGGTGGTCACTGTACTGATTGTGGTGGTCACTATACTGGCTGTGGTGGTCACTGTACTGATTGTGGTGGTCACTATACTGGTTGTGGTGGTCACTGCTCTGGTTGTGGTGGTCACTGCTCTGGTTGTGGTGGTCACTGCTCTGGTTGTGGTGGTCACTGCTCTGGTTGTGGTGGTCACTATACTGGTTGTGGTGGTCACTGTACTGTTTGTGGTGGTCACTGTACTGTTTGTGGTGGTCACTATACTGGCTGTGGTGGTCACTGTACTGGCTGTGGTGATCACTATACTGGCAGTGGTGGTCACTATACTGGCTGTGGTGGTCACTGTACTGATTGTGGTGGTCACTATACTGGCTGTGGTGGTCACTGTACTGGTTGTGGTGATCACTATACTGGCAGTGGTGGTCACTATACTGGCTGTGGTGGTCACTGTACTGATTGTGGTGGTCACTATACTGGCTGTGGTGGTCACTGTACTGGTTGTGGTGGTCACTATACTGGCTGTGGTGGTCACTGTACTGGTTGTGGTGATCACTATACTGGCTGTGGTGGTCACTGTACTGATTGTGGTGGTCACTATACTGGTTGTGGTGGTCACTGCTCTGGTTGTGGTGGTCACTGCTCTGGTTGTGGTGGTCACTGCTCTGGTTGTGGTGGTCACTGCTCTGGTTGTGGTGGTCACTATACTGGCTGTGGTGGTCACTGTACTGATTGTGGTGGTCACTGTACTGGCTGTGGTGGTCACTGCTCTGGTTGTGGTGGTCACTGTACTGATTGTGGTGGTCACTATACTGGCTGTGGTGGTCACTATACTGGCTGTGGTGGTCACTGTACTGATTGTGGTGGTCACTGTACTGATTGTGGTGGTCACTGTACTGATTGTGGTTGTCACTATACTGGCTGTGGTGGTCACTGCTCTGGTTGTGGTGGTCACTATACTGGCTGTGGTGGTCACTGCTCTGGTTGTGGTGGTCACTATACTGGCTGTGGGGGTCACTGCTCTGGTTGTGGTGGTCACTATACTGGCTGTGGTGGTCACTGCTCTGGTTGTGGTGGTCACTATACTGGCTGTGGTGGTCACTGCTCTGGTTGTGGTGGTCACTATACTGGCTGTGGTGGTCACTGCTCTGGTTGTGGTGGTCACTATACTGGCTGTGGTGGTCACTGTACTGTTTGTGGTGGTCACTGTGCTGTTCGTCGTGGCCACTGCTCTAGTTGTGCTGGTCACTATACTGGCTGTTCAATAAATGATGGAAGTCAATTGCCTCCTGTTGCAGGACTCATAATTTGCATCAGCTGCTAAGTTGGCAACAATTGAACTCCCGAGTGAGTTGTAAATGTCCTTAACTCTACCTCACGGACACACTGCAAAGAATGAACTGTCACTCAAACAGCATTCTGTGCTCCACACATACCCTGGCTGGCAGAATGGAACAAAATAAAAGTATTAAAGCCCGATTTAGAATCTAACCTCATGGCCCAGCACATGTTTCAACGGAGCATCAAACGGGCTGGAGTGGATTTGTTATCTGACCTGAATCCTCCCGGGGTGGGTGTAAGATACTGACCCAACTCACCGAGTCAGAGAGATTGAGCTGCTGTTAAACCTCCTGCTGGAAGTGACACTAAACGCTGCTCCCGGTGCTAACTTCCAACCTGTTGATCACAGAATAAAACAGCAAAGGAGACCATTTGACCCGCCATGCTTGTGCCAGCTCTTTGAAAGAACTAACCCCACTCCTCCCTCTAGCTCTGAAAATGTTCCTCCTCAAACAAGGGGCTGGCGTTAGGCCCTCAGCATTTCCTGATATCTATTTAATGGCCTGATCTTGGGGGGACAGGTCACAGTTTCCAAGTGTGTGGATGACACAAAGTCCGGAAGTATTGTGAACTCTGGCGAGGATAGTGATAAACGTCCAAGGGGGCATAGACACGCTGGTGGACTGAGTGGACAAGTGATAGATGAGATTTAATGCAGAGAAGTGCAAAGCCAATTCACTTTGGTAGGACGAACAAGGAACGGTCAATATAAATTCAGGGATTCAATTCTAAAGGGGACGCAATGACAGAGGGATACTCATGTGCACAAACCATTGAAAGTGGCAGGGCAGGTTGAGAAATGTGTGAAGCATCTGACATCCTGGGCTTTACAAATACAGGTATCAGTACAAAAGCAAGGAGGTTTGGTAAGGTGCTGGTGTTGGCCTCAGCTGGAGTGTCGCGTCCAGTTCTGAGCAGCCTACTTTAGGCACCCGCCCCCCAGCCAAGGCACGAGAGCATCGAGGGCAGCAGCCCTGCTTCTCCTGCCAGGCCGTGACCCTCCAGAGGACACCCACCAAGGTCATCACAGGCAACAGGCCGCAGCGGTCAGCAGGCTGCCTCCACCTCCGCCGTGGATGTTGGGGAAGCAGCGAGATGTAGGGGAAGAAAAAGTAAGAAATGCCAGGAACACGAAGGTACATGGGTGTCATGTACAGAATTTGCACCAATGCAAATAGATTTTGACCCAGTCCACCTCTCATGTTTCTTCGGCCTTTTCGATCTGATGATATGCTCTGTGGTCAGCCGAGTGTCACAGATGCTCCCTTCCCCCCTCCTGCCAGATACCCCATCGCCTGCTTCTACCCTATGGTGTTTCAAACTATCTCATGACCATTCTCTGCACAGTATCGACGTGAGTCAAGTCTGCCTCTGAGAGAGTTGTGCTTGGCCAAGGCATCGCTGGAACCTGCTTCAGACATTGCTATAATGTTGCTTCCTGAGTTTAGAACATTAAGACTGCTTTATTTGGTCGCCACACTACCAGAAGGATGTGGAGGCTTTAAAGAGGGTACAGAAGAGATTTACCAGGATGTTGCCTGGTATGGAGGGCATTAGCTATGAGGAGCGGTTGAATAAACTGGGTTTGTTCTCACTGGAACGACGGAGGTTGAGGGGCGACCTGATAGAGGTCTACAAAATTATGAGGGGCATAGACAGAGTGGATAGTCAGAGGCTTTTCCCCAGGGTAGAGGGGTCAATTACTAGGGGGCATAGGTTTAAGGTGAGAGGGGCAAGGTTTAGAGTAGATGTACGAGGCAAGTTTTTTTACACAGAGGGTAGTGGGTGCCTGGAACTCGCTACCGGAGGAGGTGGTGGAAGCAGGGACGATAGTGACATTTAAGGGGCATCTTGACAAATACATGAATAGGATGGGAATAGAGGGATACGGACCCAGGAAGTGTAGAAGATTGTAGTTTAGTCGGGCAGCATGGTCGGCACGGGCTTGGAGGGCCGAAGGGCCTGTTCCTGTGTTGTACATTTCTTTGTTCTTTGTTCTTTGTCTCTCAGTTTTTCTGCATTGTCGAGTGCTCAATGTGGATCTTTCAGGATTGAATGCCAATGTGCATGAAGTCGGGGCATCATTCATTGGCCTCCACTTACTTTGGAAACCCTTGAGAGAGCTTCCCATCCGTATGTAACCCCAACATTAGTCCCCATATTCCAACCTCCCTGATTTGGAGCTCGCAGCCTCGCTGACAGATGTTGGGCCTCCCGATTCCTGGTGGACGGTTAAAACTGTGCGACCCCAGAGTTGTGTGCAGAGGCCCCAGATACCCCACTTGGACATGGGAGGATGCGGCACTGGGCTAGGGGGTCTGGCTAGCTTCTCGTCACATGAACCCTCGGCCAGATGGTCAGATGGCGCGCCTTTCCCATCGCAACAGCGTGCTTGGGTTCCATGTGCGTTTGTCAGACTATTGGAAACGAAAATATGGGTCAAATTGGATGAGAGCGAGGCCCTGAGACATCTGATGTGTGTTCTTTATTATCAATAATTGGGGTCCTTCTGGCCCAGATGGGGTGTTGGCATTTTCCCTCCTGCCCACATCGAGTTGGCAACATGGGGCAGTGGGAGTTGATGTGTTGGGTGTTCTGGATCACATACATGTCACCAACACTTGAAGTAGTGCAACACTATTTTATTAAAAGGTTAACTATTTAAACATACTTGAACTGTGGGTAAGTACGATACCAGCTTTAACTAAAGACCTTGGCCTTATCCTAACCAGTTGATGCACTCAGCACATGGTGAATGTTTGTGTTGCAGGCTGTGTTCTCTGTGCTCCTAGTTGGCTGCTACTCGAATGAGCGGGAACTCTGATGCCCCCTGTCTTTATAGTGCGTTTGCTCTCACTGGTGATTGGCTGCGGTGTTGTGTGTGTTGATTGGTCCCACTGTGTGTCCATCAGTGTGTGTCTGCACCATGATATACTGGTGTATATTATGACAGGAGTCTCGAAACGGAGGTCTGGTCATGAGTGCTTGAGAGATATTGGACTGCGCTGTGGCTGAGTGCTTCGCGACTCACCGAAAGGTGAGCGTAAGTACAGCCTCGCCTCCAGTTGCAGATAACTATGGCCTGAAGAAATATCTAATGCTGGGGACTGACTGTGATGATGAGGCCTGAATGATTGCCTGTGCAGGATTCAGAATCAACCTCACACACGAAGGCGAGAACCACTGAGCGATGAATGTTCTCCTTGAGGATCTTGCCAGACTGCAGGCATACTGCCATGAGGGCACTGAGGATTGCCGTGCTTGCTCCTGCCTTTTGCTTTGACAGTGGAATATTGACCAGAAGCTTGAAGGGGCTGCATCACCTCAACACAAATCATCTTGTTACAGTGATTATCCCAAAACAGAAAAGTCACACGCTCACGATGCTGCTGAACCTTCCAAGAATAAGATTGTAATTCTTTGCTCAGAGATTGATATGCTGCAGGTTAGGACTACAATCAACGTGGTAAAGTGGACACAGCATGGAGGATACTGGTTAAAGAGGCTTGTGTGAGCTATTTATCACCATTCTGCTGGAACCTGGTGGCTATCAGCATGTCACGTGCACGCCTGCCTCATCTGGCCTGTTATGGGCCAGGGTTTAGAGAACCCCAAGGTGTATCATGGAGGTCACCTGACCCACAACTTTTAATAGATTGTGGCATGGGGAGCGCACGGCCCACTCTACAGGTACAGCAGAAATGGAATAGTACTTTTTAAAACAAAACAATGTTTATTGTATGAACTCAAGTTAACCTTTTTAAAACATACAGTGAACATCTTAGCAACCATCAATTCAAATACAACCCCCAAAGAATACAACACTAAGTAATCCTGAATAACTTCCCAAACAACATCCAGAAGACAGAAGAAACACCTTTTAACAGAAGCACATTAGGTTTACATTCACTACCAAGAACATTTATAATTCTGAATTGACCAAATGAGCAAGAGATAGTCTTTTCATGGCAGAGAGATCAACAGTACACCTGCTCTGTCTGGCTTCAGCTCCAACATTGAAAACTAAACTAAAACACACCCTGCAGCAAACAGCCTAAAATGAAAGTAAAAAGCTGACAGACAGCCCAGCTCCACCCACTCTCTGACATCACTGCAGTAGCAAACACCAATTTCTTAGAGGTACTCTCACTACAGATATTTATATACACACCCATTTATAAACACCCATTTCTTAAAGGTACTTTCACATGACAGACCCGTGCTATGGCCTCTTCTTCCGGAGCCTCCACTTCCTCCCCTCATTGAGCACAGTCCCCTCAATGGACTCATCTTTGGAGGGGGCCTGCAGCTCCTCCGTCTCTCGTTCTGACAAGATCCCCCCCCTCCCCGCTGATGGAGTGCCATGTTGTGTCAAGTGTAGAAGGGCACGAGGATGCGAGGAGGCTCTCTGGGGAGGGTACTGGCGAGCACCACCTGACCTCTCGCCTGACATCAAAAATGCATCTTCAAGATGCCAGTTGCCTGGTCAACCAATGCATGTGTTGCAGAACGGGCAGCGTTTTACTTCTCCTCTGAAGCTGTTTGTGGCCACCGAATGAGTGCCGTCAGTCAGGTCATTGGCGGTAGTGTCACTGGGGAGTCAATCCTGGATGCACTGAGGGCCATCGAATATCTCTGATACTTTGCAAGTGACTCAAGATTTCTGAGTTGTGGGAGATTCCAGGGTATCTCACACAACCCCTGCATAGTAAGCCTCTGGTGGTTGCAGATCATCTGAACATTGAGAACCCTTTCCTGTTGATGAATTGTACTGGTTGCTCCCTGGGAGCGCCTAAAGCCACAAGAGTGCAGTTGACATCATGGCTGGTGTCAACTCAGGAGAACTGTACGTAAATGTGCATTTTCCTGAATGGATGATGTTGACGAGGACGTTCGGAGCCTGTTGAACTAATTTGTGAGCAGGTTTATGGGGAATCCCGCAGGGATCCTCAGTAAAGTCCTGTAACAAGCCACTCGTGAGAATTTCAGGGCTGCCATCACTTTTAGAGCCACTGGCAATGGGTGGTCCGAGGTGTCACCGACGTCCTCTGTACAACGTAGTTCTTGCCAGATGCCTCCGCTGCTACGTGGCTCTGTCATCCTCAGCTTCTGGGTGTTGTGGGGACCCCTCTGATCCTTGCTCATCAGGGTGAAGCTCTTCTCTTAGCCCAGCCTGGGAGCAGTGGGCCCATCTTCTCCTCCTCCTTAGTTGCTGACGTCCGGGATGAACTTCTCTATCCATGAGGCACCTGTGCTCGTTTCTGCAGAAATATTGAACAAATCCACGATTGAATGAACATGCAATGATCACTTTCCAGTCGCTAATTAGGGAGTCAATGTGCAGCCCATGGTTCAGTTTCATCCCAGACATTATATCTTCATTTGAAGCACTATTACAGCTCTTTAATCACGGATAGGCCATCCATAAGACCATAAGACACAGAAGCAGAGTTAGGACACTCGGCCCATCGAGACTGCTCCGCCATTCAATAATGGCTGATATTTTTCTCATCCCCATTCTCCTGCCTTCTCCCCATAACCCCTGATCCCCTTATTAATCAAGAACCTATCTATCTCTGTCTTAAAGACACTCAGTGATTTGGCCTCCACAGCCTTCTGCAGCAAAGAGTTCCACAGATTCACCACCCTCTGGCTGAAGAAATTCCTCCTCATCTCTGGTTTAAAGGATCGTCCCTTCAGCCTGAGATTGTGTCCTCTGGTTCCAGTTTTTTCTCCAAGTGGAAACATCCTCTCCACGTCCACTCTATCCAGGCCTCACAGTATCCTGTAAATTTCAATAAGATCCCCCCTCATCCTTCTAAACTCCAATGAGTACAGACCCAGAGTTCCTTATACGACAAGCTCTTCATTCCAGGGATCATTCTTGTGAACCTCCTCTGGACCCTTTCCAAGGCCAGCGCATCCTTCCTCAGATACGGGGCCCGAAACTACTCACAATACACAAAATGGGGTCTGACCAGAGCTTTATACAGACTCAGAAGTATATCCCTGCTCTTGTATTCTAGCCCTCTTGACATGAATGCTAACATTGCATTTGCTTTCTTAACTACCGACTGAACCTGCACGTTAACCTTAAGAGAATTGTGAACAAGGATTCCCAAGTCCCTTTGTGCTTCTGATTTCCTAAGTATTTCCCCATTTAGAAAATAGTCTATACCTAAATTCCTCCTTCCAAAGTACATAACCTCACACTTTTCCACATTGTATTTCATCTGCCACTTCATTGCCCACTCTCCTAGCCTGTCCAAATCCTTCTGCAGCCCCCTTGCTTCCTCAATACTACCTGTCCCTCTACAGGTCTTTGCATCATCTGCAAACTTAGCAACAGTGCCTTCAGTTCCTTCCTCCAGATCATTAATGTATATTGTGAAAAGTTGTGGTCCCAGCACCGACCCCTGAGGCACACCACTAGTCACCGGCTGCCACCCTGAAAAAGACCCCTTTATCACCGCTCTCTGCCTTCTGCCAGTCAGCCAATCCTCTATCCATGCCAGGATCTTACCCTCAACACCATAGAACATAGAACATAGAACATTACAGCGCAGTACAGGCCCTTCGGCCCACGATGTTGTGCCGACCTGTGAAACCACTCTAAAGCCCATCTACACTAGTCCCTTATCGTCCATATGTCTATCCAATGACCATTTGAATACCCTTAGTGTTGGCGAGTCCACTACTGTTGCAGGCAGGGCATTCCACACCCTTACTACTCTCTGAGTAAAGAACCTACCTCTGACATCTGTCTTATATCTATCTCCTCTCAATTTAAAGCTATGTCCCCTCGTGCTAGACATCACCATCCGAGGAAAAAGGGTCCCACTGTCCACCCTATCCAATCCTCTGATCATCTTGTATACCTCAATTAAGTCACCTCTTAACCTCCTTCTCTCTAACGAAAACAGCCTCAAGTCCCTCAGCCATTCCTCATAAGATCTTCCCTCCATACCAGGCAACATTCTGGTAAATCTCCTCTGCACCCTTTCCAATGCTTCCACATCCTTCCTATAATGGGCGACCAGAATTGCACGCAATACTCCAAATGAGGCCGCACCAGAGTTTTGTACAGCTGCAACATGACCTCATGGCTCCGAAACTCAATCCCTCTACCAATAAAAGCTAACACACCGTACGCCTTCTTAACAACCCTCTCAACCTGAGTGGCAACTTTCAGGGATCTATGTACATGGACACCGAGATCTCTCTGCTCATCCACACTGCCAAAAATCTGACCATTAGCCCAGTACTCTGTCTTCCTGTATTCCTTCCAAAATGAATCACCTCACACTTTTCTGCATTAAACTCCATTTGCCACCTCTCAGCCCAGTGCTGCAGCTTATCTATGTCCCTCTGTAACTTGTAACATCCTTCCGCACTGTCCACAACTCCACCGACTTTAGTGTCATCTGCAAATTTACTCACCCATCCTTCTACACCCTCCTCCAGGTCATTTATAAAAATGACAAACAGCAGTGGCCCCAAAACAGATCCTTGTGGTACACCACTGGTAACTGGACTCCAGTCTGAACACTTCCCATCAACCACCACCCTTTGTCTTCTTCCAGCTAGCCAATTTCTGACCCAAACAGCTAAATCTCCCTGAATCCCTTGCTTCCGTATCTTCTGCAGTAGCCTACCATGGGGAACCTTATCAAACGCTTCACTGAAATCCATATACACCACATCAACTGCTTTACCCTCATCCACCTGTTTGGTCACCTTCTCAAAGAACTCAATAAGGTTTGTGAGGCACGACCTACCCTTCACGAAACCGTGTTGACTATGTCTAATCAAATTATTCCTTTCCAGATGATTATACATCCTATCTCTTATAAACCTTTCCAAGATTTTGCCCACAACCGAAGTAAGGCTCACTGGTCTATAGTTACCGGGGTTGTCTCTACTCCCCTTCTTGAACAAGGGGTCAACATTTGCTATCCTCCAGTCTTCTGGCACTATTCCTGTTGACAAAAATGACTTAAAGATCAAAGCCAAAGGCTCAGCAATCTCCTCCCTAGCTTCCCAGAGAATCCTAGGATAAATCCCATCCGGCCCAGGGGACTTATCTATTTTCACCGTTTCCAGAATTGTTAACACCTCCTCCTTATGAACCTCAAGTCCTTCTAGTCTAGTAGCCTGAATCTCAGTATTCTCCTCGACCACATTGTCTTTTTCCTGTGTGAATACTGACGAAAAATATTCATTTAGCACCTCTCCTATCTCCTCGGACTCCAAGCACAACTTCCCACTACTGTCCTTGACTGGCCCTACTCTTACCCTAGTCATTCTTTTATTCCTGACATATCTATAGAAAGCTATAGAAAGGACCGTCTTGAATTTTGATTTATCTTCATCATCAGCAAAGGTGAGAGAATTGAAAATGTGGATGGCATG
Source organism: Scyliorhinus torazame (assembly GCF_047496885.1). NCBI lineage: Eukaryota > Metazoa > Chordata > Chondrichthyes > Carcharhiniformes > Scyliorhinidae > Scyliorhinus > Scyliorhinus torazame. The sequence goes on from NC_092707.1 coordinate 400,862,576, forward strand.
TCCCCCGGCCGTGGATAGGAAGAGACCGATCTTCCTGGTGTGCGAGGCATCTTCACGGTCTGTGGCTTCCAGGTAGAGTTGGAAGCGTTGTTTGACTATCTTCCAGTTGGCCCCCAGGTTATCGGTGATGCGGAGCGGCGGCGGCGGGCAGACGCTGTCCATGTTGCAGGATGACTGTATGCTGGTGGAAGGCAGATCACTTGCAGGTAGGCCTAAGAAGTTCTAATATCCCTCAACTCCTCGTATCATGTTGTGTTGGGTGCTCTGGATCCGTGGAACACATACAGGCCACCAACACTTAAAGTAGTGCATTTTATTAATGCACTATTTTATTAATGCAACACTATTTTATTAGAATAGTGGGCTATTCAATAGGCTCTTAACTTATTTAAGTCTCCTATGCGGTACCTTGTCTAACTTCCTTGTTACTTCCTCAAAGAACTCTAAAAGATTTGTCAGACACGACCTCCCCTTGATGAAGCCGTGCTGACTCAGTCCTATTTTACCATGCACTTCCAAGTACTCTGCGATCTCATCTTTAATAACGGACTCTAAATTCTTACCAATGACCGAAGTGAGGCTAACGGGCCTATAATTTCCCATCTTCTGCCTCCCTCCCTTCTTAAACAGTGGTGTTACATTAGCCACTTTTCAGTCCTCTGGGATCCTATCTGCCCCTGTGATTCTTGAAAGATCATCACCAATGCCTCCACAATCTCCTCATTCATCAACTTTAGAACCCTGGAGTCCATCCGGTCCAGGTGACTTATCCACCTTCAGACCTTTCAGTTTCCCCAGAACCTTCTCCTCAGTAATGGTCACTGCACTCACCTCTGCCCCCTGGTTCTCCTGGAGCTCTGGCACCCCACTGGTGTCTTCTACCGTGAAGACTGATGCAAAGTAACTATTCAGTTCTCTGCCATCTTTGTTTCCTATTATTACATCTCCAGCCACTTTTTCCAATGGTCCAATGTCTATTTTTGCCTCCCTCTTACCTTTTATATATTGAAAAAAACTCTTCCGATCTTCTTTTCCATTACAAGCTAGCTTGCACTCATATTTCATCATCTCCTCCTTATTGCTTTTTTAGTTGTCCTCTGCTCACTTTTAAAGGCTTCCCAATCCTCTGGCTTCCCACTAATTCTCGCCACTTTGTATGTTTTTTCTTTTTCTTTTATGCTGTCCTTGACTTCCCTCGTCAGCCATGGATGCCTTGTCCTCCCCTGAGCATGTTTCCTCCTCCTTGGGGTGAATTTCTGCTGTACCTCCCGAATAACCCCCAAAAACTCCTGCCATTGCTGTTCCACTGTCTTCACTGCTAGGCTCCTTTACCAATCAACTCTGGCCAGCTTATCCCTCGTGTCTTTGTAGTTACCCTTATTTAATTGTAATACCATTACATCTGATTGCAGCTTCTCCCTCTCAAACTGCAGGGTTCATCCATCATATTGTGGTCACTGCTCCTTAAGGGTTCCTTCACCTTAAAATCCCTAATCAAGTCTGCCTCATTACACATCACCAAACCTAGAATCGCCTGTTCCCTAGTAGGCTCTACTACAGGCTGCTCTAAAAAAAATCTCTTAAACATTCCACAAATTCCTTTTCTTGGGATCCACTGCCAACCTGATTTTCCCAGTCCACCTGCATATTAAAGTTCCCCATGATTATTGTGACATTGCCTTTTTTACATGCTTTCTCGATCTCCTGATTTATTTTCTGCCCCACATCCTGAGTCCTGCTAGGGGGCCTGTACATAACTCCCACCAGGGCCTTTTTACCTTTGCGGTTCCTCAACTCTACCCACAGAGATTCTACGCCTTCTGATCCTATATCGCTCCTTGCTATCGATTTAACTTCATTCCTTGCTAACAATGCAACCCGCCCCCTTTGCCCATCTGCCTGTCCTTTCGATAGGACACATACCCTTGGATATTTAGATCCCAGCCCTGATCCCCTTGCAGCCACGTCTCTGTGATGCCCGCAACATCGTACCGGCCAATTTCAATGTGTGCAACAAGCTCATTTACCTTGCTCCGTATACTGCGCCCATTTAGGTACAATACCCTCAGTCCTGCATTGACCACCTCCCATCTCACACTTGTCACCTTTTTTGCTCTGCCTGTAGGTGATGTTGTTCTCTTATTTTTGTTCACTATTTCCCCTTTGGTTATGACAACTTCTAAGCTAACACTCTGGTTCCCAGCACCCAAGGAGCCCAATCTCCCATTTCTGACACATAGAATCATAGAATTTACAGTGCAGAAGGAGGCCATTCGGCCCATCAGTTCTGCACCAGCCCTTGAAATGAGCACCCTACCCAAGCCCACACCTCTACCCTATCCCCATAACTCAACCTAACCTTTTTGGACACTAAGGGTAATTTAGCATGGCCAATCCACCTAACCCCCACCTTCCATCAGCCTTGGCCATGTCTGCTGCCTGCAGTTCCCGCTGGTCTTGCCTGTGCAGCCCTGGCACAGGGTCGGAGCAGACATGATTGCAACGCAATGGAAGATAAGCGAAGACCATAAGGCATAGGAGCAGAATTAGGCCACTCGGCCCATCGCGTCTGCTCCGCCATTCAATCATGGCTAATATTTTCTCATCCCCATTCTCCTGCCTTCTCCCCATAACCCCTGATCCCCTTATTAATCAAGAACCTATCTGTCTCTGTCTTAAAGACACTCGGTGATTTGGCCTCCACAGCCTTCTGTGGCAAAGAATTCCACAGATTCACCACCCTCTGGCTGAAGAAATTCCTCCTCATCTCTGTTTTAAAGGATCGTCCCTTTAGTCTGAGATTGTGTCCTCTGCTTCTAGTTTTTCCTACAAGTGGAAACATCCTCTCCACGTCCACTCTATCCAGGCCTCGCCGTATCCTGTAAGTTTCTTTTTTTTTACAAATATTTTTATTCAAATTTTTACATATTTTCAACTTACAGAAAAAAGAAAAACAAAGAACACATAAATAAACATCTTACAACTACATCACAAATTCCCCCAATATACAACCTCCCCATTAAGCAATAATAAACACAGTAGAAATGGCAGCACGGTGGCGCAGTGGGTTAGCACTGCAGCCTCACGGCGCCGAGGTCCCAGGTTCGAACCCGGCTCTGGGTCACTGTCCGTGTGGAGTTTGCACATTTTCCACGTGTTCGCGTGGGTTTCACCCCCACAGCCCAAAGCTGTGCAGGGTAGGTGGATTGGCCGTGCTAAATTACCCCTTAATTGGAAAAAATGAATTGGGTACTCTAAATTTATTTTAATAAACACAGTAAAAAACACAATGTACACCCCCCCCCTGGTTTACTGCTGCTGCTGACCACCTCCTAACACTCCGCTAGAAAGTCTAGGAACGGTTGCCACCGCCTGAAGAACCCTTGCACAGACCCTCTCAAGGCAAACTTTACCATCTCCAATTTAATGAACCCTGCCATGTCGCTGATCCAGGCTTCCACCCTCGGGGCCTCGCATCTTTCCACTGTAGCAGAATCCTCCGCCGGGCTACCAGGGACGCAAGGGCCAGAATACCGGCCTCTTTCGCCTCCTGCACTCCCGGCTCGTCCGATACCCCAAATAGTGCTAACCCCCAGCTCGGCTTAACCCAGGTGTTCACCACCTTAGACACCGTCCTCGCAATACCCCTCCAGAACCCATCCAGCGCCGGGCACGCCCAGAACATATGGGTATGATTTGCTGGGCTCCCCGAGCACCTCCCACACCTGTCTTCCACCCCAAAGAACCTGCTCAGCCTCGCCCCTGTCATATGAGCTCTGTGAAGAACCTTAAATTGTATCAGGCTAAGCCTGGCGCAAGAGGAGGAAGAATTAACCCTACCCAGGGCATCCGCCCACGTACCCTCGTCTATCTCCTCCCCAAGCTCCTCCTCCCATTTACCCTTTAGCTCCTCCACCGAGGTCTCCTCCTCCTCCTGCACCTCCTGGTAGATCGCCGAGACCTTGCCCTCTCCAACCCACACCTCCGAGAGCACCCTATCCTGGATCCTGAGTGCTGGAAGCAGAGGGAACTCCCTCACCTGCCGTCTTACAAACGCCCTTACCTGCATGTACCTGAAGACATTTCCGGGGGGAAGCCCGAATTTTTCCTCCAGCGCCCCAAGGCTCGCAAACAGCTAAAAACAGGTCCCCCATCCTTCTAATTCCTGCCTGTGCCAGCTCAGGAACCCTCCATCCATTCTCCCTGGGACGAACCGATGGTTCTCCCGGATCGGGGACCAAACCAAAGTCTCTACCTCACCCCCAGGTTTTCAAAGTCGCCGCCACCATCGGACTCGTAGTGTAACTCGTCGGTGGGAGCGGCAACGGTGCTGTCACCAGCGCTCCCAGACTCGTGCCCACATAGGATGCCATCTCCAGCCTCTTCCAGGCCACCCCCTCCCCCTCCATTACCCACTTGCGTATCATCACCACATTGGCAGCCCAGTAATACCCACACAGATTAGGTAACGCTAACCCTCCTCTGTCCCTACTCCGCTCCAGAAACACCCTTCTCACCCTCAGGGTCTTTTTCGCCCACACGAATCCCATGATGCTCCTACTGACCCGCTTAAAGAAGGCCTTAGGGATCAGGATGGGGAGGCACTGGAATATAAAAAGGAACCTCGGGAGCACCGCCATCTTCACCGACTGTACCCTACCCGCCCAGGAGAGTGGCAGCATATCCCACCTTTTAAACTCCTCCTCCATCTGCTCCACCAGCCTCGTCAAGGTGAGCTTGTGTAGGGCCCCCCAGCTCCTGGCCACCTGGATCCCCAGGTACCGAAAACACCTTTCTGCCCTCTTCAGTGGAAGCTCATCTATCCCCCTTCCCTGGTCCCCTGGGTGTACCACAAAGAGCTCACTCATCCCCACATTGAGCTTATACCCGGAAAAGTCCCCAAACTCCCTGAGGATCCGCATCACCTCCGGCACCCCCCCAACTGGGTCCGCCACATACAGTAACAGGTCATCGGCATACAACAAAACCCGGTGTTCCTCCCCCCCTCCCGGACCAGCCCCGGACCAGTTCCTGGACTCCCTTAGAGCCATAGCCAAAGGCTCAATTGCCAATGCAAATAGCAAGGGGGATACGGGGCACTCCTGCCTCGTCCCCCGATACAGCCGAAAGTATTCCGACCACCTCCGATTCGTGGCCACACTCGTCACCGGGGCTTCGTAAAGTACCCTAACCCAACTAATGAACCCCTCCCCGAACCCAAACCTCCTCAATACTTCCCAGAGGTACCCCCACTCCATCCTATCGAAGGCTTTCTCCGCGTCTATCGCCGCGATTATCTCCGCCTCCCCCTCCATTGCAGGCATCACCATTACGTTAAGGAGCCTCCGCACATTGGAATTCAGCTGCCTTCCCTTAACAAAACCCGTCTGGTCCTCGTGAATCACCCCCGGACCACAGTCCTCAATTCTGGTAGCCAACACCTTCGCTAACAGCTTCGCGTCCACGTTGAGGAGCGAGATTGGCCTATACGACCCACACTGTAATGGGTCCTTGTCCCGCTTCAAGATCAGTGAGATCAACGCCCTGGACATCGTCGGGGGTAGGGGCCCCCCCCCCCTCCCTCGCCTCATTGAAAGTCCTCACTAATAGAGAGCCCAGCAGGTCCATGTACGTCTGGTAAAATTCCACCAGGAACCCATCTGGCACTGGTGCCTTGCCCGTCTGCGTACTCCCCAGCCCCTTAGTCAGCTCCTCCAGCCCTACCAAGTCCAGCCACCTGCTCCTCCTCCACCCTCGGGAACCTCAGTCGATCCAAAAATCGACGCATCCCCCCCTCCTCTGTCGGGGGCTCAAACCTATACAGCCCCTCATAAAAGTTGCTAAATACCCCATTTATTCCCACCGCTCTCCCCCCTTTATCCCTAACTCCCCCAATCTCCCTCGCTGCCTCCCGCTTCCGAAGCTGGTATGCCAACATCCGGCTAGCCTTCTCCCCGTACTCATACACCGCCCCTTGCGCTTTCCTCCACTGCACCTCTGCCTTCTTAGTGGTCAACAGGTCGAACTCGGCCTGGAGGCTTCGTCGCTCCTTGAGTAGTCCCTCCTCGGGGACCTCTGTATACCTCCTATCCACCCTTAAAATCTCCCCCACCAATCTCTCCCTCTCTCTCTCCTTCTTCTCCTTGTGGGCCCTAGTGGAGATTAGCTCTCCCCTAATCACCGCCTTCAGCGCCTCCCAGACCACCCCCACCTACACCTCCCCATTATCATTAGCCTCTAGATAGCTTTCAATGCACCCCCTGGATCCGCCCGCTCACCTCCTCATCCGCCAGAAAGCCCACATCCAGGCGCCACAGCGGGCGCTGGTCCCTCTCCTCCCCTAGCTCCAGCTCCACCCAATGCGGGGCATGGTCTGAGATGGTTATCTTGTAAGTTTCAATAAGATCCCCTCTCACCCTTCTAAACTCCAACGAGTACAGACCTAGATTCCTCAAATGTTCCTCATACGACAAGTTCTTCATTCCAGGGATCATTCTTGTGAACCTCCTCTGGACCCTTTCCAGGGCCAGCACATCCTTCCTTAGATATGGGGCCCAAAACTGCTCACAATATTCTAAATGGGGTCTGACCAGAAGCTTATACAGCCTCAGAAGTACATCCCTGCTCTTGTATTCTAGCCCTCTCGACATGAAGGCTAACATTTGTCTTCTTAACTGCTGACTGAACCTGCACATTAACCTTAAGAGAATCGTGAACAAGGATTCCCAAGTCTCTTTGTGCTTCTGCTTTCCGAAGCATTTCCCCATTTAGAAAATAGTCTATACCTAAATTCCTCCTTCCAAAGTGCATAACCTCACACTTTTCCACATTGTATTCCATCTGCCACTTCTTTGCCCACTCTCCTAGCCTGTCCAAGTCCTTCTGCAGCCCGCCTGCTCCATCAATACTACCTGTCCCTCTACAGATCTTTGTAGGATACCTTGAGGTCATGAGTGAAGTAGTGCTCACCTGGTGGATGTCATTTACATCCATTTGTGAGTCACGTTGGTCTAATTGCCCACCGGTGTGGCCATTTGACCTGGAGTGGAGGTGTGATTCTAGTCAATGGTCTCTTTATTGAGTATTCATGGTATTCAAACTGATGCAAATACAGTTCCTGACATGGCGTGGCAAGGTTGCTGACTCACCATGATTGTCGGGGGCGGAAAATGGTGGCCTATTTTTACATTGGCGGGAAACTGACTTTTGGCTATTCTCCCCATTTTCCCATTCCGCCCACCATGGCGCCCTCTACTGATGGAGCTGGGAAATCCCAACCTGATTATTTGCCAATCTCAAATCTGTATTCTCTGGTTACTATCCCTCTATCTATTCGATTAAAATCTCTTCATGATTTTGACCACCTCTATTAAATCTCCCCTCAGTCATCTCCACTTCACAGAGAACAATTCCAGCTTCTCCAGTGTCCCCATATAACTGAACTCCCTCGTCCCTGATCCCATTCCTCTGTACCCTCCCCGAGACCTCAAAATCCTTCCTGAAGTGTGGGGTCCAGAACTGAATGGAAGACTCCAGAATTATATACTTTGTTTTATAATGTATAATAATCATCTTTATTAGTGTCACACGTAGGATTCCATTAACACTGCAATGAAGTTACTGTGAAAATCAACTAGTCACCACACTCCGGCGCCAGTTCGGCTACACTGAGGGAGAATTCAGAATGTCCAATTCACCTAACAAGCACGTCTTTTGGGACTTGTGGGAGGAAACCGGAGCACCCGGAGGAAACCCACACAGACACGGGGAGGAAGTGCAGACTCTGCACAGACAGTGACCCAAGCCAGAATCGAACCTGGGTCCCTGCCGCTGTGAAGCAACAGTGCTAACCACTGTGCTGCCGTGCTGACCGACCTCTGTGTTCTTCTTCCTACCAAAAATCCATCACTTCACATTTTGAATTCTCCCTCGGTCTGAAATCTCCCTCCGTGTACCCAAACAGGCGCCGGAATGTGGCAACTAGGGGATTTTCCCAGTAACTTCGTTGCGGTGTTAATGTAAGCCGACTTGTGACGCTAATAAAGATTATTGTTATTCTTTGCAATAATTTTCATCTGCCGCGCTTCTGCACATTCTCCCAGCCTGTCTACCTCCCCTTGAATTGTCGTCCCCACCATTTACTACAACCCAGAACTTGCTGCCACTGACAAATTTTTAAATAATGCCCCCACACTCAATCCCAGGACAATGATATACAGGTCGAATGTCCTTAATCGGAGCAGCTCAGGGCCGATCGCATTTCAGATCATTTTGATTTTCGGATGCTGCACACAGGCCTCGGCCTACTTACATTACAACGACCGAAGCCTAGGCTAGCTGTAGTCCAAAGTAAATAAAATGGCCAGAAAAGAAGTATCGCTGAATAATAAATACCTGCTCTTTGGTCCTCCTGCAATGCTCCAGTGAATCCGTGCACAAGTTGGAGGAGCAGCACCTCATCGTCCGGTTGGGCGCGTTGCAGCCCTCGGCGCTCAACGGTGAGTTGGGCGTCTGTAGATCGTGACTTTGCTCCTCCACCTTAAATTTCCTTTTTAAAAAATATTTCAGACATGTATTGCCTCAATGCAAACTCCCCTTCCCCCTCTCACAGCAGGGCCACCTGGCTATTGTTCTTAACGTTGCTACTTGTGGTTGCAGTTTCTCCACCTCTAACACACACTCCCTTTCTTCAGTTCTGACGAAGCGCCAAAGGACTCAAAACGTTAACTCTGTTTCTCCCCAGGTCGATGCTGGCAGACCTGCTGAGTTTTTCCTCTGTTCTTGTTCCAGATTCCAGCATTCACGGTATTTTCCTTATTTAGATAAATACAGGGTGCTCGGAATAGGTTCCCACCTGTTGCATCATCTGTGATTTTGCCTGCGATGAACGGTTACTGTAACACTGTACCCTTGTCATCATGTAAGGTGATGTCCCCTTTAAGACCGGGCTTGGAACCCTGGGGAACTCCGCCTCTGACTCCGCCCATCTGGGAGCCGTATATAAGGGGCCGCCTTGTGGGCCGTGCAGCAGTTAGCACACGTCTCGGCTCTAGTCTAGTTCTTAGTTTATTAAAGCCTTCTTTACTGTTCACACTCTAAGCGTCGTTATTGAGGGTACCACAGCCTGTAGAAGCAGGTTCAGGGTGTCGATATAAACTAGACTTCCCACACTAAAGGTCGGGTGCGGTCGGTGAGTTTTGTGTCAGCTAGGGTCAGGGATTTCCTGTGCCAGAGGTCAACGAGGTATTGGAAGTAGGGTGAGGCCTATACGCAGCGTCTGAAAACCAAAATTATCTGAAATCAGAAAGGCAATCGGTATATCATTGTCCTGGCTTGAGTGTTGGGGGCTGGGGGGGGGGGGGGCTAATTAAAACATTTGCCAATGGCAGCAGCAAGCTCTGAGTTGCCATAAACAGTGGGGAGGAGACTTCAAGGGGAAGTAGACAGGCTGGGGAATGTGCAGAAGGACGAAAGATGAAGGCTGGTTTAGCACACTGGGCTAAACAGCTTGCTTTGAACGCAGACCAAGGCAGGTCAGCAGCATGGTTCAATTCCCGCACCAGCCTCCCCGTACAGGCGCCGGAATGTGGCGGCTAGGGGCTTTTCACAGTAACTTCATTTGAAGCCTACTTGTGACAGTAAGCGATTATTGCAGAGAGGTGTGAAGCGATGGATGTTTGGCAGGAAGTACGCAGAGAGAGGTTATGAAACAATGGGTACAATTCTGGAGCGTTTTGCTTGCATCGGTTTTTCGGGTTTACGCATAAAGAAGACTCGACCGGATTGGCCAGTTGCAAATGATCGTTGGAACAGCTACCCAAATTGATTAAGAGAATAGGATCACCTCCCTTCCTCTTGGGAGCTAAAGGGATCGAGGGATATGGGGGAGGAGGGGGCGGGGAGGGGGAGGCGGGATCAGGATATTGAACGTGATGATCAGCTGTGATCATAATGAATGCTGGAGCAGGCTCGAAGGGACGAAGTGGCCTCTTCCTGCTTGTATTTTCTATGTTCATATGTTTCTCCTCCCCCTGGCTATCAGACCCTGCACGAACCAAAATTAATTCAACACAATGGATAATATCACCTCACATTTTATTTGCACTGAACGTCACAGACACACATTTTCCAAAAGGGGTTCGTAGCCCCCGCCCCGCCCCACCCTTCCCCCCTTATATATATATATATTGTTTAAAACGACAGGTCTGTGCTTGTATCACGCTTGTTGTTCAAGTCCCTCCTGTACAGTTAAGTGTGATAACATGAAATGTGGTGACAGTGTCAGTTTATGAGTAATTACACAAAAAAATTACACAGATAACTCACTTGAAATATACAGTATGTACAGATTCTTGGAATGTATTTTCCGTCTTTGCCAATATATCAAGCACAGCACACGAAAAAATATTCACATATAAGTTTAAAATATCTCTTAAAGTGATTTTTTTTTTCTGTTTTAAACCTTCCCAAAGACGCAAAACGATGTACACCGCCCAGGTACACTTCAGTTAATGCTAAACAGTATTATATTTAAAAGTCACCAGTTAGCATTTCATTTATAATGAATAAGCAACAGTCTGGATTAAAAATTTAATTCAAACAAATGATTACATCATATGCATTCTTCGGTTTTAACCTTTCCTTTTTTAAGTGCATAATCACGATACGTCGTTTTTTTAAAAAAAAATTATATATATATATATATATTAAAAAAAGGGGTGGGCATTGCTGTCTGATAGTCCGATTTTAACAATTAAAACTGCCCCGGATAAACTGACGGTTTTAAAAAATAAATATATTTAGTTTTTTGTTTTGTTTGTGTAGAGTTTTGGGCCGGAGACGGGGGCTCGGATTTTCCCGGCGTTCTCGCAGCCGGTGGGATCTTCCGGCCACGCTGACAGCGAACCCCCCCCCCCCCCCCACCCACCCACCTGCTGAGGGTTTCTCAGCAACGGGAAATGCATAGAACGGGAAGCCCCGTGGACAGTGGCGGGACCGGGAGATCCCGCTGCCGGCTAATGACGGTTCACCTCCGCCGGAGTGAAACACGTTGCGGGTGGTGGGGAGGGGTTTACGGAAAATCCGGCCAGTGGGGGGAGAGGGGGGGCGGGGGGATGCCGTTGAAACTTAGCAAGTGGGGTTAAACCGGGAAGGATCAGCTGTGCTGTGGGGAGTGTGGGGAAACGGAGTTTCATTTAATGCTCTGACATTTGCCCGCTTAAATGACCATACCTTCAGCAACCGGACAACTTGGAGCACCAACATTTAGGGAGGTGGGTGAGGCCAGTTTAGTGCCTCGCCTCCCTCCCTGAGCTAATCTTCTGAGTCGCCTATCGCGGTTTTGCTGCCGAAGAGGTTTCAGTAGGGATCCAGAGTTTGAGAGGGATGGGGGAAAAAAATGTTTTTTTGCCTGGGATATTTTCTTACAGAGAGCAGCAGACACACAGCAGTGGCAACTGAAGGCAGCTTTTCGAATAGCCTCCCATTAACCCTTTAAGCACATTGATGCTTCACTGAGGAACCGGGGATGAAAACGAGGGAGAGAGACAGAGAGGGAGGTGGGGAAGGAAGTATCAAGATAAAAAAATCAACCAATTGTACCTGAAAGGTGGTACTAATTCAACTCCTTCTTTACGCACAGTTTCTCTCTCTCTCTCTACCCAACACTTATAATATCCTCAGCACTCACTGCTCAATCAGGACTCAAGGCGTGTCGAGGACAATTGTTTTGCTAAGACGGGGACTGGTTGCTAAGGCAGTGCCCACCCCTTAGAATCTCAGCAGCAAAAAATTTACAGCATACAAATCTTTATCCTAACTTCCTCAAAACAAAGCCCATGCTTCATGGAAGAGGTTCCTACATTGAGGGGTGACACAAAACCTCTACAAGTTATAAAACAAAAAGGTAATAAATATTAGTATCACAGAATCATTGCTGTACACAAGAGTAGTTCAATTGTATAAAAATACATTTTTAGTGCAACCTCACATATATAATGATATTCCACCCCCTTCACCCCACCAATAAAAATAAACCGTTTCAAATAATTCACATCATTCAACACAAACCCCCACCCCTTCCCCCAAAATAACCCCCCCCCCCCTCCATTCCCCCCCCCCCCCAAAGTGCTCTGGGGGAGAAAACATTGCAATTATTAAGCAGGTACACAAATTCTAAAATTTGTACAAATTCACTTCTTCTCCGCGATGCATACAAGAGTCCGGGCAAAAGCAAAAGGCACAAAATATCTGCGACATTTAAAAAATAAAATAAAGTACTGAACGGGACGACAAAGGTAAGTCTGCAAGTCGAATTTGGTCAGGGTTTTTTTTTTTTTACATACAAAGAGAAAATATTTCCACGTATTTTGTATCTTAAGTCTTGACCACGATAGACAAAGGTTGCAGCAGCCAGCATGCCCTTATACCCCCCTCATTCCCGCCTACCCGCCCCCACTCCCCGCCCTCCTCAAACCCTCGCCTTCACGGGGGACCCAGATGGGAGGGCATTTTGCAGTAAGTCTTATTGCCCGGGTGGTTTAGGTCATTGCATCTCCATGTTTTTTCTTGGCCTCGTGTCTGGCGATCCTCCAGCATGGGCGCCAGTTACCCCTGGTGGCCAAACCCTGCCAGCCGATGGTCCTCAGGGCGGGTGGGTTGAGACCCGTTGAAATGATCCGCGCCTGGCCCCTCGGGGGCACCTTGCCTGCTCGCGTTGCTCTGCAGCCGCCGCTGGCAATCGAAGGTCTTCATCGCCTCGTCCAGCCGGGACTGGGCAATCAGCGCCCTGGTGGCAGCTGGGTTCATCTCAGGACGGGGCGGGAACGTCCGGAGTTCCTGCGGCCCCTCCACAACCCGGGCGTACGCCTCCCCTCCTGTGGTCCGGCTCCCCTCGGCTCCGGAGGGAGCCACCCCAAAAGGATCGGTGGGGCTGGTTGGCCGCGGAGGAGACACGGCCATCGGGGACGCCATTTGTACATCTTCAGACTTGGAAAAGATATCCATCTCCTTGATGCTCTCGATGACGCAATGTGTCGCTTCATCAATGATGCTCTTATCCCTCTGCTTCACCTGCAGGGGGAGCTGAGAAGCCGGGAGCAGCCCAGGGAAAGCCAGAGCCCCAGAATGGACCATCTGAATGCCTCCGATTGGTATCATTTGGTACGGGGCCCGCACCTGTTGCTGGGAGTGCAAAGGAAGGTGGCTGAAGAGGCAGCCTTGTTGCCCCTCGGAAAGACTAGGCCGGCAGTGTTCTCCCGGGGCATTCTCACGAACAGGATATGACGGCCAAGGCACCATTCTGCTGTTATCGTATGAATTCAGGTGAGATTGTCTCTGTAAACAGAAACAAAATGTAAAAAATATTAATAGAAAGGCAACTTAAAGGAGAGTCGGCGCCTTGTTTATTTGTGTAGTACAAGCTTCGGTTCCTCCTTGCCTCTGATTTCACCCTATACTCGAAATAATTTTCATTGCTGCATTGTTTGGCAAGGGGTTCCCATTATAATTAATGCTTCAACTCGATAATAAATCAATAAATAATTCTGATTGCGTGAGATAAAGTAGGTGAAGGAAGAGGCTGTGTGAAGCCGGGGAGATGGTGGTAATGTGACTGGACTATTTTATCCAGGGATCCAAGCTAATGTTCTGGGGACATGGGTTCAAATCCCGGCAGCAGGAGGAGGCCATTTAGCCCCTTGAACCTGGAATTGAACGCATGGCAATCATGAAACCATCATCGATTGAAATAGAAACCCATCTGGTTCACTAATGCCCTTTTAGGGCAGGAAATCTGCCATCCTTACCCGGTCTGGCCTACAGGTGATGATCCACAGCAATGTGGTTGACTCTTAACCGCCACATGAAATGGCCAAACAGGTCACTCAGTTCAAGGCAATTAGGGATGGGCAACAAATGCTGGCCCAGCCCAGCGACGCCCACATCCCTTGAGAAAAACAGCATGAAGACCACGTGTGCGGAGTGGCCTGTTTTAGTGCTGGAAGATAGTTCTCAGCGCACATCATTGAGAATCACCCACCAGAGTGGCCTCAATGTGGATGGCCTGACCGTATGGGGTTGGTCAAGGCGAATAGTGCAGGCATATCTCAGGTGAAGCTCGGCAAGCACATGGAGAACGGGGTGTATGGCTGTGGTGATAGGGTCAGGTGAAGTTGGTTGGGAGGAGGCCTGACTGACAAGCACCGGCATTGACCATTTGGGTCAAATAGCTCTCATTAGAAACGGTGATGCAGATTCACTCTGTGTTACAGCGCAGGGAAGCATGACGATCTTTTTGATCCACCTCTTATCTCAAGCTAGGCAGAAACGGCAACTCGTTTTATCTCACGTACACAACCTATCCTCTCAGGGGACTGCTCCCTTGCCTCTGAGACAGAAGGTCGTGGGTTCACGGCCCATTCCAAATCCTCAAGTACCAGGCTGACACTTTGTAAAAATGTATTCTTCCATGAGGTGTGGCTGTTGCTAGCAAGGTTGGCATTTGTTCCCCATCCCTAGTTGCCCTTGGGATCTTTCACTATGTTAAAGGTGCTGTCTGATGCATATGGGAGTTGTAGATAATTGCAAAGTACAGAGAGTGGCTACTTATAACGCTATAAAATTGCAACACTTCATATATATCTTTCCCGTCTTGAACATGTGATTTTATTTTTCGCCGATTCCTTCATGGCAGTGCAGATACTCACCAGGCTCATGTCGGCATGCTGCATATACTGGCCCGTCATATATCCACTTTGGAATGAACCCCGCCTGGGTGAGGTTGCCCTCATCAATGGCATGTGTCTCCGTTCTCTATAGTCCCTTCTTGGAGACAATTCCCTTCTTGGGGAAAGGTCTTTCACAGGGGAGAGCTGCCTTGGCGAAGGTATCTCGCGCCTCGGAAGGAAGTGTCTCCGCGGCGAAGCGTCTCTCCTCGGAGACATCTCACACAGATATGTCTCCCTCTTTGGCGATCGGTGCCTTATCGGCGAGATCTCTCTTCGTGGAGACAGGTGTCTTCTGGGTGAAAGGTCCCTTCTCGGAGACAAGTACCTCTGTGAGGTTGGTGATGCATCTCTCCCTGGGGAACCGTCATAGCCTGGTGACGGTTGAGCACTTGAACCTGTGTCTCCTGAAGGGGACATTTCTCTGGAGCTATCGTCTTTAGGGGATGCGTCGTCAGTTCGTGGTAGCCACACATTTGTTGATGTCGGTATGTCTAGTCTATCCTTGTACTCAACAGATTCTGGCAATCTATTATGCAAATTTCTCTGATAGTCTGTGAGTGGAGACCCTGCATGAGAATAACTGGGCGGCACTAATTGGGTTACTTGAATTCTCGGTAGTGTCACCAAGTAACTAATGAGGGAAGACTGATTATTGGAGTGGGAAACATCAAAGGCAGAGGGCGAGGCAATGCTAAAAGTGACAGAGGATGCCTTGGAACTGTGTGGTAGCGGACTTGTACTTCGCGATCTTGTGGTTGGCGTGCTATCTCCTTGTCGGTCTTCATCATCATCATCCTCATCGTCGTCGTCTTCATCTCCCTCCTCCTCCACTCCATCAGATTCTTCAGGGTCTGAAAACTGGTGCCGGACGGGAATTTCGCTTAGTGCATCCTTGTCAATCTCATCAGTAATTCCTGAAGGAGAAGGAAGGGAGAAGAGAGTTAAATGCTGAATTTAGTGCTCACAGTCTAGCAGTCTTTACATGAGAATAACTCTGCATGCCCTCCCTGTCTAATCCCAACATCCAAGTTCCGGGATCTCACACACTGCGAAGGGTGAGGCAGTGCAGTTGGTCTCTTCCAATTCTTAACCATGTCCGAATTCAGCCCAGAGTTTGTTGCAAATGTTCAAAATGCCCCGTCACAATTCCTAATCGGGTGGACGTGTTGCACTTTGTCCAGCCAGAGGAAAATGGGAGCAGCAGGAGGCCATTCAGCCCCTCAAACCTGTTCCACCATTCAATCAGATGAGAGATAAGTCTGCAAGATTTTGAGTGGCATGGACAGAGTGGATAGTCAGATGCTCTTTCCTAGGGCAGGAGAGTCAAGTACTAGGGAACATAGGTGTAATAAAGTGCGTGGGGAAAAGTGTAGAACAGATATGCGAGGCACGTTCTTTACAGAGGGTGGTAAATATATGGAACACGCTGCCTGGGGGAGGTGATGGGAACAGGTACGATAGCGGCATTTAAGGGACATCTATACAAATATATGAATAGGGTGGGAATGGAAGGATACGGACTCTGTAAGTGCATACGGTTTTCGTTGAGGCAGGTATCATGGTCGGCGCAGGCTCGGAGGGCCGAAGGGCCTGTTCCTGTGCTGTATTGTTCTTTGGCTGGTTTAGCACACTGGGCTAAAGCGCTGGCTTTTGAAGCAGACCAAGCAGGCCAGCAGCACGGTTCAATTCCCGTACCAGCCTCCCCGAACAGGCGCCGGAATGTGGCGACTTGGGGCTTTTCGCAGTAACTTCATTGAAGCCTACTTGTGACAATAAGCGATTTTCATTTCATTTGTCCTTTGAGAGTCGATCAATACCTTCATCGGCCCACCTTGGTCACATAATCCTTAATATCCTTACACAGTACACACCCACCAGTATCAATAG
The DNA here is from genome assembly GCF_047496885.1 of Scyliorhinus torazame. Classification (NCBI taxonomy): domain Eukaryota; kingdom Metazoa; phylum Chordata; class Chondrichthyes; order Carcharhiniformes; family Scyliorhinidae; genus Scyliorhinus; species Scyliorhinus torazame. Next base: position 400,879,189 of record NC_092707.1, read on the forward strand.
CTTTGAAAGGATCAATTGATGCCCCATCGTTCTCCCCTGGCTCTCAAATGTCTACAGCTTTTCAGCAGACAGTGATCCAGGTCTTCACAACTCATTGGCCAGAATTCTACCCCCCCCCCCCCCCCCCCCCCCACCCACCCCATGGTGGGTTTTCCTGCGGTGGGTTCAGCGAGCCATTGGCTGCTGCCTGGGTCTTCCAGTCCCGTCAATGCCTACGAGTGTTTGCGTGGATCGGCCGGACCGTCGGCAGGGAACCCGCCGCGGACGGGGCGGGCCTTGACTTTGGCTGGACCAGACGATCCCGTCGGCGAGCCTGGGAAATCCCACCCTTTGCGTGAAAGAGCGCTCCTCGTTCTGGACTACGCCTACCGGGGGAAGACAGTGGCTCTTCATCTACCCTATCAATCCCTTTCATGGGAAATGCTGCCGGCTATCTTGCTGGAGTAACTATAAACCCGTCAGGGTTAGAAGAAGCAGTGGGGCGACTGATAACCGCAGGCACGGGCTTTGCAATGAAAGCAAATGAAAGTGACGCATATCCCCAAATCACCGAGAAATATTCATGGATTCACAGAAGGAAAAAGGAGAAGAATGTGAGTAGTTTGGAATATCTGCAGATGGAAGGTTGACAAATAAACAAGAACAAAGGCTGTATTTAGTAAGAAGAGAGGGAAAGCTGAATAAATAACTCAAGAAGCGATTTATAAAGAGCTTGATTGGTTGTTTTGCCTGGGTGTGCGATCTGAGATCTCAAGCGAGATAGGCTGGGATTGTTTTCCTTGGAAAAGAAAAGGCCGACTGAGGTGGCTAAAGTGATGAGAACCATGGATAGGGTGGATCGGGAGGAACATTTGCCCTTAGCGGAGGATACAATAGCCAGGAGACATAGATTTACGGTAAGGAGCAGGAGGTTTACAGGAGGTGCGAGGGAAACCGTCTTCACCCAGAGGGAGGTGGGAATCTGGAACTCGCTGTCTGAAAGGTCCCACAGTCCAAAGGTGTGCAGGTTAGGTGGATTGGCCATGCTAAATTGCCCCTTAGTGTCCAAAATTGCCCTTAGTGTTGGGTGGGGTTACTGGGGATAGGGTGGAGATGTGGGCTTGGGTTAGGTGGTCTTTCCAAGAGCCGGTGCAGACTCGATGGGCCGAATGGCCTCCTTCTGCACTGTAAATTCTATAAGGGTTGGTCGAGACGGGAACCCTCACAACATTTAAGAAGCATTCAGGTGAGCCAGATGAGGCTGCGGACCAAGTGTTTGGACAATGGGATTAGAGTAATAGGTGCTTGATGGCTGCCGCGGACAGGATGGGCTGAAGAGCATCTTCCTGCACTATAAGAACTCTGTAACCTTCTAGAAAGGGGACGACTTGCCAAATAATTTTGAAATGTGGGTTTGGGAGGAGAATGGAAAAGATCAGCCGGACGGAAAAATAACAAGAGGTGAAGGAGAGTGAACGGTGAAGGGGATTTGCTGAATGTAGTTAGGAAAAGGAAGCAAGGCGGCAGAGCGAATCGTAAGAGGAAACGGACTATTCAGCGACGTTCTGACGGGATGGTTACAAGGAAGAAGAGTGAGAAGGAGAATGCTGGACGGCAAGAAAATTGAAGGAGGTTACCGACCAATGAGAAGACTGGAACGGGACAGGGAACCCAGGAAAGACAAGGACCTGCCTTTGGGCAGAACACACGCAGTGGGATGAATTCTCCGCCTCCCCAGCCATGCGTTCCTCGGCAGCGTGTTGTCGCCTGCAGCGGGATTCTCCATTCTGGCCTCCGGCCAATGGGATTTTCCATTGTGGTCATCCCACACCAGGAAACCTGTGGGCGGCGGGGTGGGGGGGGGGGTTGCTGCCGGTGGAATGGAGAATCCCAACAGCGGAGAATTCACCCCAATGATGGTGAGGATGATGAAGCTATGAGTCCATGCAAAATCATCCAGAAGAGCAGGTGGACTGGAGATAGGAATGTCGAATGGCACCAAAACTACTTAATTGTTGGTGTTGATTCGCCTGAGGAAGTGGAAAAGAATAGGGCAAGCTTCCGAATTGCTACCTCGTGGCCCTTGCTGAGAGATGTTAAAGTGCGGACAAAGGGCAAGGAGGGGATCATGACTCCGATGCCCAGATGGCCTCCCAATACTTCACACGGAAACGGCTGCTTGGGCAAGGAAGAAAATTGGGACTGGGCAATGAAGTAACTCTGCGCACAATTCTGGGCACCGAGCCAGAGACAGGATATCCCAGCTTTCCGGCCTCAGGGATGAGAAGCTTCAGTTTGAAGCTGGGATGGCATTCCTCATGGCAACGAAGACTAAAAGGAGATTTACGAGAGACGGTCAAAACATCAAAAGAGGTTTGGGTGGAATAGAGGTTTGGGGCGGCACGGTGGCACAGTGCTTAGCACTGTTGCTTCACAGCGCCAGGGACCCGGGATCGATTCTGCACATTCTCCCCGTGTCTGCGTGGGTTTCCTCCGGGCGCTCCGGTTTCCTCCCACAAGTCCCGAAAGACGTACTTGTTAGGTGAATTGGACATTCTGAATTCTCCCTCTATGTACCCGAACAGGCGTCGGAATGTGGTGACTCGGGGCTTTTCACGGTAACTTCATTGCAGTGTTAATGTAAGCCTACTTGTGACACTAATAATAATGATTATTATTATTATTATAGATTGGGAATAACCCCTGACACCAGGGTCGGATTTTTTTTTTTAAAAGTGCCAAGAATTGTCACCTGGAGTGTGCCGATTCGATAGTAACTATCAAAAGCAGGGCTATGGGGATAGAACTGGGTCTTGTGGGTCTAATGGGCAAGCTTCCTCAAAGAGCTGGCACAGGCATGAAGGTCCGACTGGTTTCCTTCTGCGGTGATGTCGAAATGAGGGGATGCGTTCTGACTTGCCTGCTTCCTCCGTGTCCGTGCTATACGCGCAGGTTACCGCTATCCCCAGCTCAAGGCATTTTTTGGTGTGAGCCTTTGACTTCATATGTTTTGTCAGGTTTCCTGGAGTGAGGGAAACAAAATGACAACGGTAAGCATACCGAGATAATTAGCCTGCAAAAAAAAGAAAAACAGCGAAGGTCAACAATGTCTGTCCATTTATTTCTTCCAACGTGCACACCATCCTACATCTCACACCGGTGACTGGCAGAGTGACTCACTCGGTTCTGTCCCCATTTCAGTGATGAATATAAATAAGGAGCCCTTGCAAATTAATTCCGGTTTTAAAATGCTGCCAATGGATCTATTCATTTACGAATAGTCTAATTTACTGCAATGCAGCCTTTACACTCTCGCACTGCTGGCCTTGAGAGATCGGTTTGCACATTCAAACAGAAAGCCTGCATCCATACCATGCAACCATTTGGAAGGAGCGGTGGCGTGAAATAACTCGCTATATTTTGTTATTCAGCAGACAAAATAGTTGGCACACAGTTAAATCCCACAATCAGTAATTGAGGATCACTTGACTGGCCCATTTTTGTTGCCCCTCTCGCGACTGTGCTCATGAGCAGGAGCAATCATGCCCAGGGTGCTGGATAAAAAAACATTTCTTGCTCGTCTTTGAATTCTGCTGCGGGCGCTTGAATGTCCATCTGAATCAGCCAGGCCAGGCAGCCGGATCCTTGCTCGAAATGAGATGGCGTTTCCATGGCATCACAGGCGATATACAGCACAGGGACAGGCCAATCGACATAACCGGCCCATGCCGCCGTTCACCCTCCTCTCCCAGCCATCTAAATCTATCATCACAATCCTCTTGTTTCCTCCCTCCCCCCCCTTATTATGAAAGGTTTTGATGGGGTACCGAGAGAGCGTTTCCTCTTTTGGGAAGAGAGTAACCGGATACGCGCTTGGGTATCAATGCAAGATGGCCGCCAAGATATCCAACCGGGAATTCTGAAGAAGCCTCTTCACCCAGGGGGTGGTGAGAATGTGGAACTCGCTCCCACGAGGAGCGGCTGAGGTGAAAAACGTCGATGCAGTTAAGGGGAAGCTGGGAAGGTTGGGGGGGGGGGGGGGTCAAAGGAGAGGTACGATGGTAGATTTTAATGAGGAAAGATGGGAGGAGGCTCGATTGGTTGCACCGAATGACTTGTGCTGTGAAGTATAATCCTGTGTAACCCAATGCACAGTCTCCTCTAAAGGGCGGGAGCGCAGCGCTCGGCTTAAATTTCAACTTGGAGATACATTCTCAAACATTAGAGTGACGCTGAACCTTGGCGGTAGAGCCCTCTCCCGCCAAAGGCTGAGAGTGCGGGACCGTGGGGCATTCAGTGGTATGGAACCAAAGCAGTTAGATGGACTTCCAGATGAACCATGATATGGGTGGCACGGTGGCGCAGTGGTTAGCACTGCTGCCTCACGCCGCTGAGGTCCCAGGTTCGATTCCGGCTTCTGTTCACTGTCCGTGTGGAGTTTGCACATTCTCCCCCGTGTCTGCGTGAGTTTCGCCCCCACAACCCAAAGATGTGCAGGGCAGGTGGATTGGCCACGCGCTAAATTGCCCCCTCAATTGGGAAAATTGGTCAGCATGATCCATCAAGCAGTTTCGAAATGAGCCTTCCTAATTATTCGGTCCTGTTTGCCAGCAAGCCCTCATTCAAGGTGGCCCGTCCCCAAGACAATAGGTCCCGAATCCGGAAGAGTGCACTGCCCGCAGGAGGGTCAGAAGGACGGCTTGCCCCTTTGGCGAGTGAGAATTGAATAACAGCTCGCCTGCCCAGCCTCCAACCGGCTCGCACTCCAGAGGCAAAGCTTACCTTTCGTTTTAAAAGCAAAGTTACAGAACTTGCACATGAAGGGTCGAAGGTCAGTGTGCGTGCGGATGTGTTTCTTCAGCATGCTGGGTTTTTTACAGCGGATTCCGCATTCCTCGCAAATATATTTGCCTCGACCCCGCCCCCTTACGTATACATAGTCTTCGTTGGATTTAAACCTGCAAAGACAAAGGGAATTTTTAAATAAAGAAATCTGGAGCTACAACAGGTGTTTTGATAAAGGCAATATATACAATATTATTATATATGTATATTATATATACGCTGCTTAACTGCTCCAGATTCCTAACTGATATGACTGAAGGCTCTATGTCACGTTGTATTACATTTTCTATTTGTGTGCCTGCACTCATGTATCTAAAGCAGGGTTCTTCCCTCTCCCACCTTGAGTGTTGAGGGGACGCGTCACCCTCCTGCGCTATTTCTGGCGGCTCCTGATGCGGAGAGAGGCCACCCGCCTGCTCCCTGTGAAGGAAGAGATTCGCGGGCGGCACGGTGGCGCAGTGGTTAGCTCTGCTGCCGCAAGGCGCCGAGGTCCCAGGTTCGATCCCGGCTCCGGGTCAATGTCCGTGTGGAGTTTGCACATTCTCCCAGTGTTTGCGTGGGTTTCGCCTCCACAACCCAAAAGGTGGATTGGCCACACTAAATTGCCCCCTTAATTGGACAAAAAAAAGGGGGGCGGGGGATTCGCTAATTCCGCGCCCCTGACCTCCTGCCCGCACACTCCGGAGCACCCCATGTGGATGCCGCAGTCAGTCAGATCCAGGACTGAGTCACATTCATTCTTGCAGTTGGCCAGCTTAACTGGGCCCAATAACCGGGCTTGGGTTTCACATTCTGGTTGGGTGCAAGGGTCAGGCTTGTGCATGTTCCCCAGTGGATAAATACCGAAAGGACAGAAATATCTGGCTGTGGGGAAAGAGTCGGAGACTAATTCCGTAGAACTTTCAAGGATTCAGCACAAGCAGGACAGGTTGAATGGCCTCCTTCTTTGCCATGTCATTCTCTGATTCTGTCCTGGCTCCATTTTGGAAGTGGTTGCCCAGATGGGATATGTGATCAGGTTTGAGAGATGTTTTGCCAGTTCGGAATCAATACAGGAATGTCACCCCTAAACACTCGGGCCTAGTCACCTGCTGAGAAATAGCTCGCCCGTGCTAAATTTGTTCCCCATCTTCATTCCTCCCACAAATTCACGAAAGGCACAGTAGGCTGCAATAAAACAGTGGGTTAACTTTTTTGTCCTGGTTTGGAAAGGGAGATAAGCTGAAAACGTCATCTTCATTCGATGAAAGAATTTGCTCAGACAAGATAAACGCCGATGCATTGTGAAAGCAATTCACACACCCGTGGCAACCGGAGCTATTCTGTACCCATGGCAACTGGAGCCATTCACTCTACCCATGGCAACCGGAGCTATTTTGCACCCATGGCAACTGGAGCCATTCACTCTGCCCATGGCAACCGGAGCTATTTGCTAACCCGTGGCAACCGGCGCCACTCACTACCCATAATAACCAGAGACATGTGCTCCCCATAGCAACCAGAATTTGAAAGCCAGGAAACTTTTAGAGGGAAGGTGAGGATGGGGGGGGGCAGAAAATTAAGCATCCTGGGAAATTAAATTGCGCCGAAGGTGCTACATAAACATGAATTGTTGTTGTAGCTGCGGATTTGACCCCTTTACGCAGTGCGGGAGCAGGTTGTGTCGGCAAATTCAACACAAGTTGTGGGAGGCCTGGCGAGGGGAGAGAGTGACGATGTGGGTTCTGAGGTAGCCTATCAGGCGGACGACACTGCTCTTAGCTGGGTGCCGCACATCCATTAGTGACTCACAGATGCATGTTCACAGAGTTTTATGTAACTGCACTTGTTGGCAAGCGAGCCACATTGAAAAAAACATCCACAGACTGAGGCACAGCAGCAGGCCATTCAGCAGGTCCCTTCCTGTCTCAGCCTCCCCGAAGTACACCTGTCTTATTCACCTCGACCACCCCTCGTGCTAGCAAGTTCCACATTCTCAACCCTCCCTGTGTTAAAGACGTTTCTCCTGATATTCCCTGTTAGAATTCCTCAGTGAAGATCTTGCATTCAAAGATGGAGGGTTGTTTGGCTCTCTTGACTCTAGATTGGCAAATCAGTTTGGGCAGGCAGTGAACCTTGAACTCTGCACCAAAAGGTTAAACTCGTAATTGAGTTGCAGGGAAAAGCGGAATGCACCACACTTCCTACGGCCGAGCGGTTCTTGCATGGGGCGTGGCCGTCGCTGGGAAGAGCGGCATTTGTTGCCCGTTCCCAAGTGCCCTTGAACAGAGTGGTTCAGTCGGCCGTGACGGAGGGGCCGCCATCTCACCCCGCAGATCAGGGTGGCTGACACTCGGTCTCTGGTGACTGATTTGGGTAGCCAATCACTGCAGAAATATGCAGAAGTCTGCGAGGGAGCGAGGAAATTCCCTGGTCAACCGGCAGGAAAGTCTGGAATTTGGGCCGGTCAGGATAGTAGTTGCCAACTCTCCAAGGTTCCCCAGCTGTCTCCATTGAGGGTGGGTGGCCAGGGAGAAAAACTGGAAGGGGGGATTAAATTGAGGTTGTGTTTTAATTTGTTCTTGGGAGTTGCTGCCTCGGCAAGCATTAATCCCTGATTGTCCTTGAGAAGCTGTTGGCGGTGAAGACATCCTCTTAGCCGCTGCACTCCATGTGGTGTAGGTGCACCCACAGTGCTGCCTTCCTGTAGCAACTTGGCACAACTGAGTGGCTCACTCAGCCAGTTCAAAGGGCAGTTAAGAGTCAATCACATTGCTGTGGGTCTGGAGTCACATGTCGGCCAGACCAGGTAAGGGTGGCAGATTTCCTTCCCTCGAGGACATTCGTGACCCAGATGTTTTTTTACAACAAACATCTGGGCGGCACAGTGGTTAGCACTGCTGCCTCACAGTGCCAGGGTCCCAGGTTCGATTCCCGGCTTGGGTCACTGTCTGTGCGGAGTCTGCACGTTCTCCCCATGTCTGCGTGGGTTTCCTCCGGGTGCTCCGGTTTCCTCCCACAGTCCAAAGACGTGCAGGTTAGGTGGATTGGCCGTGCTAAATTGCCCTTAGTGTCCAAAGGTCAGTTGGGGTTATGGGGATAGGGTGGAGGTTTGGGCCTAGGTGGGGTGCTCTTTTGGAGGGTCAGTGCAGACTCGAAGGGCCTAATGGCCTCCTTCTCCACTGCAGGGATTCTGCGATTATATAATTTCTTGATCAATATTAATAAGATGTATGAATCAGTTGATTCTAAATTTCCACTGTTGGCCAGGTGGGTTTTGAACTGAAGACTCTGTGATATTAGCCAAGGCCTCTGGATTATTATTAGTCCAAGAACAATGCCGCTGTGCTACAGTCCTTTTTTTTTTGCCCTGATACATTTGGTGAATCAGCTTTTAAAATATCAGAAACGGTTGGGGGGGGGGGGGGGGGGGCAAGGCTGGGGGGGCAAGGCTGTTTGATTGACAGTCAAGAGCCTTCAGCTCAGGTAATGAGAGTTTGCGCGGTGTCTGATTGGCTGGAGGAGGGCATGTGAGATGGACACATTAGCAACCAATGGCTGGAGTGTGGAGACAGGGTGGTTGGAGTCAGTAGGCCACACTTGGAGTATAGTGTTCAATTCTGGTCGCCACACTACCAGAAGGATGTGGAGGCTTTGGAGAGGGTGCAGAGGAGATTTGCCAGAGTGTTGCCTGGTATGGAGGGCATTAGCTATGAGGAGCGATTGAATAAACTCGGTTTGTTCTCACTGGAACGAAGGAGGTTGAGGGGAGACCTGATAGAGGTATACAAAATTATGAGGGGCATAGACAGAGTGGATAGTCAGAGGCTTTTCCCCAGGGTAGAGGGGTCAATTACTGGGGGGCATAGGTTTAGGGTGAGAGGGGCAAGGTTTAGAGGAGATGTACGAGGCAAGTTTTTTACGCAGAGGGTAGTGGGTGCCTGGAACTCGCTGCCGGAGGAGGTAGTGGAAGCAGGGACGATAGGGACATTTAAGGGGCATCTTGACAAATATATGAATAGGATGGGAATAGAAGGATACGGACCCAGGAAGTGTAGAAGATTGTAGTTTAGTCGGGCAGCATGGTCGGCACGGGCTTGGAGGGCCGAAGGGCCTGTGCCTTACATTTCTTTGTTCTTTGATGTCAGACATGGCCTCCGCTGATTGGTGAGTCTGAGGAACTGAGGGTGGGGTCCTTGCACCCCCAGTGTAAATTCTGGGGGAGGGGGAGGGGGTGGAAGTCACCTCTGCTGCTTGGCCAGCCGGCATTAATGTTTCATATGACGGCCTTATAATTCATGCTTGGCTGGATTTCTGCCGTCCCCAGGAGGATCTCACGCCTCAGAAGCCTGCTGGCCAATTGGGGGCTGCATGTTGGGCGCAGACTCCCCCCCACCGCCTGCTATAGCAGAGTCTTGCGGTGGGATGAGACCCTTCCGTGGCCATTACTTAGACCATACGACCATAAGACATAGGAGCGGAAGTAAGGCCATTCGGCCCATAGATTCCACTCCACCATTCAATCATGGCTGATTTTAACTCCATTTACCCACTCTCTCCATAGCCCTTAATTCCTCGAGAAATCAAGAATTTATCAACTTCTGTCTTAAAGACACTCAACGTCCCGGCCTCTACCGCCCTCTGTGGCAATGAATTCCACAGACCCACCACTCTCTGGCTGAAGAAATCTCTCCTCATCTCTGTTCTAAAGTGACTCCCTTTTATTCTAAGGCTGTGCCCTTGGGTCCTAGTCTCCCCTGCTAATGGAAACAACTTCCCTACATCCACCCTATCTAAGCCATTCATTATCTTGGAAATTTCTATTAGATCTCCCCTCAACCTCCTAAACTCCAATGAATATAATCCCAGGATCCTCAGACATTCATCGTATGTTAGGCCTACCATTCCTGGGATCATCCGTGTGAATCTCCGCTGGACCCGCTCCAGTGCCAGTATGTCCTTCCTGAGGTGTGGGGCCCAAAAATTGCTCATAGTATTCTAAATGGGGCCTAACTAATGCTTTATAAAGCTTCAGAAGTACATCCCTGCTTTTATATTCCAAGCCTCTTGAGATAAATGACAACATTGCATTTGCTTTCTAATTACGGACTCAACCTGCAAGTTTATCTTTAGAGAATCCTGGACTAGGACTCCCAAGTCCCTTTGCACTTCAGCATTATGAATTTTGTCACCGTTTAGAAAATAGTCCACGCCTCTATTCTTTTTTCCAAAGTGCAAGACCTCGCACTTGCCCACGTTGAATTTCATCAGCCATTTCTTGGACCACTCTCCTAAACTGTCTAAATCTTTCTGCAGCCTCCCCACCTCCTCCATACTACCTGCCCCTCCACCTATCTTTGTATCATCGGCAAACTTAGCCAGAATGCCCCCAGTCCCGTCATCTACTTGCTCCCTTGCAGGCCACAAGTGGGCCAGTGGCCCACCCAAAGTCTCCTCCATTGCCTGTTAAACCATGGCAGGAGCGGGTGGGTCAATGGCTGGTGCTGCCGATGACACCAGCCTGCTTCCCAGGCCTCAGGCCCAGGTCAAGGGGGCATAAACATAAGATCAGGGCAGGGCCATTCCGGGAGGCGATAGGGAAGCACTTAGTCATTCAAAGTTTGGTGGAAAAGTGAGAATTTCACAGAAGGAAGTAAACACGGGCTACATTTTTAACCTCAGCCCCCAGAAAGGTACAAGCCTTTAATTCTAGGAAGATCATGAAGGGATATGGATGTTAAAATAGACATCAGCCTTGATCTCATTGGAAGTCAAACAGGCTCAGGCAGCTGAATGGCCTCTTCCTGTTCCCTCACCAGCGTGGTGTCCGAACACAATTGGCAGCTCTGCATGACTGTCGAACGGCCAAGGTTCAAACCATCTGCTGCAACTCAGCGTGTGAATCTCACACGGGAATGGGTCACTTGGGGTGGGGGAGGAACTTAACACTTCACGGTTTCATTTGTTGAATATCAAACTTAACGGGCGCAATTCTCCACTCCCACGCTGGTTGGGAGAATCGCCTGGGCCGCCAAAATGTCCGGGGACGCCGGTCCGACGCCCTCCCGCGATTCTCCCAAGAGGCGGGAATGGCCCGGTCGAGTTTCGCGGGCCGCAGGCCGGAGAATCGCCGGAGACACCCAAAATGGCAATTCTGGGTGAATTGCGGGTTCCCCCCTCCCTGGTCGCTGCAGTCGTGGGCGGTGCGTGAACGCTGGGGGGGGCGGCCTGCGGGGGGATCCTGCACCGGGGCGTACCTCAGATGTGGGGTGGCCCGCGATCGGTGCCCACCGATCGTCGGGCCGGCCTCTCTGAAGGAGGACCTCCTTCCTTCCGCGGCCCCGCAAGATCCGTCCGCCATCTTCTTGCGGGGCGGACTTAGAGAGGACGGCAACCACGCATGAGCGGGTGAAGCCAGTTATGCGGCGCCGGCCGCGTCATCTATGCGGCGCCGCTTTTACGCAGCGACAAGGCCTGGCGCGTGTAGATGACGCAGCCCTGATACTGGCCCATTGTCAGGGCCTGAATCGGTCGGGACCGGGGCCGTTCCGCGCCGTCGTGAACCTCGACGGCGTTCACGACGGCGCGGCTACTTCGGCGTGGGAGTGGAGAATCCTGCCCAACATCTCCGCAGGAAGCTGTTCACAAAACAGTCATTTGTGAAATTGAGATTTCCCTGACCAGGGGCAGTGTTTCCATTCTTTCGTTGGGCACTGGTGTCGCTGGTTCGGCCAGCATTCGATGCCCTCATTGCCTTCAGATGTTGGTGGTGAGCTGCCTTCTTGAACCGCTGCAGCCCGAGGTGTAGGTACACCCACAGGGCGGTTAGGATGGGAGCTCTAGAAATTTGACCCAGCGACAGTGAAGGAAGGGCGATATATTTCCAAGTCGGGAGCGTGTCGGGTTCAGAGGGGAATGTGCAAGCGGCGGTGTTCCCAAGCGTCCGCTGCCCCTGTCCTTCGAGGCGGTAGAGGTCGCCGGTTTGGAAAGTGCTGTCGCAGGAGGTTTGGCGAATTGCTGCAGTGCATCTTAAATGCTGCACACACACAGTGCCCTGTTTAACTTTGACTTGCAAGTTGTTTAATTGTGTTGCGGTGCAGGTTACTGCTGTCCATCACTTGTTTTCTGTGTTACCTTGTCTCCTGTGTAATGACTGATACTATCGAGCAGTTGTAGCTGCCACGTGTGAACAATGGAGAGCAATGTGTGGTGTGTGTGAGTGTGTGGTGTGTGTGTGTCTGTTAGTGTGTGTGTGTATGTGTGAGCATCGGAGCCCAGAATGTATAGGCACATGCACACACATACACACTGGGAGCTGAATCTCACCCCAATCACACCACATGAAAAGTGATGAGTCTGTCGCACAGAGAGACGAACCTTATAAATAGCAACACACGTGGGCAGATAAAATATCATGATACAACACTTCAAGTATGTAACTGCCAAGCTCAGTGACATCATGAAGACACAACTGCATTCAGTGTAGATTCTTCCTCGCACAGTCCAGATAGCAGTGCCGCCTGGTTAACAGCAGCTGCCACCAAACTAAGACCGAGGTCACCATCCCCCTTGTCACTACGCAGAGCTGACAGATCACATCAGCTAAGACCTTGGTTAGTGCAGAAAAACAGATGAAGGGTGATACAGGTTTTGGCCGTCTTACTATCAAATACAGGGTGGCAATCAATTAGGAGATTTTGAGAGTGAGGCGGCTGTAAGAGGGATGAAGTGTCGGTGAGGAGTGAGTCTCAGTGAGGGCGTGTCAGCGTGAGGGCGTGTCAGCGTGAGGGCGTGAGAGAGTGTCCGAGTGAGGGAGTGTCCGAGTGAGGGAGTGTCCGAGTGAGGGAGTGTCCGAGTGAGGGAGTGTCCGAGTGAGGGAGTGTCCGAGTGAGGGAGTGTCCGAGTGAGGGAGTGTCCGAGTGAGGGAGTGTCCGAGTGAGGGAGTGTCCGAGTGAGGGAGTGTCAGAGTGAGGGAGTGTCAGAGTGAGGGCGTGTCAGCGGGAGGGCGTGTCAGCGGGAGGGCGTGTCAGCGGGAGGGCGTGTCAGCGGGAGGGCGTGTCAGCGGGAGGGCGTGTCAGCGGGAGGGCGTGTCAGCGGGAGGGAGTGTCAGAGTGAGGGAGTGTCAGAGTGAGGGAGTGTCAGAGTGAGGGCGCATCAGCGGGAGGGAGTGTCCGAGTGAGGGAGTGTCCGAGTGAGGGAGTGTCCGAGTGAGTCAGTGTCAGTGAGGGAGTGTCAGTGAGGGAGTGTCAGTGAGTCAGTGTCAGTGAGGGAGTGTCAGTGAGGGAGTGTCAGTGAGGGAGTGTCAGTGAGTCAGTGTCAGTGAGGGAGTGTCAGTGAATCAGTGTCAGTGAGTCAGTGTCAGTGAGTCAGTGTCAGTGAGGGAGTGTCAGTGAGGGAGTGTCAGTGAGTCAGTGTCAGTGAGTCAGTGTCAGTGAGTCAGTGTCAGTGAGGGAGTGTCAGTGAGGGAGTGTCAGTGAGTCAGTGTCAGTGAGTCAGAGTCAGTGAGGGAGTGTCAGTGAGGGAGTGTCAGTGAGGGAGTGTCAGTGAGTCAGTGTCAGTGAGGGAGTGTCAGTGAGTCAGTGTCAGTGAGGGAGTGTCAGTGAGTCAGTGTCAGTGAGGGAGTGTCAGTGAGGGAGTGTCAGTGAGGGAGTGTCAGTGAGTCAGTGTCAGTGAGTCAGTGTCAGTGAGTCAGTGTCAGTGAGTCAGTGTCAGTGAGGGAGTGTCAGTGAGTCAGTGTCAGTGAGGGAGTGTCAGTGAGGGAGTGTCAGTGAGGGAGTGTCAGTGAGGGAGTGTCAGTGAGGGAGTGTCAGTGAGGGAGTGTCAGTGAGTCAGTGTCAGTGAGGGAGTGTCAGTGAGTCAGTGTCAGTGAGGGAGTGTCAGTGAGTCAGTGTCAGTGAGGGAGTGTCAGTGAGTGAGTGTCAGTGAGTGAGTGTCGGTGAGGGAGTGTCAGTGAGTCAGTGTCAGTGAGTCAGTGTCAGTGAGGGAGTGTCAGTGAGTCAGTGTCAGTGAGGGAGTGTCAGTGAGTCAGTGTCAGTGAGTCAGTGTCAGTGAGGGAGTGTCAGTGAATCAGTGTCAGTGAGTCAGTGTCAGTGAGGGAGTGTCAGTGAGGGAGTGTCAGTGAGGGAGTGTCAGTGAGTCAGTGTCAGTGAGTCAGTGTCAGTGAGTCAGTGTCAGTGAGGGAGTGTCAGTGAGTCAGTGTCAGTGAGGGAGTGTCAGTGAGTCAGTGTCAGTGAGTCAGTGTCAGTGAATCAGTGTCAGTGAGTCAGTGTCAGTGAGGGAGTGTCAGTGAGGGAGTGTCAGTGAGTCAGTGTCAGTGAGGGAGTGTCAGTGAGGGAGTGTCAGTGAGGGAGTGTCAGTGAGTCAGTGTCAGTGAGTCAGTGTCAGTGAGTCAGTGTCAGTGAGTCAGTGTCAGTGAGGGAGTGTCAGTGAGGGAGTGTCAGTGAGTCAGTGTCAGTGAAGGAGTGTCAGTGAAGGAGTGTCAGTGAGGGAGTGTCAGTGAGTCAGTGTCAGTGAGTGAGTGTCAGTGAAGGAGTGTCAGTGAAGGAGTGTCAGTGAGGGAGTGTCAGTGAGGGAGTGTCAGTGAGTCAGTGTCAGTGAGGGAGTGTCAGTGAGTCAGTGTCAGTGAGTCAGTGTCAGTGAGTCAGTGTCAGTGAGGGAGTGTCAGTGAGGGAGTGTCAGTGAGGGAGTGTCAGTGAGGGAGTGTCAGTGAGTCAGTGTCAGTGAGTCAGTGTCAGTGAGTCAGTGTCAGTGAGGGAGTGTCAGTGAGTCAGTGTCAGTGAGGGAGTGTCAGTGAGTCAGTGTCAGTGAGTCAGTGTCAGTGAGGGAGTGTCAGTGAGTCAGTGTCAGTGAGTCAGTGTCAGTGAGCGAGTGTCAGTGAGTCAGTGTCAGTGAGTCAGTGTCAGTGAGGGAGTGTCAGTGAGTCAGTGTCAGTGAGTCAGTGTCAGTGAGTCAGTGTCAGTGAGGGAGTGTCAGTGAGTCAGTGTCAGTGAGTCAGTGTCAGTGAGTCAGTGTCAGTGAGGGAGAGTCAGTGAGTCAGTGTCAGTGAGGGAGTGTCAGTGAGTCAGTGTCAGTGAGGGAGTGTCAGTGAGTCAGTGTCAGTGAGTCAGTGTCAGTGAGTCAGTGTCAGTGAGTCAGTGTCAGTGAGTCAGTGTCAGTGAGTCAGTGTCAGTGAGGGAGTGTCAGTGAGTCAGTGTCAGTGAGTCAGTGTCAGTGAGGGAGTGTCAGTGAGTCAGTGTCAGTGAGTCAGTGTCAGTGAGGGAGTGTCAGTGAGTCAGTGTCAGTGAGTCAGTGTCAGTGAGGGAGTGTCAGTGAGTCAGTGTCAGTGAGGGAGTGTCAGTGAGTCAGTGTCAGTGAGTCAGTGTCAGTGAGTCAGTGTCAGTGAGTCAGTGTCAGTGAGGGAGTGTCAGTGAGTCAGTGTCAGTGAGGGAGTGTCAGTGAGGGAGTGTCAGTGAGTCAGTGTCAGTGAGTCAGTGTCAGTGAGGGAGTGTCAGTGAGTCAGTGTCAGTGAGTCAGTGTCAGTGAGTCAGTGTCAGTGAGGGAGTGTCAGTGAGTCAGTGTCAGTGAGTCAGTGTCAGTGAGTCAGTGTCAGTGAGGGAGTGTCAGTGAGGGAGTGTCAGTGAGGGAGTGTCAGTGAGTCAGTGTCAGTGAGGGAGTGTCAGTGAGTCAGTGTCAGTGAGTCAGTGTCAGTGAGGGAGTGTCAGTGAGTCAGTGTCAGTGAGTCAGTGTCAGTGAGTCAGTGTCAGTGAGTCAGTGTCAGTGAGGGAGTGTCAGTGAGGGAGTGTCAGTGAGGGAGTGTCAGTGAGGGAGTGTCAGTGAGTCAGTGTCAGTGAGGGAGTGTCAGTGAGTCAGTGTCAGTGAGTCAGTGTCAGTGAGGGAGTGTCAGTGAGTCAGTGTCAGTGAGTCAGTGTCAGTGAGTCAGTGTCAGTGAGGGAGTGTCAGTGAGTCAGTGTCAGTGAGGGAGTGTCAGTGAGCGAGTGTCAGTGAGTCAGTGTCAGTGAGGGAGTGTCAGTGAGTCAGTGTCAGTGAGGGAGTGTCAGTGAGTCAGTGTCAGTGAGGGAGTGTCAGTGAGTCAGTGTCAGTGAGTCAGTGTCAGTGAGGGAGTGTCAGTGAGGGAGTGTCAGTGAGTCAGTGTCAGTGAGTCAGTGTCAGTGAGGGAGTGTCAGTGAGTCAGTGTCAGTGAGGGAGTGTCAGTGAGTCAGTGTCAGTGAGTCAGTGTCAGTGAGTCAGTGTCAGTGAGTCAGTGTCAGTGAGGGAGTGTCAGTGAGTCAGTGTCAGTGAGGGAGTGTCAGTGAGGGAGTGTCAGTGAGGGAGTGTCAGTGAGTCAGTGTCAGTGAGTCAGTGTCAGTGAGTCAGTGTCAGTGAGTCAGTGAGGGAGTGTCAGTGAGGGAGTGTCAGTGAGTCAGTGTCAGTGAGTCAGTGTCAGTGAGTCAGTGTCAGTGAGCGAGTGTCAGTGAGTCAGTGTCAGTGAGGGAGTGTCAGTGAGTCAGTGTCAGTGAGTCAGTGTCAGTGAGTCAGTGTCAGTGAGTCAGTGTCAGTGAGTCAGTGAGGGAGTGTCAGTGAGGGAGTGTCAGTGAGTCAGTGTCAGTGAGTCAGTGTCAGTGAGTCAGTGTCAGTGAGGGAGTGTCAGTGAGTCAGTGTCAGTGAGTCAGTGTCAGTGAGTCAGTGTCAGTGAGGGAGTGTCAGTGAGTCAGTGTCAGTGAGGGAGTGTCAGTGAGTCAGTGTCAGTGAGGGAGTGTCAGTGAGTGAGTGTCAGTGAGGGAGTGTCAGTGAGGGAGTGTCAGTGAGTCAGTGTCAGTGAGTCAGTGTCAGTGAGTCAGTGTCAGTGAGTCAGTGTCAGTGAGGGAGTGTCAGTGAGTCAGTGTCAGTGAGTCAGTGTCAGTGAGTCAGTGTCAGTGAGGGAGTGTCAGTGAGTCAGTGTCAGTGAGTCAGTGTCAGTGAGTCAGTGTCAGTGAGTCAGTGTCAGTGAGTCAGTGTCAGTGAGGGAGTGTCAGTGAGTCAGTGTCAGTGAGTCAGTGTCAGTGAGGGAGTGTCAGTGAGTCAGTGTCAGTGAGGGAGTGTCAGTGAGGGAGTGTCAGTGAGTCAGTGTCAGTGAGTCAGTGTCAGTGAGTCAGTGTCAGTGAGGGAGTGTCAGTGAGTCAGTGTCAGTGAGTCAGTGTCAGTGAGGGAGTGTCAGTGAATCAGTGTCAGTGAGGGAGTGTCAGTGAGGGAGTGTCAGTGAGTCAGTGTCAGTGAGGGAGAGTCAGTGAGGGAGTGTCAGTGAGTCAGTGTCAGTGAGTCAGTGTCAGTGAGTCAGTGTCAGTGAGGGAGTGTCAGTGAGGGAGTGTCAGTGAGTCAGTGTCAGTGAGTCAGTGTCAGTGAGTCAGTGTCAGTGAGTCAGTGTCAGTGAGGGAGTGTCAGTGAGGGAGTGTCAGTGAGTCAGTGTCAGTGAGGGAGTGTCAGTGAGGGAGTGTCAGTGAGTCAGTGTCAGTGAGTCAGTGTCAGTGAGGGAGTGTCAGTGAGTCAGTGTCAGTGAGGGAGTGTCAGTGAGTCAGTGTCAGTGAGTCAGTGTCAGTGAGTCAGTGTCAGTGAGGGAGTGTCAGTGAGTCAGTGTCAGTGAGGGAGTGTCAGTGAGGGAGTGTCAGTGAGGGAGTGTCAGTGAGGGAGTGTCAGTGAGTCAGTGTCAGTGAGTCAGTGTCAGTGAGTCAGTGTCAGTGAGTCAGTGAGGGAGTGTCAGTGAGGGAGTGTCAGTGAGTCAGTGTCAGTGAGTCAGTGTCAGTGAGTCAGTGTCAGTGAGCGAGTGTCAGTGAGTCAGTGTCAGTGAGGGAGTGTCAGTGAGTCAGTGTCAGTGAGTCAGTGTCAGTGAGTCAGTGTCAGTGAGTCAGTGTCAGTGAGTCAGTGAGGGAGTGTCAGTGAGGGAGTGTCAGTGAGGGAGTGTCAGTGAGTCAGTGTCAGTGAGTCAGTGTCAGTGAGTCAGTGTCAGTGAGGGAGTGTCAGTGAGTCAGTGTCAGTGAGGGAGTGTCAGTGAGTCAGTGTCAGTGAGGGAGTGTCAGTGAGTGAGTGAGTAGTGTCAGTGAGGGAGTGTCAGTGAGGGGAGTGTCAGTGAGTCAGTGTCAGTGAGTCAGTGTCAGTGAGTCAGTGTCAGTGAGTCAGTGTCAGTGAGTCAGTGTCAGTGAGTCAGTGTCAGTGAGTCAGTGTCAGTGAGGGAGTGTCAGTGAGTCAGTGTCAGTGAGTCAGTGTCAGTGAGTCAGTGTCAGTGAGTCAGTGTCAGTGAGGGAGTGTCAGTGAGTCAGTGTCAGTGAGGGAGTGTCAGTGAGGGAGTGTCAGTGAGTCAGTGTCAGTGAGTCAGTGTCAGTGAGTCAGTGTCAGTGAGTCAGTGTCAGTGAGGGAGTGTCAGTGAGTCAGTGTCAGTGAGTCAGTGTCAGTGAGGGAGTGTCAGTGAATCAGTGTCAGTGAGGGAGTGTCAGTGAGGGAGTGTCAGTGAGTCAGTGTCAGTGAGGGAGAGTCAGTGAGGGAGTGTCAGTGAGTCAGTGTCAGTGAGTCAGTGTCAGTGAGGGAGTGTCAGTGAGGGAGTGTCAGTGAGGGAGTGTCAGTGAGTCAGTGTCAGTGAGGGAGTGTCAGTGAGGGGAGTGTCAGTGAGTCAGTGTCAGTGAGGGAGTGTCAGTGAGGGAGTGTCAGTGAGGGAGTGTCAGTGAGTCAGTGTCAGTGAGTCAGTGTCAGTGAGTCAGTGTCAGTGAGTCAGTGTCAGTGAGGGAGTGTCAGTGAGTCAGTGTCAGTGAGTCAGTGTCAGTGAGTCAGTGTCAGTGAGGGAGTGTCAGTGAGTCAGTGTCAGTGAGTCAGTGTCAGTGAGTCAGTGTCAGTGAGGGAGTGTCAGTGAGTGAGTGTCAGTGAGGGAGTGTCAGTGAGTCAGTGTCAGTGAGTCAGTGTCAGTGAGTCAGTGTCAGTGAGGGAGTGTCAGTGAGTCAGTGTCAGTGAGTCAGTGTCAGTGAGGGAGTGTCAGTGAGTCAGTGTCAGTGAGTCAGTGTCAGTGAGGGAGTGTCAGTGAGGGAGTGTCAGTGAGTCAGTGTCAGTGAGTCAGTGTCAGTGAGTCAGTGTCAGTGAGTCAGTGTCAGTGAGGGAGTGTCAGTGAGGGAGTGTCAGTGAGGGAGTGTCAGTGAGTCAGTGTCAGTGAGGGAGTGTCAGTGAGTCAGTGTCAGTGAGTCAGTGTCAGTGAGTCAGTGTCAGTGAGGGAGTGTCAGTGAGTCAGTGTCAGTGAGTCAGTGTCAGTGAGTCAGTGTCAGTGAGTCAGTGTCAGTGAGGGAGTGTCAGTGGGTCAGTGTCAGTGGGTCAGTGTCAGTGAGTCAGTGTCAGTGAGTCAGTGTCAGTGGGTCAGTGTCAGTGAGTCAGTGTCAGTGAGTCAGTGTCAGTGAGTCAGTGTCAGTGAGGGAGTGTCAGTGAGTCAGTGTCAGTGAGTCAGTGTCAGTGAGTCAGTGTCAGTGAGTCAGTGTCAGTGAGGGAGTGTCAGTGAGTCAGTGTCAGTGAGTCAGTGTCAGTGAGTCAGTGTCAGTGAGTGAGTGTCAGTGAGGGAGTGTCAGTGAGTCAGTGTCAGTGAGGGAGTGTCAGTGAGTCAGTGTCAGTGAGTCAGTGTCAGTGAGGGAGTGTCAGTGAATCAGTGTCAGTGAGTCAGTGTCAGTGAGTCAGTGAGGGAGTGTCAGTGAGGGAGTGTCAGTGAGGGAGTGTCAGTGAGTCAGTGTCAGTGAGTCAGTGTCAGTGAGCGAGTGTCAGTGAGTCAGTGTCAGTGAGGGAGTGTCAGTGAGGGAGTGTCAGTGAGGGAGTATCAGTGAGTCAGTGTCAGTGAGGGAGTGTCAGTGAGTCAGTGTCAGTGAGGGAGTGTCAGTGAGTGAGTGTCAGTGAGGGAGTGTCAGTGAGTCAGTGTCAGTGAGTCAGTGTCAGTGAGTCAGTGTCAGTGAGTCAGTGTCAGTGAGGTCAGTGTCAGTGAGTGAGTGTCAGTGAGTGAGTGTCAGTGAGTCAGTGTCAGTGAGGGAGTGTCAGTGAGGGAGTGTCAGTGAGTCAGTGTCAGTGAGTGAGTGTCAGTGAGTCAGTGTCAGTGAGTCAGTGTCAGTGAGTGAGTGTCAGTGAGTCAGTGTCAGTGAGTGAGTGTCAGTGAGTCAGTGTCAGTGAGTCAGTGTCAGTGAGTGAGTGTCAGTGAGTGAGTGTCAGTGAGTGAGTGTCAGTGAGGGAGTGTCAGTGAGGTCAGTGTCAGTGAGTCAGTGTCAGTGAGTCAGTGTCAGTGAGTCAGTGTCAGTGAGTCAGTGTCAGTGAGGGAGTGTCAGTGAGTCAGTGTCAGTGAGTCAGTGTCAGTGAGGGAGAGTCAGTGAGGGAGTGTCAGTGAGTCAGTGTCAGTGAGTCAGTGTCAGTGAGTCAGTGTCAGTGAGGGAGTGTCAGTGAGTCAGTGTCAGTGAGGGAGTGTCAGTGAGGGAGTGTCAGTGAGTCAGTGTCAGTGAGTCAGTGTCAGTGAGTCAGTGTCAGTGAGTCAGTGTCAGTGAGAGTGTCAGTGAGTCAGTGTCAGTGAGGGAGTGTCAGTGAGGCAGTGTCAGTGAGGGAGTGTCAGTGAGGAGTGTCAGTGAGGTCAGTGTCAGTGAGTCAGTGTCAGTGAGTCAGTGTCAGTGAGTCAGTGTCAGTGAGGGAGTGTCAGTGAGTCAGTGTCAGTGAGTCAGTGTCAGTGAGTCAGTGTCAGTGAGTCAGTGTCAGTGAGTCAGTGTCAGTGAGGAGTGTCAGTGAGTCAGTGTCAGTGAGGGAGTGTCAGTGAGTCAGTGTCAGTGAGTCAGTGTCAGTGAGGGAGTGTCAGTGAGTCAGTGTCAGTGAGGGAGTGTCAGTGAGTCAGTGTCAGTGAGTCAGTGTCAGTGAGTCAGTGTCAGTGAGGGAGTGTCAGTGAGTCAGTGTCAGTGAGGTAGTGTCAGTGAGTCAGTGTCAGTGAGGTCAGTGTCAGTGAGTCAGTGTCAGTGAGGGAGTGTCAGTGAGTCAGTGTCAGTGAGGGAGTGTCAGTGAGTCAGTGTCAGTGAGGGAGTGTCAGTGAGGAGTGTCAGTGAGTCAGTGTCAGTGAGGGAGTGTCAGTGATCATGTCAGTGAGTCAGTGTCAGTGAGGGAGTGTCAGTGAGTCAGTGTCAGTGAGTCAGTGTCAGTGAGTCAGTGTCAGTGAGTCAGTGTCAGTGAGTCAGTGTCAGTGAGGGAGTGTCAGTGAGGAGTGTCAGTGAGGGAGTGTCAGTGAGTCAGTGTCAGTGAGGGAGTGTCAGTGAGTCAGTGTCAGTGAGTCAGTGTCAGTGAGTCAGTGTCAGTGAGTCAGTGTCAGTGAGGGAGTGTCAGTGAGTCAGTGTCAGTGAGGGAGTGTCAGTGAGTCAGTGTCAGTGAGGGAGGTGTCAGTGAATCAGTGTCAGTGAGTCAGTGTCAGTGAGTCAGTGTCAGTGAGGGAGTGTCAGTGAGTCAGTGTCAGTGAGTCAGTGTCAGTGAGGGAGTGTCAGTGAGTCAGTGTCAGTGAGGGAGTGTCAGTGAGTCAGTGTCAGTGAGTCAGTGTCAGTGAGTCAGTGTCAGTGAGTCAGTGTCAGTGAGGGAGTGTCAGTGAGGGAGTGTCAGTGAGTCAGTGTCAGTGAGTGAGTGTCAGTGAGTCAGTGTCAGTGAGGAGTGTCAGTGAGGGAGTGTCAGTGAGGGAGTGTCAGTGAGGGAGTGTCAGTGAGGGAGTGTCAGTGAGTCAGTGTCAGTGAGGGAGTGTCAGTGAGTCAGTGTCAGTGAGTCAGTGTCAGTGAGTCAGTGAGGAGTGTCAGTGAGGGAGTGTCAGTGAGGAGTGTCAGTGAGTCAGTGTCAGTGAGTCAGTGTCAGTGAGGGAGTGTCAGTGAGTCAGTGTCAGTGAGGTCAGTGTCAGTGAGGGAGTGTCAGTGAGGGAGTGTCAGTGAGGGAGTGTCAGTGAGGGAGTGTCAGTGAGTCAGTGTCAGTGAGTCAGTGTCAGTGAGTCAGTGTCAGTGAGTCAGTGTCAGTGAGGGAGTGTCAGTGAGGGAGTGTCAGTGAGTCAGTGTCAGTGAGGGAGTGTCAGTGAGGGAGTGTCAGTGAGGGAGTGTCAGTGAGTCAGTGTCAGTGAGTCAGTGTCAGTGAGGGAGTGTCAGTGAGTCAGTGTCAGTGAGTCAGTGTCAGTGAGTCAGTGTCAGTGAGTCAGTGTCAGTGAGGGAGTGTCAGTGAGTCAGTGTCAGTGAGTCAGTGTCAGTGAGGGAGTGTCAGTGAGGGAGTGTCAGTGAGTCAGTGTCAGTGAGCAGTGTCAGTGACCGAGTGTCAGTGAGTCAGTGTCAGTGAGGGAGTGTCAGTGAGTCAGTGTCAGTGAGGGAGTGTCAGTGAATCAGTGTCAGTGAGTCAGTGTCAGTGAGTCAGTGTCAGTGAGGGAGTGTCAGTGAGTCAGTGTCAGTGAGGGAGTGTCAGTGAGTCAGTGTCAGTGAGGGAGTGTCAGTGAGTCAGTGTCAGTGAGGGAGTGTCAGTGAATCAGTGTCAGTGAGTCAGTGTCAGTGAGTCAGTGTCAGTGAGGGAGTGTCAGTGAGGGAGTGTCAGTGAGGGAGTGTCAGTGAGTCAGTGTCAGTGAGGGAGTGTCAGTGAGGGAGTGTCAGTGAGTCAGTGTCAGTGAGGGAGTGTCAGTGAGTCAGTGTCAGTGAGTCAGTGTCAGTGAGTCAGTGTCAGTGAGGGAGTGTCAGTGAGGGAGTGTCAGTGAGTCAGTGTCAGTGAGGGAGTGTCAGTGAGGAGTGTCAGTGAGTCAGTGTCAGTGAGGGAGTGTCAGTGAGGGAGTGTCAGTGAGGGAGTGTCAGTGAGGGAGTGTCAGTGAGTCAGTGTCAGTGAGGGAGTGTCAGTGAATCAGTGTCAGTGAGTCAGTGTCAGTGAGTCAGTGAGGGAGTGTCAGTGAGGGAGTGTCAGTGAGGGAGTGTCAGTGAGTCTGTGTCAGTGAGTCAGTGTCAGTGAGGGAGTGTCAGTGAGTCAGTGTCAGTGAGGGAGTGTCAGTGAGGGAGTGTCAGTGAGGAGTGTCAGTGAGGGAGTGTCAGTGAGTCAGTGTCAGTGAGGGAGTGTCAGTGAGGGAGTGTCAGTGAGGGAGTGTCAGTGAGGGAGTGTCAGTGAGTCAGTGTCAGTGAGTCAGTGTCAGTGAGGGAGTGTCAGTGAGGGAGTGTCAGTGAGTCAGTGTCAGTGAGGCAGTGTCAGTGAGGGAGTGTCAGTGAGGAGTGTCAGTGAGGGAGTGTCAGTGAGGGAGTGTCAGTGAGTCAGTGTCAGTGAGTCAGTGTCAGTGAGGAGTGTCAGTGAGTGAGTGTCAGTGAGGGAGTGTCAGTGAGTGAGTGTCAGTGAGTCAGTGTCAGTGAGGTCAGTGTCAGTGAGCGAGTGTCAGTGAGCGAGTGTCAGTGAGTCAGTGTCAGTGAGGGAGTGTCAGTGAGTGAGTGTCAGTGAGGGAGTGTCAGTGAGGTCAGTGTCAGTGAGTCAGTGTCAGTGAGGGAGTGTCAGTGAGGGAGTGTCAGTGAGTCAGTGTCAGTGAGTCAGTGTCAGTGAGGGAGTGTCAGTGAGTCAGTGTCAGTGAGGAGTGTCAGTGAGTCAGTGTCAGTGAGTCAGTGTCAGTGAGGTAGTGTCAGTGAGGGAGTGTCAGTGAGTGAGTGTCAGTGAGTCAGTGTCAGTGAGTCAGTGTCAGTGAGGGAGTGTCAGTGAGG
This sequence comes from Scyliorhinus torazame, assembly GCF_047496885.1. Classification (NCBI taxonomy): domain Eukaryota; kingdom Metazoa; phylum Chordata; class Chondrichthyes; order Carcharhiniformes; family Scyliorhinidae; genus Scyliorhinus; species Scyliorhinus torazame. Next base: position 400,902,663 of record NC_092707.1, read on the forward strand.
GAGTGTCAGTGAGTCAGTGTCAGTGAGTCAGTGTCAGTGAGGGACTGTCAGTGAGGGAGTGTCAGTGAGTCAGTGTCAGTGAGTCAGTGTCAGTGAAGGGAGTGTCAGTGAGTCAGTGTCAGTGAGTCAGTGTCAGTGAGTCAGTGTCAGTGAGGGAGTGTCAGTGAGTCAGTGTCAGTGAGTCAGTGTCAGTGAGTCAGTGTCAGTGAGTCAGTGTCAGTGAGTCAGTGTCAGTGAGCGAGTGTCAGTGACCGAGTGTCAGTGAGTCAGTGTCAGTGAGGAGTGTCAGTGAGGGAGTGTCAGTGAGTCAGTGTCAGTGAGTCAGTGTCAGTAAGGGAGTGTCAGTAAGGAGTGTCAGTGAGTCAGTGTCAGTGAGGGAGTGTCAGTGAGTCAGTGTCAGTGAGTCAGTGTCAGTGAGTGAGTGTCAGTGAGGGAGTGTCAGTGAGTCAGTGTCAGTGAGGGAGTGTCAGTGAGGGAGTGTCAGTGAGTCAGTGTCAGTGAGTGAGTGTCAGTGAGGGAGTGTCAGTGAGGGAGTGTCAGTGAGTCAGTGTCAGTGAGGGAGTGTCAGTGACCGAGTGTCAGTGAGTCAGTGTCAGTGAGTCAGTGTCAGTGAGGGAGTGTCAGTGAGTGAGTGTCAGTGAGGGAGTGTCAGTGAGTCAGTGTCAGTGAGGCAGTGTCAGTGAGTCAGTGTCAGTGAGTCAGTGTCAGTGAGGGAGTGTCAGTGAGTGAGTGTCAGTGAGGGAGTGTCAGTGAGTCAGTGTCAGTGAGTCAGTGTCAGTGAGTCAGTGTCAGTGAGGGAGTGTCAGTGAGTCAGTGTCAGTGAGTCAGTGTCAGTGAGTCAGTGTCAGTGAGTCAGTGTCAGTGAGTCAGTGTCAGTGAGCGAGTGTCAGTGACCGAGTGTCAGTGAGTCAGTGTCAGTGAGGAGTGTCAGTGAGTGAGTGTCAGTGAGGGAGTGTCAGTGAGTCAGTGTCAGTGAGTCAGTGTCAGTGAGTCAGTGTCAGTGAGTCAGTGTCAGTGAGGGAGTGTCAGTGAGGGAGTGTCAGTGAGTCAGTGTCAGTGAGTCAGTGTCAGTGAGTCAGTGTCAGTAAGGGAGTGTCAGTGAGTCAGTGTCAGTGAGGGAGTGTCAGTGAGTCAGTGTCAGTGAGTCAGTGTCAGTGAGTCAGTGTCAGTGAGGGAGTGTCAGTGAGTCAGTGTCAGTGAGTCAGTGTCAGTGAGTCAGTGTCAGTGAGTCAGTGTCAGTGAGGGAGTGTCAGTGAGTCAGTGTCAGTGAGTCAGTGTCAGTGAGTCAGTGTCAGTGAGTCAGTGTCCGAGTGTCAGTGAGTCAGTGTCAGTGAGGGAGTGTCAGTGAGTGAGTGTCAGTGAGGGAGTGTCAGTGAGTCAGTGTCAGTGAGTCAGTGTCAGTGAGGGAGTGTCAGTGAGGGAGTGTCAGTGAGTCAGTGTCAGTGAGTCAGTGTCACTGAGTCAGTGTCAGTGAGGTCAGTGTCAGTAGAGGGCAGTGTCAGTAAGGGAGTGTCAGTGAGTCAGTGTCAGTGAGGGAGTGTCAGTGAGTCAGGTGTCAGTGAGGAGTGTCAGTGAGGGAGTGTCAGTGAGTCAGTGTCAGTGAGTCAGTGTCAGTGAGGGAGTGTCAGTGGAGGAGTGTCAGTGAGGGAGTGTCAGTGAGTCAGTGTCAGTGAGTGAGTGTCAGTGAGGGAGTGTCAGTGAGGGAGTGTCAGTGAGTCAGTGTCAGTGAGTCAGTGTCAGTGAGGGAGTGTCAGTGAGTCAGTGTCAGTGAGTGAGTGTCAGTGAGTGAGTGTCAGTGAGGGAGTGTCAGTGAGGCAGTGTCAGTGAGGGCAGTGTCAGTGAGTCAGTGTCAGTGAGTCAGTGTCAGTGAGTGAGTGTCAGTGAGTGCAGTGTCAGTGAGGGAGTGTCAGTGAGTCAGTGTCAGTGGGAGTGTCAGTGAGTCAGTGTCAGTGAGGGAGTGTCAGTGAGTCAGTGTCAGTGAGTCAGTGTCAGTGAGCGAGTGTCAGTGACGAGTGTCAGTGAGTCAGTGTCAGTGAGGAGTGTCAGTGAGTGAGTGTCAGTGAGGGAGTGTCAGTGAGTCAGTGTCAGTGAGTCAGTGTCAGTGAGGAAGTGTCAGTGAGGGAGTGTCAGTGAGTCAGTGTCAGTGAGGGAGTGTCAGTGAGGGCAGTGTCAGTGAGTCAGTGTCAGTGAGTCGAGTGTCAGTGAGGGAGTGTCAGTGAGTCAGTGTCAGTGAGTCAGTGTCAGTGAGTCAGTGTCAGTGAGGGAGTGTCAGTGAGGGAGTGTCAGTGAGTCAGTGTCAGTGAGGGAGTGTCAGTGAGTCAGTGTCAGTGAGTCAGTGTCAGTGAGTCAGTGTCAGTGAGGGAGTGTCAGTGAGTCAGTGTCAGTGAGTCAGTGTCAGTGAGTCAGTGTCAGTGAGGGAGTGTCAGTGAGTCAGTGTCAGTGAGTCAGAGTCAGTGAGTCAGTGTCAGTGAGGGAGTGTCAGTGAGGGAGTGTCAGTGAGTCAGTGTCAGTGAGTCAGTGTCAGTGAGTCAGTGTCAGTGAGTCAGTGTCAGTGAGGGAGTGTCAGTGAGTCAGTGTCAGTGAGTCAGTGTCAGTGAGGCAGTGTCAGTGAGGGAGTGTCAGTGAGGGAGTGTCAGTGAGTCAGTGTCAGTGAGTCAGTGTCAGTGAGTCAGTGTCAGTGAGGTCAGTGTCAGTGAGTCAGTGTCAGTGAGTCAGTGTCAGTGAGGAGTGTCAGTGAGTCAGTGTCAGTGAGGGAGAGTCAGTGAGGAGTGTCAGTGAGTGAGTGTCAGTGAGGGAGTGTCAGTGAGTCAGTGTCAGTGAGTCAGTGTCAGTGAGTCAGTGTCAGTGAGGGAGTGTCAGTGAGTGAGTGTCAGTGAGGGAGTGTCAGTGAGGGAGTGTCAGTGAGGGAGTGTCAGTGAGTCAGTGTCAGTGAGTCAGTGTCAGTGAGGCAGTGTCAGTGAGTCAGTGTCAGTGAGGAGTGTCAGTGAGTGAGTGTCAGTGAGGGAGTGTCAGTGAGGGAGTGTCAGTGAGTCAGTGTCAGTGAGTCAGTGTCAGTGAGTCAGTGTCAGTGAGTGAGTGTCAGTGAGGGAGTGTCAGTGAGTCAGTGTCAGTGAGTCAGTGTCAGTGAGTCAGTGTCAGTGAGGGAGTGTCAGTGAGTCAGTGTCAGTGAGGGAGTGTCAGTGAGTCAGTGTCAGTGAGTCAGTGTCAGTGAGGGAGTGTCAGTGAGGGAGTGTCAGTGAGTCAGTGTCAGTGAGGGAGTGTCAGTGAGTCAGTGTCAGTGAGGGAGTGTCAGTGAGTCAGTGTCAGTGAGTCAGTGTCAGTGAGGGAGTGTCAGTGAGGGAGTGTCAGTGAGTCAGTGTCAGTGAGGAGTGTCAGTGAGGTCAGTGTCAGTGAGTCAGTGTCAGTGAGGGAGTGTCAGTGAGGGAGTGTCAGTGAGTCAGTGTCAGTGAGGAGTGTCAGTGAGTCAGTGTCAGTGAGGCAGTGTCAGTGAGTCAGTGTCAGTGAGTCAGTGTCAGTGAGGGAGTGTCAGTGAGGGAGTGTCAGTGAATCAGTGTCAGTGAGGGAGTGTCAGTGAGTCAGTGTCAGTGAGTCAGTGTCAGTGAGGAGTGTCAGTGAGGGAGTGTCAGTGAGTCAGTGTCAGTGAGGGAGTGTCAGTGAGTCAGTGTCAGTGAGGGAGTGTCAGTGAGTCAGTGTCAGTGAGTCAGTGTCAGTGAGCGAGTGTCAGTGACCGAGTGTCAGTGAGTCAGTGTCAGTGAGGGAGTGTCAGTGAGTGAGTGTCAGTGAGGGAGTGTCAGTGAGTCAGTGTCAGTGAGTCAGTGTCAGTGAGGAGTGTCAGTGAGGGAGTGTCAGTGAGTCAGTGTCAGTGAGTCAGTGTCAGTGAGGGAGTGTCAGTGAGGAGTGTCAGTGAGTCAGTGTCAGTGAGTCAGTGTCAGTGAGGGAGTGTCAGTGAGTCAGTGTCAGTGAGTCAGTGTCAGTGAGTCAGTGTCAGTGAGGGAGTGTCAGTGAGGGAGAGTCAGTGAGTCAGTGTCAGTGAGGGAGTGTCAGTGAGGGAGTGTCAGTGAGTCAGTGTCAGTGAGGTCAGTGTCAGTGAGGAGTGTCAGTGAGGAGTGTCAGTGAGTCAGTGTCAGTGAGTCAGTGTCAGTGAGGGAGTGTCAGTGAGTCAGTGTCAGTGATCAGAGTCAGTGAGTCAGTGTCAGTGAGGGAGTGTCAGTGAGGGAGTGTCAGTGAGTCAGTGTCAGTGAGTCAGTGTCAGTGAGTCAGTGTCAGTGAGTCAGTGTCAGTGAGGGAGTGTCAGTGAGTCAGTGTCAGTGAGTCAGTGTCAGTGAGTCAGTGTCAGTGAGGGAGTGTCAGTGAGGAGAGTCAGTGAGTCAGTGTCAGTGAGTCAGTGTCAGTGAGGGAGTGTCAGTGAGTGAGTGTCAGTGAGGGAGTGTCAGTGAGTCAGTGTCAGTGAGTCAGTGTCAGTGAGTCAGTGTCAGTGAGGGAGTGTCAGTGAGTCAGTGTCAGTGAGTGAGTGTCAGTGAGTCAGTGTCAGTGAGTCAGTGTCAGTGAGGGCAGTGTCAGTGAGTCAGTGTCAGTGAGTCAGTGTCAGTGAGGGAGTGTCAGTGAGGAGTGTCAGTGAGTCAGTGTCAGTGAGGCAGTGTCAGTGAGTCAGTGTCAGTGAGGGAGTGTCAGGAGTCAGTGTCAGTGAGTCAGTGTCAGTGAGGGAGTGTCAGTGAGTCAGTGTCAGTGAGGAGTGTCAGTGAGGGAGTGTCAGTGAGTCAGTGTCAGTGAGGCAGTGTCAGTGAGTCAGTGTCAGTGAGTCAGTGTCAGTGAGGGAGTGTCAGTGAGTCAGTGTCAGTGAGTCAGTGTCAGTGAGGAGTGTCAGTGGGAGTGTCAGTGAGTCAGTGTCAGTGAGTCAGTGTCAGTGAGGAGTGTCAGTGAGTCAGTGTCAGTGAGTCAGTGTCAGTGAGGTCAGTGTCAGTGAGGGAGTGTCAGTGAGGAGTGTCAGTGAGGGAGTGTCAGTGAGTCAGTGTCAGTGAGGGAGTGTCAGTGAGTCAGTGTCAGTGAGGGAGTGTCAGTGAGGGAGTGTCAGTGAGTCAGTGTCAGTGAGTCAGTGTCAGTGAGGGAGTGTCAGTGAGTCGAGTGTCAGTGAGGGAGTGTCAGTGAGGGAGTGTCAGTGAGTCAGTGTCAGTGAGTCAGTGTCAGTGAGGGAGTGTCAGTGAGGCAGTGTCAGTGAGTCAGTGTCAGTGAGTCAGTGTCAGTGAGGGAGTGTCAGTGAGTCAGTGTCAGTGAGGGAGTGTCAGTGAGGGAGTGTCAGTGAGGAGTGTCAGTGAGTCAGTGTCAGTGAGTCAGTGTCAGTGAGTCAGTGTCAGTGAGGGAGTGTCAGTGAGGCAGTGTCAGTGAGTCAGTGTCAGTGAGTAGTGTCAGTGAGTCAGTGTCAGTGAGGGAGTGTCAGTGAGTCAGTGTCAGTGAGTCAGTGTCAGTGAGTCGAGTGTCAGTGAGTCAGTGTCAGTGAGTGTCAGTGAGTGAGTGTCAGTGAGTCAGTGTCAGTGAGTCAGTGTCAGTGAGTCAGTGTCAGTGAGTCAGTGTCAGTGAGGGAGTGTCAGTGAGTCAGTGTCAGTTGAGTCAGTGTCAGTAAGTCAGTGTCAGTGAGGGAGTGTCAGTGAGTCAGAGTCAGTGAGGGCAGTGTCAGTGAGTGAGTGTCAGTGAGGGAGTGTCAGTGAGTCAGTGTCAGTGAGGGAGTGTCAGTGAGGGAGTGTCAGTGAGTCAGTGTCAGTGAGTAGTGTCAGTGAGGGAGTGTCAGTGAGTCAGTGTCTGTAAGGGAGTGTCAGTGAGTCAGTGTCAGTGAGTCAGTGTCAGTGAGTCAGTGTCAGTGAGTCAGTGTCAGTGGAGTCAGTGTCAGTGAGGAGTGTCAGTGAGTCAGTGTCAGTGAGTCAGTGTCAGTGAGGGAGTGTCAGTGAGTCAGTGTCAGTGAGGGAGTGTCAGTGAGTCAGTGTCAGTGAGTCAGTGTCAGTAAGTCAGTGTCAGTGAGGGAGTGTCAGTGAGTCAGGTCAGTGAGGAGTGTCAGTGAGTGAGTGTCAGTGAGGGAGTGTCAGTGAGTCAGTGTCAGTGAGGGAGTGTCAGTGAGGGAGTGTCAGTGAGTCAGTGTCAGTGAGTCAGTGTCAGTGAGGTCAGTGTCAGTGAGTCAGTGTCAGTGAGGGAGTGTCAGTGAGTCAGTGTCAGTGAGTCAGTGTCAGTGAGGGAGTGTCAGTGAGTCAGTGTCAGTGAGGTCGAGGTGTCAGTGAGTCAGTGTCAGTGAGTCAGTGTCAGTGAGGGAGTGTCAGTGAGTCAGTGTCAGTGAGTCAGTGTCAGTGAGTCAGTGTCAGTGAGTCAGTGTCAGTGAGTCAGTGTCAGTGAGGGAGTGTCAGTGAGTCAGTGTCAGTGAGGCAGTGTCAGTGAGTCAGTGTCAGTGAGGTCAGTGAGTCAGTGTCAGTGAGGGAGTGTCAGTGAGTCAGTGTCAGTGAGTCAGTGTCAGTGAGTGAGTGTCAGTGAGGGAGTGTCAGTGAGTCAGTGTCAGTGAGTCAGTGTCAGTGAGTCAGTGTCAGTGAGTCAGTGTCAGTGAGGGAGTGTCAGTGAGTCAGTGTCAGTGAGTCAGTGTCAGTGAGGGTCAGTGTCAGTGAGGGAGTGTCAGTGAGTCAGTGTCAGTGAGGAGTGTCAGTGAGTCAGTGTCAGTGAGTCAGTGTCAGTGAGTCAGTGTCAGTGAGGGGTCAGTGGTCAGTGAGTGAGTGTGTCAGTGAGTCAGTGTCAGTGAGTCAGTGTCAGTGAGGGAGTGTCAGTGAGTCAGTGTCAGTGAGGGAGTGTCAGTGAGTCAGTGTCAGTGAGTCAGTGTCAGTGAGTCAGTGTCAGTGAGTGAGTGTCAGTGAGTGAGTGTCAGTGAGTCAGTGTCAGTGAGTCAGTGTCAGTGAGGGGCAGTGTCAGTGAGTCAGTGTCAGTGAGG